>NW_006400054.1:1758449-1770299 GCF_000299155.1 Elephantulus edwardii
CTCTGGCCCTCCTGTGCCCCCTCCCTTTCTCACTCCTGTCTGCTGCTTCACCTCACCTCCTTGCCTCCTCTCCCAGCTCCGTCTGCCCCTTCCCATCCCAGCTGTCCTATGGGGCTGACATGCAGAAATGACCCACGAAGAGGATACATTCATGAGTCTCTGAGACCCCAGGTGGCCGGGGGACATTGTGGTGGTTTCCTCACCTCCATGACAAATGCTTGGAATGGTGGAGAGCTAGTCAAAGTCCAGAGACAGCTGCCCAGATGGGCTGTCCACCTTCTTGCCCGCAGGCAGGGACACAGGGGGCTCAGAAGCCCACCATGGCATTGGCATCCTCTGGATGGGGCAGGGACATGGGGGACTCGGAAGCCCACCATGGCAGTGATATCCTCTGGATGGCTTTGTGACATGAAGACCAGGGGGCACCAAAAGACTTGTCCCTAAGAGCCCTGTGGCCACTCAAGGATTGGGGGGCTGACTGCTGGCAAGACTGACCCACCCCCCAAGCCAGTCATTCGCTCACTGATCATAGGACGGGGTCAGGGAGCGACTGTAATGGTTCTGTGCAGGAGGGTCTCTGACTGAGCCTGCATCAGGCTCCCAGGAGGACTTGTTCACAGCCCGCATCTGATTCCGCAGGACCCGGGTGGGGCGGGGGAGGGGGCCTGAGAATTGGCATTTCTCCCAAGCTCACTGGTGATGCTGATGCTGCTAGTCCAGGGAGCACACGCTTTGAGGACCGCTGCTCTCTCTGCTCCTCTTCCACTCACTCATCTTCAAATAGGGGTTGGTCTTAACACTGCTACAGTGCCGTGGCCCACACCTGTTCACCGGCGATCTGAGTCCACCAAGGGCCTCACGGGAAGAAGCTGGACAGCCTTGCCGTTAACAGCCTCCAGGGACCCACTGGTGGGTGAGGTATGAGCTGATTCCATCTCAGTGGTTTTAAGATATGCCAGGCGGTGCAGTGGATTCAGTATGGAAGAGCTAGTGGAAAGGTCAGTGGTTCAAACCCACCAGCTGCTCTGCTAGAGAAAGATGAGGTGGTCTGCACTGGTAAAGTTACTGCCCTCTTATTCTCCAAGAAAACACCAAGGGGGCGCTGGGGCCGTGGAATGGGAGCCTGCGATGTTTCCACAGGGCCTTCAGCAGTGGTCTGTGGGGGAGGCAAAGCCGAGGACACGGAGAGGCTCCCCATCAGGCGGGACCGTCTGGTCAAAGAGATGAAGATCCTTGGAGATCAATCTCTTCTCACTGCCCATCAAGGAGTCAGATCATTGACGTCTTCAATGTCCCTCAAGGATGAGGTCTTGAAAATGCTGCCTGTGCAGAAGCAGACAAGCAAGTGGACCAGGTTCAAGGCCTTTGTTGCCATTGGAGACTGTCATGGCCATGTTGGCTTGGGTGTTAAGTGCTCCAAGGAGGTAACTACTGCCATCTGTGGGGCCGTTATCCTGGCCAAGCTCTCCATTGTCCCTGTGCGCCCTGGCTACTGAGGACATGAGATTGACAAGCTTCACACAGTTTCCTGCAAGCTGACCAGGTACTGTGGCTCTGTGCTGGTGGCCTGAGCCCTAAGACACTGTAATTGTCTCGGCCCCTGTGTCTAAGAAGCTGCTGCTGGTGGCTGGACCTCACGGCTGCTGCACCTCCACCAGGAGCTGCACAACTACCCCAGGCCACTATGCCAAGGCCACCTCTGATGCCATCTTCAAAACCTACAGCCACTTGACCCTGGACCTCTGGAAAGAGACTGTGTTCACCAGGTCTCCCTACAAGGAATTCGCTGACCGTCTTGTAAAGAACCACACCAGAGTCTCTGTGCAGAGGCCCCGGCCCCAGCTGTGGCCACCACACAGTGGGTTTTGTATAACAGGAATGAAGGCAGCCCCTGTGGGAGCCGTCCTGTTCTACCCTGTCAACTCAGCTCACTCTCACCAAGTTGGACCCAACTCGTGGCTGACCCTCTGGCAGGTCCTGAGAGCCTCCAAGTCACGTGGAGGGAAACTGTCCATCTTTCTCCCGGAGGGCAGCTGGTGGATTCACACTGGCTCCTGGACATTCTGCAGACCCATCCCCAGCTGGCCGGACTCCAGGGGCCCTGCCTCATGGGAAGAAAAGGCAGTAGCCGGGCCAACATTGGTGTCCAGCCGGATCTGACAACTTGGCAAAGTCCATGAAGCCACCATCAGTGGCTGCTGTCACCACGTCCAGCCGGGACATCTGGCCACGTCTCCCCCCCACCCCAAGTTTGGAGCTCGGGGACTTGCAGAAAGACTGTAAACTTGATGCAAAAGGGCACTTCTGACATCCGCGCCTCCCGGTCTCGTCACGGAGACCTGCCTGCTGATTCACATTGAAGAGACCCAGTGCCATCGCATCGCTTAGGACTCAGAACTCAACTGTAGGATGGCGCGGACCTGCCCTCTAGGGTTCCTTCGACAGGAATCTTTATGGAAGCAGTTCTCCAGGCCTTTCTCCCGGGGAGCTGCTGGTGGGCTTGAACAGCCAGCCTTTCACATGACAGCCAAGCACTTAGCCATCAAGCTACAAATGTTCTTGTGTCTGCAGAACCAGCGAAGCCCTTGCAGAAGGGAACTGCCTGCAATATTGATGCCCCAGGGGACCAGGTAAATCACAGTTCTCATTCCTGATCATGTCCTTGTCCCTAAGGGCACAAGGGACCCTCTGCACACAGCGCCTCCTCTCCCTGTCAGCAAGGGGCCGGCTGGGGTTTCAGTGGATTTGCCTTCTTTACGATTTCCCTTTCTTCCCTGGGAGGATTCCTCTCTGGGGCAGCCTTGGTGTCTTGTCCGCAGAGGCGCCTGGACGGGTGTCCTCTTCTGAACAATAAGCGTGCATCTGGGAGGAGCGGAAGCGGTGTGCACGCGGGGGATGGGCCGGGGTTTGAATCACCCTCCCGGTTATCCGCAGGGCACCGTGTGCTTTTCGGGTCAGCACTTGCTGAGGATCAGCTTCCTGTTCTTTCCTGTTACCTGGTGGGCGGCCTTCCTTCATGCCTGCTGCCCCTTTTATGTCCTTGTTCTTCATTCTCTTTGATCTTCACACCCTGTTTCCCTTCTCGCCAAGTAACCCCGCCGTTCTGTTTTAAGGGAGTTGGTCTTTGCTTGTAGCTGCCCCTTTCAAAGCACGAGGTTTTCATTTGCGAGCCCCCGTTGTGTGTGCTGTTGTTGTGGGTTGCTGGGGGCGTTGAGCGGGGCTCCGGCTCCTAGTGACCCTAATACACGACAGGGCGATTCACTGGCCCTGCGCCATCCTTACCGACCCTGCTGTACCCCTGTTGCAGCCGCCTCCGCAAGGGTCTTCCTCTTCTGCTACCCCCCTGCCTTGCCAGACATGATGTCCTTTTCCGGGCCCTGCCCCTCCGGTGACATGTCCAGGGCACGTGAGGCAAAGATCACACTGTCTCTCGTATTCCTACTCTGCACCGCTCTAAGAACTGCCCTGTGGTCTGGGGGCATCTGGTCTTTGCTGGGAGTGTGACTCTCTTCAAGGTCATGCATCCTTCATATTTTCGCATGCTTTCCATCCCTCTAGTTTCCCTCCAAGGGGTGTCTGGTGGCCCAGTGGGGAAGGAGTTGCACTGCCAACCCAAAGGCACGCAGTTCAAATCCACCAGCTGCTACCCGGGAGAAAGCTGGGCAGTCTCCTCTCATGTGATTTACTGCCTCTGAAAACCTGCTCTGTGTCGGCTCCGACTCAACCGCAGCAAGTTAAGACGTTGAGATTTCCTCCAGCTGTCCAGGATATTTCTGGGATTGTCTCTGTACCAGCCGGTGGGGCTGCTTGTAGCACAAGGAAGTTCATTTTAATGGTGATTTTCTCGTCATCTGGAAAATGCTTCATTGTTCACTTTGGAAAATCCACAGAACAAACTCCGTACCAGTCGAGGTCAAGCACCTTGTGTGTAACGAGGCAGAGCGGGGTCATGGTCACGTGCAGGGTCTGGAGCCAGGTGAAGCCTGACTCAGGTGCCCGTGACCGTCAGCACGCCGGCTTGGCCTTACTGTCTCCTTCTGTAAAATAGGGATGATGATAGTCATGTCGTAAGGATGTGTGGGCATGAAATGAAGACATACGTGACATGATTTGTGTAATAGACTTTTTAAAGAAATGTGGAGCTGCTAGGGGCTGGGTAACTGTGTTTAGATTCACTCCATGCCTTGCGGTATCTACCTTCTATGTGAATATGTGCAGGTTGTCTCTGAGAGTGTTTGAGGGTGTACGTGTGTGTGTGTGTGTGTGTGTGTGTGTGATGTGGGGTGCCTGCATGGCATATGCGTGTGAGTTTTTATCTCTGCCAAGTGTGTCTGAGTGTGTGTGTGGGTATGAGAGGGTATGTGTGTCGTGTGTATCTGAGTGTGGAAGGGGGTGTGTGTGTGTGTATATATATAGAGAGAGAGAGAGCGAGAGAGAGAGAGAATGTATGTGAATGGGGTGTGTGGAGTGTGTGTGGCATGTGTGTATGTGTGTGAGTATATGTGAGAGAAGATGTGTATAAGTGGGCTGTGTGGTGTGTGAGTGGGTGGAATGTTGAACATGTGAGGGCACACGTGTCTGAGTGTGCAGGATATGTGTGTGCATTTGTGAGTGTGCAGAGTGTGTCCATAGTGGTTTTTGGGGGGAGTGGTCACCCGCCTTTGTGATGGGAGCCTCCAGACCGCCACCAACTCCGCCTTCCTCTTCTGACACTCCTGTTACTGGTGTTGCCTCTGGAGTGTCAGGTGAGGACAGAAAGGTTCATCTTGACCCTGAACTTGCTCAGAAGGTGAAACACTGCAGAGACTGGTAGTGGGAGTCCTCCAGTGGCCCAAGATGCCACCCTGAGACCCTGAGATTGAGCGGATTCCAGATCTGGAAAAATTCTCTGTCATGGCAGCAGGTCTGGGTTGAGAGCCCTATATTACAACAGAGCTCAGGGTGGAGAACCTGACTGCTGGGGTTCGAATCTCAGATTCACTCCTCTTGGCTGTGCAGGCCCTTGGCTGACGTCAGCAGTGAGTGTGCATGCGATTCCTAATAGTGCGCCTTCTGTGCAGCCAAGCCCCAGGACACCATTGTCCCCATCTCATCGTTGCCTTGGTCTTTGTCTCAGTCACTGGGATTCTCAGCAGCCCCGTGTGAACTCCCTCGCGAATCTCTGGACCTTCCTCATTCCAGGAGGTTCCTGAAGGTCAGTTACACAGCCAGTGACTTCCAGGCCCGGTGCGGTGGCAACAAAGCCCCACTGACTGTGGTGAGGAGAAGGAAATCGACATTTATAGGTGGAGGAGAGGTTGCCAAGTACATTTTCCTAGAAAGGATTTCCTCTACCCTGACATTATGTCCTTGCTGTTTGCTTGTGTTTGTGATAGTTAGTGGTCATTTCTTTAAAATCAGGTATCGGTGTCCTTTGTAGACGAGTGAAAACCACCAGCGCCGTCCTAACAGGAGCTGAAGGTCACAGGGCCCACTGCCATCAAGTTGCTGCCACCAGATAGAAACACCCCACAGGCTTTCCAAGGCTGGAGTCCTTATGCGGCAGCCTGCCTTATCCATCTCCTGCAGAGAGGGTGGTGGATTTGAACCACTAACCTTTCCGTTACCAGCTAAGGTGCTTAATCACTGAGCCATCAAGTATCTTCAATCCCAGGGAGCCCCGCATCCCTTAAATTTGGCAAAGAGTCTTGCTCATCTGAGAACTTGAACTACCTGGAGGCTGATTTGGCCCACTTACTGACCTCAAACCCAAACTGAACTCAGTTTGATTCCGCCTCCTCGTGGCCCTGTAGGGCAGAGGAGAGCTGACCCTTGAGGTTTGTAAGGGGACAGACACTTCATCTCCCTCAGAACAGCTGGCGGGCTCCAACCGCCAACCTCTTAGTTAGCATCCAAATGTTTAACCACTGTTCCACCAGGGTTTCCTCTGGAAACTCGGGGGTTGTCACATTCTAGTACATGCGTCTCCTGGGGCTGTTATTATCATGTTTCTTAAATGTGGATTCTCGAGGGCCGTCTCTGGAGACTCTGACTGGAAAGCTTCCAGGTAGCACCCAGGAGCCTGAGCTGGTCCACTGACCCTGACTCGTGCCTTTGGTCGAGAACGGCTTCTCTTTCTGGTGGGTGACGCCCTCTTTATCCCCCTGGATGCTGGACTTACTCCCCTTGAGGCACTCATTGCCATCAAGTTGAAACAGACTCGTAACTGACATGCTGGTTTTCAGAGGCTGGAAATTGCAGGGGAAGAGATCGCCCTTCTTTCTCCATTGGAGCTGCTGCTGGTGGCTTTGAACCACTAGACAGACGCAGACTTTGGGTTAGCAGTGCGCCTTCATAGCGGGCAGCTGGCCACCAGGAGCAGCCCCAGCAGAGACTCGGCGTCAGGGAAAGCGTCTGTGCACTGGCAGGCTGGCCTCAGCTTGCAGGGTGTGCTTTCTGAGGCTGGACGAATCTTGACTCCTGGTGTCACTATGCGTTGGAGTGAAGTCACCTAACAACAACAACTGCCTGCTTATTACACCCTCAGGAGCCAAACTGAAGAGGGTGAAATCCCCTAAGATCACAAACTCTGACCTTTGAAAGCAACATTTGCATCGGGAGGGAGCTAAAGGAAGGAAGTAGAAGTCCAAGTATGTTGTTTGGGGGACACCGCGGAAGGACTGTCTGGTTTCTCTGCACTTTCATCTGGGACCTCTCTCAACCGAAATACAGTTGCTCATTCATCTGATGCATCGTAATGGACCATCTGCTACCAGCTAAGCGAGACAACTCCAAAGGACAGGGGACCCTTCAATTTTTCACATTCCCCAAGAGAAGAGCTCAGCCTCCCTCTCTTCCCCTCCACACGTATGTATGTTTTGCCCTATAGCCTTTTAGGGACGCAGATCAAGTTGACAGATGTTCGTTTATAACGTTTGTCATTCATTTTATTACGTGGGGGGAAAATCCTGGCATAGCAGCACTTATAAAAATACCTCCTGGAAGGAGGGAGAAACTGGCAAAGAAACGTAGAAGCCTAACTGGCCGCCCAGGAGTCAATCCTGACGCCTCACAACCTGGCAGGACGGAGTGGAACTGGCCTGTTTGGTTTCTGAGGCTGTAAATCTCAAAGGGAGCAGGTGGCCAGGTCATTCTCCTGTAGAGCAGCTGGTGGGTTCGAACAGTTGACCTTTAACCTAGCAGCCCAGTACTTAATCTCCTGTGCCATCCGGGCTCCTCGGTGCACAGTACTTACTGTTATTATTCTGATGATAACAGAGATGGACTTTCAGAGCACTCTAGCAAGGGGTCCTCTTAATCTTTCTCCTCCTTCTGTCCACTGTCTCACCTCCTTTTGAGCTTTCCTCAAGTGTCAGTCTCTGAGTGAAGCCTTTGTTGATCGCCTTGTTTAAAATGGTACCATCCACCGGAGAGCTCTCTGCCCGCAGGTGCTTTGGAAGAAAAGCCTGGCAATCTCCCTCTCCCTCCCACTTGGCCCTATCTGACACACTGTCCATTTATGTATTCCCTTTTCCACTGTTGCCCTCCCCTCTAGATTGTCAGCTCTGCTGAAGCATGGATGTTGTTGTTGTTATTATTATTGTTGTTGTCGTTGTTGTTGTTTGCGGCCATTGATAGCATTGGCTCTGACCTGCAGCGACCCTATGAGAAAGGCCTGAGCCCTGCCCTGTCCCATGCTCACAATCTCTGATAAGCTTGAACCCACAGCTACAATCCCTGTGTCAGTCTGTCCTGTCAAGGATCTTCCTTGCCTTCACTTTTCCCAGTCTGGTGTATTCGTCCAAGGCCTGGCCCCTCCTGACGACATTGCCCAGCGTATGTGAAGCCAGGTCTCACCATCCTCGCCTCTGAGGAGCACCCTGGTTGAAGTTCTTCCAGGACAGGCTTGTTTGTTCTTTTGACAGCCCAGAGGACAGTCCAGGCTTCTCCTCTGATACCATCACCCAAAGGCATCATTTCCTATTCTGTCATCCTCAGTAATTGTCCAACTTCCAGGAGCTTAGGAAACAATTGAAAAGTTCCATGGCTTGGATCAAGTGCTCCACAGTCTTGGAACTGACACTCTTGCTCTCTCCCTGTGGAGAGGGCTCCAGCAGCAAGGTTCTCCAATGCAGCGCGTCTTTTCTCTTTCTTGACTGCTGCTGCAGTGGGTGCTGATGGGGAAGCAGGACCAGGTTACTGCTCATACTCATGCCTGTTCCCTGCGGCCTTGCACGGTGCCAGGGACGCAGGAGGTGCTCTGTCAGTGTTGGGTAAAAGAACACTAACAGTGTCGGCCTAGGGAGCTCTGGTGGCCCAGTGGCGAGAAGCTGCGCTGCAATCCTGAAGCTGCTGGGTTCAAGGCTACCAGCTGGCCTAGTGGCAAGAAGCTGCACTGTAAGCCCAAAGGCCTGTGGTTCGAGGCCACCAGCTGCTCAGTAAGAGAAGGATGGGCAGTCTCCTCTCGTGCGATTAACTGCCTCTGAAAACCCGCCAGAGGGTCAACTATGGGTCGGTTCTGACTCAACGGTACACAGCAACAACAACTGTGCTTGCTCCTTGTTCTTGTTCAAAGCCTTCCCCCTCCCTGCACTGCTCGGAATAACCTACAGATCATTAACACATTGCCACACACTTTTAAATTGACGACCATGCTTAGAAACACATTTTTTTTGTAAGCCGTCATTTGCAGCAATGTGTTAAACAGCAAAAGCAGTAGCAGCAAAGGGGAGGGGGCTAGCAGTGGAGGTGTCGGCGCGCCAGGGTTTGGTGATGAGGAAGGAAGTGAAGGTCTTTCCTGAACCCCGTCAGCAGCCTGCTCTCTTTAACCTGATTCATCACATTAAGCCTTGGTCAACAGCAGCATTCCCTCAGCCTTGGCCCAGGCAGCTGACGGAGCGGCAGACTGATTCAATACTTAAGACCTGCATTGCAGGCGGAGGGTCAGGGCCATCGCTGCAACACGGGCAGCAAGGGCTCAGGGCCAGTCTCTTAAGTGGTGAAATTATTTTATTTTGTTTTATTTTTTAAGAAAAGAAAAGAAATAAGAGACAGAAACGCTGCAGAGCTCCTGTCTTGCCTGGCTTCCCTGGTCTCTGACAGACATTGATGGGCACTCAAGGGATGTTGGTTCTGATCAGGGCAGGGGAGAGATATCCAGGGCAGGGGAGAGATGTCCAGGATAAGAGACATCTCTCCAGGGCAGGGACAGCTGCCCAAGGCAGAGGAGAGCTGCCCAGGAGAGGAGCGAGCTGCCCAGGGCAGGAGAGAGCTGCCCAGGGCAGGGGTGCTGTGGTCCAGGGAACCTGGTCACCTGGTTTCCATTTCCTAGTGTTGCCTAAATTAGCAGAAGTCTTCCAGATGTGATGCTCCCCTGCCCCCAGCCCACAGCATCACTATCTCCCAGAACTTACTAAGAATACAAGTTCTTGAACCCAGCCTCCTGCACACTGGGGAGTGGGCCTGTCTGTGCTTGAGCGAATCCTCTAGGCAACTCAGGAACCTCTGGGGCAGATGTCTAAGAGCTGGGTCACCACCCATAAGGACGGGCAGTTCGAATCCACCCAGGGGTGCCTTGGAAGAAAGGCCTGGCTGTCTGCCCCTGAAAAATCATCACTGCAGACTCATTGGAGCTCAGTTCTTTGCTGGCAGCCGTGGGGTTGCCATGAATTAGAATTGACTCAATGGCCCCTAGTTGTAAGTGGGCCCTGAGCCTCCCACATCTCAGGTCTAATGAGGCCATTGTGAAGCTTTGAAGAGAAATGCTGTTGGGAAGTCTATGTGGGGTGTCAGAGTGCTGCACATATGGGGGGCTGGTGGCAGAGCTGGGGTGAGTCTGTGTCTTTCTGCAGCTCTTGACCATCTCATTCTGACCTCTTCCATCGGTCCACTCTTATTACCTGAGTAAACAGGGTCTCAAGCACATTCACTGCCCCCCCCCCCCGCCAAAATTTTGAAAGCGCATAGAGGTGCTGCAGTCTGGAGGCACGATGCCTGGGAGAGGCCAGATTGGTATGAAGGTGCTGATGGCTGACAACACAAGAGGAGTTTGCATCATTTTAGCAAGGACTCTGGACTGAAGATTTTCTTACTATACAGTGAGAGCAGTTCCCGAGTGTTTACTGTGGGCCAGCACCACGCTGGGGCTCTGCCTGCCTTATTTCACCCAGTTCCCCGTCAGCCGTGAAAACAAGATCCCTGTTTTCCAAGTAAGGAAAGTGAGGCGCAGAGGGGCTAAGTAGTTTGTGCAAGTGACTGATTCCATCCCAGTGAAGGGTCTGGATTCAGCCACTTGATGTCAGACAGGTCCTTGAAACTGTGCACAGGTTACTCTTGGGGGTGGTCCTCATTGAGGGGGTGTGCTGAAGATGTTCTCGAAGCACCAAGCGAGACAACACTGGGAGGAGCTGAGCATCACCCCTTTCTCTGCTCCAAGTTCAGACCCCAGCCCACGGGCCGTTTCTGCTGCCTTCAGCCCAGTCCCCAAGAGTTTAGTTTCCCTTGAAGACTTGCAGTCCTCAGCCCCCCCAGGAGCAAGAACTAAGCTTGCTGAGAACACGCCCTTTCCTTTCCTGACCTTCATGTGGTAGCTTGACTGTGCAAAGCCCAGACCCGATGCAGAAATAGTTCAGCACCATCGGGAAAGGGGGATGTGGGCTTCCAGCTTCCCTTCTTCAGGGCCGTGCTGGAGCCCAGCACCAAGGGAAATGTGGCCCTCATCTTTAGCTTTGAAAGGCAGGGGGCGTCCCCAGACCCTCACTGGCATCCTCCACTGGTTGCCCATTTGCTGTGGACTCAGGGCTGACAGCCTGGTCTGGGACGATCCATTTGTAGCCACCTTGGCTCCTCCCAAGCTCACGCCAAACCCCTGGCCTCTGAGTGTGTTCAGTATAAATAAGCCAGAGATGGAAAATTCACTTATCGGGCCGTTTGCTCCCCAGCCCAGGTCCACTATCTGATCAGACTCCAGGACGACCGTGCTGCAGGGGCTTCCTGTGTGCTTTCTGTCCCTGGTGCATCCAATCTGCTTGCTCTTGGCAGGTTTTCCGTGTTTGCTGTACCTCGTTCTACGCCCAGAAAGGCGGTTGGGGAGAGGAGGGCGGTAGAAACGCACCTTTTGTTTCTTGTGGGAGCAGCTGGCCAGAAAGCAAGACCTAATGATGGCGCTTCGTCTGTCCCTGGCACTCGTCCCCCAAAATTGCTTCTCTGCATCAGTTATCTCATTACCTGCCCCCTGCTTCCACCACGCTCTGAAAAAGAAAACAGGTCAAACGACCAGACGTCTGTCCCCGCTTAGTGTTCTTCGTTCTGAGGCGAGTTTGCAGCTCCTTCTAGTTTGTACATATTTAATATGTTATATCGTGTTCCCTGTATGTTCTCTAGGGAGCTCTGGTGGCCTAGTGCTAAGGAACTGCGCTGCAGTCCCAAAGGCATATGGTTCAAATCCACCAGCTGCTCTACAGGACATGGATGGGCAAGCTTTTCCTTGTGGGATTAACATCCTCTGAAAACCTGCCAGAGGGTCGGCTGTGGGTCGGGTCCTACTCTGTGACACCCAACAACAGCAACAACATAGGTTCTGTATGGGCTACATGTTGTGCTGGCAGCTGGAAGATGGAGAGTTCAAATCCTTCAGCTGCTCCTTGGGAGAAAATGGGCCAGTTCCTCCAGTGACGATTCATGGCCTGGGAAGCCTGGGAAGGCCGCTAGGAGTCGGAACTAGCTCAATGGAGTGGGGTTTTTATGACACGTATTTATATATGTTTGTTTATAGATAATATACATTATGTTGTTGTTGTTGTTATGTGCCATCGAGTCGCTTGCGACTCATAGCGACCCTATGTACAAGAGCTCTAAATGCTGTTCTATCCT
>NW_006400054.1:1770675-1798532 GCF_000299155.1 Elephantulus edwardii
TATAAATATAGATTTAAACAAACATTTCTCTATGTTTATATGTGTGTATAATTGATGTGTAATTTTATGCACCAGCCAGCCAGCCATTGCAGTGGAGTCAGCATCGACGCATAGCTGAGCCTCCAGCGGGTTTTCAGAGATTGTAACTCACACGAGAGGAGCTGACCCATCTTTCTTCTGCAAAGCACCTGGTTGATTCAAACAGCCGGCCTCTGGCTCGGTTCACAGTACCACTCCTTAACATCAGGCCACCAGGGCTCTCTCTCTCTCTCTCTCTCTCTCTCTCTCACACACACACACACACACACACACACACACACATATCAAACCCACTGCTACCAAGTTGACTCTGGCTCCTGGAAACTCTGTAAGACAGAACAGAACTTGTTCCTTGTGGCCGCAACCAAATACTTCATCTTTCTCCCATAGAGCTGTTGGTAGAGTCAAACTGTTGGTTTTCTGGGCTCCAGCACTTTATCCATTGCACCACCAGAGCTCAGCAACAGTAAATCACATGGGAGGAGATTGTCCGCCCTTCTCCCTCAGAGCAGCTGGTGGATTTGAACCGCAAGTCTTTAGGACTGCAGCACAATTTCTTACCACCAGACCACCAGAACTCCCTTTCCTTTTATTTTCAATTAGGTGGAGCCGTATGAGATTGTCATTGTGCACCCATAAGCTATAAAGCAGCAAAATTATGTTTAAACAAATAGTATTTATTGGCCAAGGGCCAATTAAGTCAAGTGATTGGCGAGTTTATTCATACAAGACCCAGGTTTGAATCCTTGAACAACCTCTGCTATCAGTGTGTCCTTGATAAACCAGAGCCTTGCTTTATTCATCTGTAAAATGGGAACATTTTGTCTCCCATTCCTAACTGGTAAAAGTGCGCCTCGGATGAGAGGGTGGGAGGGCTGCTGACACCTTTGAAGGGGTCAGCACCACTTTCTCTGGGGTTTCTACTCAACGTCTGCACCCCTGTCTCCGATGGTGAGGTTGGAATGCCTCCCTGCTGGGGTGGCCAGGAGGACAGAGGGTTTTGTCAATTGCAGACTTGATGTTCTGACACCTGCTGGCCGGGGGCATGGGAAGAGGAGGAGCAGTATGTCCCCACAGTCCCCTGTCACTGGAGGGTTCAGGATGACAAGCCATCAGGCTCAGCTGAGCTGTAAGGAGTGTGGGTTTCACTGCAGCCGGGGCCTGAGCAGCAGCCAGGAGCCATTAGGCTAAATGACTTGTTTTGAAACGCAGACCTGTCTAATCACATTTCCCCGTTTGGGGCTGCGCGCGCGTGTGTGTACATACACACACAGAACTCAGTTCAGGCGTTTTCCTCTTTTCCACATACACCCACAGAGCTGGAGCAGATACGGTCAGTTTACGATGCAGGAAAAGCTTGTTTCCACTTTATCAAGGAATCAGGTCATTGGCCGGACCATGCAGGGGAGCTGAAGAGCGTTGTGTGAATGGCACGTGTGGTATTTGGGGTTTTAGACTCAGAGGGACTCTGTAACCCAAGGGAGCCCCAGAGAACAATTTGGGGTTCCCTTCCCAGCAGGGGACGTTGTACATGGAAGATCTTTTTTGGGTGCTGTTCCTACCATCAACGTGAGTCGTACCCTACTTCTGTGGATGCATCTCAGATGCACCTGATGGCTCTGACTCTGACTGTGTGAGCCTGGGCAGATGCATTCCCCTCTCTGGACTTTGGTTCCCCAACTGTAGAACTTGAGGAGTAGAGAAACCTGTTCTCTAGGATCGTCGTGAAGGTCAAGCGGAAAACAGCGCACGTCCCAGGACAGACAGGCTGCGGTGGGACGTGCTGCCATGATAGTCCATCGCCAGAGCCCTGATACAGACGTGTGTCTTGTCCAGGCCACCGATTCACAGGGCCTCCTCCTCTGCATTGCCCTCACCCCAAGACCCGGCCTGGGGGAGGCTGGATCTTCACGCAGCCAAGATTGGTAAGTTAGGAAGAGCAGGACGTGATGGGGTGTGCCCCGACTGGACCTGGAAATCCCCCCCGGCCAAGGTGAGTCACCAGAGGACCCCCAGCATCCTCAGGTCCTATGAGAGCCTCTGCTGTTCAGACTCACCGTGGCCCTCCATCGGGTTTCGGAGGCTGGAAGTCTTTGTGGGAGCAGAGTGTCCACCTTTCTGCTACAGAGGAGCTGCCGACTTTTACATTAGCAGCCCGATAGGTTAAGCACTGCACCGCCAGAATCTTCAGGGCTGGGGGGAAAAAAGCACAACACAGCAGTCTCACCTTGGACCTTACCATGAATCCATGAACTTCCAGAACAAGAGCAGCTCCGTCCTGGAAGAAGGGTGCTTCTTAGATGGGAAGATGATGAGACTTCTCTCTTACTTTGGGTGTGTTATCAGGAAGAGCCCTGGAGAAGGACATCATGCTTGGCAAAGCGGAGGGTCAGCAGAAGAGAGGACCCTCGTGGAGATGCATTGACGCCGTAGCCACAGCCATGGACTCAAGCAAGTGACTGTGAGGATGGCACTGAACCACGCAGTTCCGCTGGACCCGTGGGTCAGAACCAACTCAATGGCACCCAGCAACAACAACAAGAAATTCCTGACAAATGGAGAACCGGAAATACCAGCTGTCAGCCCTAATGGCAGCCATGGGGCGCAAGAAATGAGCTTTAGTTCCGTGTGTTACCATTGTAATCACCGTCCTCCGTGTATTTATTCCAGCGTTAAGAAGCCTGAGACAGAGTGGTGAAGCTAAACTCTTATCCTTTTAGGAATATACATCTGGGATGATTTATCAATAATTTCATAATAACCTTTATACCAGACCCACCAGGTTGGAGGTCATGTCTTCTGACATCCAATTTGGCTTTTTCTTCCTCCACTGTCTTCCTGATGACCTTTTGCTCTCTTCATGGATGATATCTTTGATGTCGCCCCACAACTCATCTTGCTCATTGGTGTTCAAGCCTCAAACCTGTTTTTGAGATGATTCCTAATTTTATTTTAGGTGGGACAGACTCAAGGTCGCATTTTGTTTCTTGTGGACTTGTTTTCATTTTCTTCAGCTTCAACTTGAACTTGCACGTGAGTGATTGATGGTCTGTTCTACAGTCAGCACCTGGCCTGTTGTGACGGCTGATACTGAGTTTCTCCAGTGATTCTTTCTGCAGAGTGAGTCAGTCTGACTCCTAGTCTGATCAGTGCAGTCCAGCACTAAAATTTCCTTTGTGTTTTAAAAAAGAGCTGTTTGCTATGAATAACACACTGAACATACAAAATTCAGCCTCATTTCTGTCACCAAGACTGTACTTTCCAACAACCATTCCTGCCTCATTGTTTCCAGCTTTTGCATTCCAGTCACCAGTAATTATTAATACACCTTGATTGCATGTTTGGGCCATTTCAGACTGTAAAAGTTGGTAGAAATCCTCTGCTTTCTCCTCTTTGGCTTTAGTTGTTGGTGCATATATTTGAATAATAGTTGTATTAACAGATCTTCCTTGTATGCATATGGGTAATACCTTATGACTCACAACATACTTTGATAATTTAATTTCAAAATAGATCTTGACATTATCTTTTTAACTATGAATGCAATGGCATTCTTCCTCCGTTTTTAATTTTCAGTATAGTAGGTTATGTAATTGTCTGATTCAGAGTGGCCCATGCCAATTCATCTCAATTCATTAATGCCTAGAATGTTGATCTCCATGCATTCCAACTCACTTTTTACAACTTCTGCTTTTCTTATATCCATGCTTCTTATATTTCATCTTCCAAAATTATGAGTGGTTGTTTGCCAATTGTTTCTCCTTACTTTTTTTAGGGACTTCCCATCTGGGCTCTATCAGACTATAGCTACCATGTTCCTCTGTTGTTTGAAGGCCTGTTTTCTCAGGCTGGAGCAGCATATTGAAAGGGAACTGCCAGAAGTTCAAGTGGGCTTAGAAGAGGCTGTGATACCAGGGACATCATGGGATCCTGGTTGAAAGTAGAGAATGCTAGAAAAATGTCTATTTGTACTTTATTGACTCTACAGAGGCATTTGATTGTAGGGATCATAACACACGATGGCTCACATTGAGAAGGATGGAAATCCCAGAGCGCTTAATTGTGCTCATACAAAAATCTGTATGTAGAGCCAAAAAACATTTGTCCCAAAGGAGCAAGCGAACACTGCATGGTTTATAGTCAGGACAGGTGTGCATCAGGGATGTATCCTTTCTCCATACTGACTCAGCATGTATGCTGAGCAAATAATCTGTGAAATCGGATTCTGTGAAGAAGAACACGGCATCAGGATTGGAGGAAGACTCATCAACAACCTGCATTATGCAGATGACACAACCTTGTTGTTGTTATGTGCCATCGAGTCGCTTGTGACTCATAGCAACCCTATGTACAACAGCTCTAAACTCTGCTCTGTCCTGTGTCAATCTCATTGTCTCCTACACATTCAACCCTATTGCCCCAGTCACTGAATGAATCCACCTCCCAGAGGGCCTTCCCCTCCTGCGCCTGCCCTCCACCCTCCCAAGCATGATGTCCTTCTCCAAGGACTGGTCCCTCCTTACAACATGACCAAAGTATGTCAGACGAAGTCACAGAATCCTTGCCTCTAAAGAGCAGCTTGCTTTAACCCTCTCCAGGATGAATCTGTTTGTTTTCTTAGCAGTCCATGGTACCCTCAGCACTTTTCTCCTTGGGAAGGGTGTACGCCAGGGATGTGTCCTGTCTCCATACCTTTTCATCCTGTATGCAGAACAAATCATCTGGGAGGCTGGGCTCTATGAGGAGAAATGCGGATCAGGATTGGTGGAAGATCTATCAATCTGTGTTATGCAGATGACACAACCCTGCTTGCTGAAACTGAGGAGGACCTGAAGTGCTTGCTGCTGAGGGTCAAGGACTACAGCCTTAAATATGGATTGAGGCTCAATGTCAAGAAGACAAAGATTCTCACCACTAGGCCAGTTGGCAGCATCAGGATGGATGGTGAAGAGATTGAGATTGTTCACAGCTAGCTTGACTCCACAGTCAACGTTCTTGGCACCAGTATCCAGAAAATTAAAAGACACATTGTGATGGGATAGTCTGCTGTTAGGGACCTCTGCAAAATACTGAAAGCAATGGCGTCACTCTGGAGACTAAGGTGCGTCTGATACAGGCCATGGTCTTTGCAATCACTTGCTGTGTATCAGAGAGCTGGACAATGACTGGGGAGGATAGAAGGAGAATTGATGCCTTTGAGGTGTGGTGTTGGAGAAGAGTATTGAATATACTAGGGACTGCTAAGAAAACAGATTCATCCTGGAGAGGGTTACACCAGGCTGCTCCTTGGAGATAAAGATTCTGAAGCTTCATCTGACATTCTTTGGACATGTTGCAAGGAGAGACCAGTCCTTGGAGAGGGACTTCATGCTTGGGAAGGTAGAGGGGCAGTACAGGAGAGGAAGATCCTCTATGAGGTGGATCAATTCAGTGACTGGGATAATCGGGATGGGTGTGTCAGAGACAGTGAGATTGGCACAGGACAGAGCAGGGTTTAGGGCTGTTGTACATAGGGTCGCTATGAGTTGCAGGTGACTTGACAGCACATAACAACAACCACCATGCATTTACATACTAGAGGATAAAACAGCATTCCTCTGGAGCGCTGGAAGAGCATTAAGGAGACGCTGTGGGCTGGCAGGCCTGCGACGTGGCTTCTTTCTCCCCTGACCTCCCAGGGCCTGGACGAGCCTTGATTTCAGCTTCTCCATTTTCCATGAGGCATCCTCTGTAGTTCGCTTGTTTCCTCTTTGCCCTTTTGTTTGCACATTTTTGTCTGAAGCTTCAGTCTTTCTTGCTGCCTCCTTGGGCTTTGTGTCCACTTTTGTAGAAGCACACTCAGCTGGCCACCTCGCTGGCCTCTCCCCCATCTCTTCCTTCACTGTCCCTTTGGTTCACCGACCTTCCCCTTGGGCGTGTTGGCTGCAGGGGGCATGCATACCAGTGCCTGTGGGTTGTGGTGCACCAGAACCCTGGTGATACTGGGCTGCTTGGCTGCTGCCACCCCCACAGCACCTTGTACATAAACACAGCCGACACTTTTCCAGAAAAACACACCCGGGTGCCTACAGTCACACGTCCGCACTCGCACAAAACCGTTTTAAAGGAGGGAAGACATTAGTCTTTGTTTTTTAATTAATGCCAGCTCTCTCATCCAGACTTTTAATACTGCCACCTCATTTGTCTTATTAAGTACTTAGTTTTGCTTTTAATTAGTCTTGTTTATTGTCGCTGAATTTTAATTGTCAGTGCAGGCTCTCTGCGGGTTTTGGCAGGAAAGCTCTACAGACGTTCCCTGTCCTCCTGCAGGAGCTGAGCATGGGCAGCAATGGCTGTGGGGTGAGCGGGGTGCTGGAAGCTCGTGTGTTTCTCACCAAGCCTCAGCTGGTTCTGATTGCCTTTGGGAGCTCTGCGTCAAGGTGGATCTCACCCTGAAGACAGGCATGGAGCACTCAGGAGGATTGCAACAGCAAACACCCCATTCAAATCAACATAAGCAGAGAAAAATAGAATATATTGGCTCACAGTAACCAGATCATGATACCTGGAAGCCAGGGTCTTGGAACGTTCAAGGTCAATTGGCAGAGTGTGGTCCACAGGCAGTGTCTCTGTAGCCTATCTTGGTGGAGTAGACTGGGGTCTTAAAAGTTTACAAGCAGTGTCTAAGATGTAGCTATCGGTCTCACCCTGTCTGAAGCAAAGAAGATGGAAGAAAAGCAAAGATGTACTGAGACAATTATTCCAAAGGACCGATGGACCAAGAGAGCCTCAACTTCCATGACCCTGGGGCCATAGGAACTAGATGGTGCCCGGCTACCTCTGCTGACCACTCTCAAACGGGTCACAGTAGAAAATCCTGGTTAGAGTAGTAGGACATGTGGGGCAAGACACAAAACCTGAAAAAAAAAAGAACAACAGCTTTATTAGGTCTATAGATACTGGAGCTAACCCTTAGTCACCCTTCAAACCTTGAACAAAACATCTTCCATGGCTCAACTTTCAACCAAACAATTGATAGGCCTTTAAAGTGATCCGTAGCACCAGGAAGGTACTCACCGCTTAGAGAGCCAATGATACAACGTCAGAAGAGCAGCATTAGCCCAGGGATAAATTCTTGAAGGCAGTAAGAAGCAGGATGGAAGAGACGCAAAACTCACAGGGAAGAGGTAGAAAAGGGTGATCACCTTGTCAGTATCGTAATCGTTATAGAACAAAAGGTGTATGAATGGTTGATTGAAAAACCAATTTGCTTGGTAAACTTTCACTTTAAAAAATGGAAATAAATTTTTAAAACACACCTAAGAGATAGAAATCTGCTGTCATGGACCTCTCCAGAGTGCTGAAGAGCAATGATTTCAGGCTTGAGACTAAGGTGCACCTGCTCCAGGCCATGGTCTTTGCATTTACTTACTATGCATCAGAGATCTGGAAAATGACTAAGGATGACAGAAGGGAGAATCACTAGCTTTGAGTTGTGGTGTGCTGGAGAAAAGTATTGAACATACCGTTGACTGCTAAGAGAACAAACAAGTCTGTCATAGAAAGGGTGAAACCAAGTTGCTCTTTGGAGGCAAGGATTTTGAAGCTCCATCTCACCTACTTTGGGCATGTTGCCAGGAGCGACCAGTCCTTGGAGAAGGACATCATACTTGGAAGGGTGGAAGGACAGCACAGGAGAGGAAGACCCTGGAAGAGATGGGTTGATGCAGTGATTTATTGGAACAATAGGAACATATGTGCCTGAGACAGTGAGTTTGGTTCAGGATAAGGCAAGGTTCAGAGCTGTAGTGCATAGGGTCATGATGAGTCACAGACATTATTGTTGTCGATTGTCTTTGAGTCCAGCACGACTCATAGCGACCCTATGAACAAAAGGCCTGAAGCCCCTCTACAGCTATCGACATTTATCAAAGTTCACAGAGTTTCCAGAGGCATGTTGTTTAGGAAGTGGAGTCACAGACAACTTGATGGCAGGTAACAACAGGTGTTATTATTGAATCCAGCAGTAAGGGAAAAGAGGGTAAGTGAAACAGCATCGTTAGAAATCAGGCTCCCTTCACCTCACATCAGGTTCTCCTGTGTGTGGCAGTTCTCCTTTCATGTGGCAGGGTGACCAGCAGCAGCTCCTGGCTTCTGTTCAAGCCGCTCAGCAACCTCAATGGAAGGGAGTACTTCCTCCCACGAAGTTCCAGCAAAAAGTCTTAGGGCAGACTTTCATTGGGCCAGATGGATCATGTGACTCTCTCAGAGCCAATCACTGTGGCCCAAGGAGTGTAACACACTGATTGGTCTGCTTCTGGACACTGTGTTTTGTGGGCCCTTCTTGGATCACACATCTTGAGACTAAAAAAGAAATTATTTCCAAAAGAAAAATGGGAGTTAGATGCTAGGGTTTCCAAAGAAGAGGAAACAAATGCTGGACAGGCACAAATTAGAGACTTCCACTCCAGATACTGAGATGTGTAAATGAGCCTCTGATCTTTGGCCTGGGGTTCTTTCTCCAGCCCCACGTGACCTCCCTGCTGACGGCAGTGTTTCCAAGACAGTCTTGCTTGTTTTTCTGGCACTTACATATGTTAACACCTCAATTTCCCCCAACAGCTCTCTCTGTGAGGTAGATATGGCAACTATAGGATGCTCATCTCCCCATTTTACAGACACAGAAACTGAGGCGCAGAAGAGCTATGTGTCTTGCCACAGTCATGCAGAAAATGAATAGGAGGGCTGGAGTTGGGAGCCTGGACTATAACCAGTAGACCAGTAGTTGTCTCAACACAATGGTCAGCTGTCATCAGCTTTTTTGATGGATTACAAGTAACCCTACTTAGAAGTGGAAAACGACCATCATGGCTTTATCTTGTGATTCTTCAGGCAGAGAGTGGGTTGGGTTCAGCAGCGTGATTCTTCTGCTCTCGAGCAGAGCTGGCTAATCTTGCTTGGATTCGCTCATGTGTCTGTGGTCAGCTTGTAGGTTGTTTGGGACATAAGAACCTCCCTCCATGTGGTCTCTCCTTCTCTGGAAGACTAGCGTGAGGTTCCCACAGGGAGGTTGTGAGGTTCCAAGAGACAGCAGAAAGAAAGCTCTAAAGGCAAGCATCAAGTTTCTGTTTGTTTCACATCTTCCATTGGCCACAGACAATCTTGTAGCTCATTCAGATTCAAAGAACAAAAAAATAGATTTCATCCCTTATGGGACAATCTCAGAGGGGCATGAATGCAAAAAGGAAACATTTAGGGCTATTTTTGCCAACGTTATCCCACATGTATTAGAAGCATAATACTTCTCTCTGTGCTCTGTGTCTTGTGCTAAGTGAGAAAGAGAGGGTCAGGTTGTCTTTAGAGAGCAGAGCTGATGGAGGGCGTTTGAAGCCTTGCGCAGGTTGGTAAGTGTGGTTGGGTTGAGACTAACTCACGTTGACGTAACAGAATGAAACCCTGCCCAGTCCAGCGCTGGCCTCACAGTCTCCGCCATGCTTGCAGTCGCTGGGCCCGTCCGTCTCCTCGAGGTCCGCCTCTCCATCACTGACCTCCACTTGTATCAACAGAGACTGGTCCCTCCTCCTAATGTGGCCAAAGTAGATGAGACATTTACCATCCTTTCCTCTAAGGAACACTCCAGCTCTATTGGGTTCTCATGGACGTTGTATTTTATTCATGTACATGGTGTTTCCAAGATAGATTTGTTTGTTCTTCTGACACTCCATGATCCGTTAATTATACTGTGCCAATGCTACAATTCAGAGGCATCAATTCTCTGGCCTTCCTTATTCATTGTCCACCTTTGTCAATTGTATGAAGCAACTGAAAATTGTCACGGCTCAGTGTTTTCACTTTAATGAGACCCTTGGCTGCAGATTTACCCCGGGACAGCATGTGTCATTTCTTCACTGCTGCTTCCATGGTGCTGGTGGTCAATTCAAATGAAATGGAATCTTCATAGCTTTAGTCTTTTCTCCATTTGTGCTGATGTTACCTTTTGGTCCTGTTATAAGGGCTTTTGTTTTCTTTATGTTCAGTGTAATCCATACTAAAAGTTAGTCTTTGATCTTCTTTGGTAAGTGCTTCAAGTACATTTCACCTTCAGCAAACAAAATCACATACAGGAGATACAGTCCACTTCGGGAGCTCTGGTGGCCTAGTGGTAAGGAATTGCACCGTGGACCCAGAGGTGCATGGTTCAAATCGGCCAGATGCTCCATGGGAGAAAGATGGGCAGTCTCCTCCCATGCAGTTAACTGCCTCTGAAAACCCCACTGGAAGGTCAGCTGTAGGTCACTTCTGACCCGATGGTCCTCAGGAACAAGAGTCCACTTCAGCTACTAGAGAGAACTAACGGGGGTCATGGGAATAGTAACAATAATTGAGATTTGCTGAGCACATGTTGTGGTTGTCGAGGGCCCTCAGGTTGATTTCAGCTTACGGCCGTGCTCTAGGACGGGGTACCAGTGGGTTTGAGCATGGCAGAGGTCCTGAGGGTGGCCCAGTTATGGGACAAGGTTCCGGTCTGTTGTTCACAGGGTCACGGTGAGTTATAGTCAACTCAACGACACCTGAGAGCACACAGCACAGGACAGGCTCTTAGAACTGCCCCGGAAGGTTTCCTGGTCTGTGGAGTTCATGAGTGCAGATCAACAGGTCTCTTCTCCTATGAAGCCCCTGGTGGGTTCAAACGAACTACTCCATCAGAAGCCAAGTGCTTAACCATTGCACCACCAGAGCGCCTTTCCTGAGCGCAACCACCTTGAATGTCATCATTCATACCTTCTTCCTCGCATCAACCACAGACACTACATTTTGGATCTGGAGTCAGGCATTGTGGGCACTAAATCCCAACCCTGCCAACTGCCAGCTTGAGCAGGCAGGTCCCTTGGCCCTTCTGAGCCTCGGCATTCCCAGCTGTAGAATGGAGCAGCACTGGCTCCTTCTTCAGGGGGTGGTTGAGAAGTGGAAACGAGATCAGCCACATAGAAAGCACCTAGTGCAGGGCCAGCCGCCTCCTAAGCCGCCGTGCTGAGGAGTTGGGGAGCACTCTGGTCCTCCACATGTTCTTGATGAAGGAGCAGAGCCACAGATATTCTGCCTGCCCTGGGCCATACTGCTTGTAAGTTACAGAACAGGGAGAGAGGGACTCTGCCTGACTTGGAAATGCTGACTTTCCTATGGGATTGTTTGAAGGCTCGTGGCAGGAGCCATCTCTAAGGATTAGCCGGTGATGGGAGGACCAGATGGAGGAGAGGGGTTTGTTTCAAAGCCAGCAATACAGAGGGTTTCTGGGTCACCTTCGTTGCCAGTGCCTCGCAGGCCTGTTTCTGTCCTTGTCTCCAGCACCAGCTCCACAGAGAAGGGAAGTCTTCATCATTCCAGGCCTGGCCAAGTCCAGGGTGGGCTGAGGACGTCCTGGCTGGCTGTAGGGAAAATGAGAAGCCAACAGCAGCCTGTGCTGGGTGGTGAAGGGTCAGCAGGCCTCCGAGAGCGGAGGGTGGAAGCGCAAAGCCAAGGGCAGGCAGGCGCATCAACTCTGCCAAAGTGGAGTAGGCAGCACAGGAGACTGCCTTCTTTCTCTTTGATGTCCACAACGCCCTGCAGTGGTGGGCAGGGGCCCTACCTGCTGCCAGGCCACTTCCACCCGGTCAGTTCTGGCTCACAGTCACCCTGTATCACAGAACAGAACTGCCCCACAGGGGTTCAGAGACAAAATCTTTACACAGGCGGGCTACCCCTTCTCTCTCCCATTGAGATTGGAACCATCAACCTTTCCGTTGTCAGCCCAGCACTTAATCTATTGATCACCAGAGCTCACTGGAGAAACCTTAACGTGATTGGCCAACAGTCGAAGCAGGACAGATGTGCGTCAGAGATGGTACCATATTCAGCTCACGCCCTTTTCAGAAACCTTCTCTCTGAGTCGGAATCTGAGTTCTCTGGGGCTGCAATAACAGCACAAACCGAGGGGCTTCAAATGAGTGTTATTCTCGCCGTGTTCTGGAGACCAGAAACCTGTAATGAAGTGTTGGCGTGTTGACTTCTACTCAGGGTGGGGAGGGAGAGTCTGTCCTGTGTCCTCGCAGCTCCTAGCGGTTACTCACTCACCACGTTCCTCAGCCTGTGCTCTCAACCCTCCAGTCTCTGCCTTCACCTGCTGTGGCCTCTCCACGTCTCCATGTGTTGTTCCTGGCCTCTCACAAGTGTGGTCTCGCTGGACTGGGGACTTGCCCTCGTGCCCTAGTCAAGAAGCCCTAGTGGCACAGGTGTTAAGCAACCAACTGCTACCCCAGAGGTTAGTAGTTCAAATGAAACTATGGGAGAAGGATGAGGAGTTTGGCTTCCGTTAAGATGTACGACCTTGGAAACCCTCCCAGGCGGTTCTGTTCTGTCCCGGCCTGCAGATCACTGTGAATTGCTGTTGACCGCACAGCGATGGGTGTAATCCAGCAGGATCTCGTCTCAATCCTGATCTGAGTTACATCGGCCTGTTTGCAAATAAAGCCACGTTCTGAGGTTCCAGGTGGACATACTGGCCAGAGGGTTGGGGGTGGGGTATGAGCTTGATACCCCCACACACTCTTAGCGGATGCAAACACATGGTCTTCATGCTCCAGCACCACCACCCCTGTCCTGATCTCAGCTCCTGCTCCCCTCCCACCTTGCTCACTCCCCTCTAGCCACTCAGCCTTCAAGGTGGTTTTTCCAATTCACCAAACGCATGGCACCCCAGGGCCTTTGCACACGCTTTCCCTACCATCTGGAACACATGCACCCACATGGCTCTTCCCTCACCCCCTTTTAGCCTTCGCTCAGACATCCTCTTTCGAGCATAACTCTCTCAGATCACCTGTTTACAATCCGACTTCCTCTCCAGTTCCCAGTCTGCTTTGTTTTTCTCCATGGCCCCCAGCACTGGTCATTTTTCATTCAACATGTATGTTTATGGTCTCTCCTCCCTGACCACTATGAAGACAAGAAAAGCCTCCTTATTTTTGCTGTTGTTGTTTTTTCACTATTTCCAGGAGCTCCCTGTCGAAGAGCCTGGCTGATGACCTTAGGGTTAAACTCACCAGCTGCCTCACAGGAGGTGGATGTGGCAGTGAGCTCCCCTCAGGCTCCCGCCTCAGGAAGCCCTGGGGTCAGTTCCGCTTGGCTCTGGAAGGCCTCTGGAGTCAGAATCAGCTGAGCGGTGGGGGGTTTGGTATGCATTGGATAAAGGCTGTATTTTTAGTATTTAATAGTTTTTGGCATTGTGGATATTCTATAAATACTTTTTTCCCATTCTTCCAGTTTTCAAAAGAAGCTGGCAATCTGTAATTTGAATGAAATCCCCTGACTTTCAGTTATTGGCTTGATGCTGTTGTTAGAAAAAACCCACCAAAACACACTGCGTGGGCCAAACCAAGCCAGTTTTCAGACTGGGTCCCTCGGTTTTCAGGCCTCTTTGTGAAGTGGATCTCCCACTTCACCAAGAGTTGGACTGGGTTTTTTCCAGACCCATAATTGAGTGGCCGTGCCTTGCACTTGGTGGGGAGGAAGGATAGGTGTGAGCACATACAATGAGGCAGAGCTGACCGGGTGTTATTTGTGCCGGCGGCCGCAGGCTCTGCTGCAGCGGGGCTGCCTGGGCTGCAGTGCTCTGGGCAGGGCGGCGGCAGGGGCATTCAGCTCCAAGCAGACAGCTGCAGCTCGCAGTGGTCCCCCGCAGTCCCCGGGGGCCAGCACTGTTTAGACACCTGCCGCAGCTCTGGAAATGAAATGGGCTTTGAGAGCTTTGTTTTTTCTGGCCCTCCCCTCACACCACATAGTTAACATCAACCAGCATGAGACCCCGGAAACTCTGAGTGATGGAGTCACGCTGTTCCTTAGCAAACACGGCTAAAGGGGAACTAGGGGAGAAACAGGCAGAACTAAGGGCAAAGGGGAGAGAATGGAAGGTTCTGGAATGCGCTTCCCCTGGGGTTGAAACAGGGTCTTTTTTTTAGCATTCTGAAACGCAGGGTGGTATACGGGTTAGCACTGGGGTGTGGAAGAGGGCAGAGAGTGGGCACAACCTGCCTGTGCCACTTGCAGACAGATTTGTTTAGTGCCTCATACATGCATGATGTTCCGGTTACCGGTGGATGTCACAGCGTTTCTCCATCTGGAGGTCTGCCACTTCGGCAAGTCAAAGTCGTTCACTGGCTGAGAGCTTTGTACTCCATCTGCCTCATTAAGGTAGATTTTCCCCCAATAGTGCTTTATTTTTTCATTTCTTTTTCTTTTTTTTAAAGTTTTTTTTTTAATTTATGTCATTATTTTTTGTGTGTACCGTCAAATCAGATCTGACTGGTACAGGAGGAGATTGTTCTTCCTTTTCCAGCAGAGCATCTGGTGGATTCGAACCGTGCATCTCTGAGATTGCAGTTGCAGCTTCTTGCCACTAGGCCACCAGAGCTTGCCTTTTTAAAAGTATTTTATAATTCTTAATAATGAGACAGACTGCTGGGAATTATATAGAACAGAGAGCATGAAAAACAGGGGGCTCGCAGTTCTCCACAGAAACCCATTTCTTTTTCTTTTATATTGCTTTGTTGTTGTAGTTGTTGTTGTTGTTATGTGCCGTCGAGTACCCTGTGACTCATAGCAACCCGATGTACAACAACCCTTAACTCTGCCCTATCCTGTGCCAATCTCACCATCTCCGACACATCTGCCCCCATTACTACCCCAGTCACTGAATCAATCCATCTCATCGATGGTCTTCCTCTCCTGCGCTGTCCCTCCACCCTCCAAGCATACAAAATTTGTACACATTGTGTTTCATTCAAATACATTGTGTTTCACACATGTCTTCATTCCCATTGTATTTCCTGTGGCCATCCCCACACATTCCCATAAATTTAGTCATTGTTGTTCTCTGCCTACTGTCACCCCCTCCTTTCAGGCCCCCACTAGATCATTCCTAATTCCTTTACCCCTTCCCTCCGCCCACCAGACTCTACAACCCTGTGGTTTTCCCACCTCCCCCCCACCTCCCCTTCCTCCCTTGGACTTTTATCCACATCTTACTGGGCAATTTCTCTTGTTACAATAGTGGTCTTATGCAGTATTTGTCCTTAGGAGGTGTTAATTCACTTTGAGTGACTGCCAGTCTGAAGGCCCATCTTCTGACACTGTTTCAGACAATATTCCACCTCCACTCATTGAGTTTTAAGGACCTGGTATTTGAGAAGTACTTGGCCAGTCCTGATTTCTACCTAATCTGTCTTGGTCTGGAAGTCCCACTGAAACCTGTCCGCCATGGGAGCCCTTGTTGGTATTTAAAATACCAGTGGCGCAGGACAGCAGGCTAAGAGACGCGGAGAAGCCAGCGCAGGACAGCAGGCCAACAGCTGAAGCAGTCACAGGAGCCAGCAAGCACACCTGCTGGAAGAACGGCAGCTGGAATATTCCTGAGATGTGCAGATGGTGAAACGTGGGGCATGGTGTCCCTGGGGAGGGACATCGTGCTTGGGCAAGTAGAGGGTCAGCGAAGGAGAGGAAAGTGACCCCAAGGGCTGCAGGACCATGGAGACTGGGGATCGCACAGGACCGGACAGGGTTTCTTTGTGCGGCATGTGGAATCATTACAAGTGACGCCAGCCCAGCAACACCTAATCACAGCATATACACTGAGCCTTGTGGCTTCAAGTCAGGCTTAGTGAGCACCTCCTGTATACACACCCAGGACTGGGTGCAAAGTGGAAATGCAGTCCCCTTATTAAACTGTGATTAAGAATGGTGAGACACAAGCAGAGCATTAAGCCTGGGCTTCTCCAGGGGGTGCCAGGGAAGCCTCGCTTAGCTCTTGGCACAGGCGGTGATGAGACCTCACTGTTCTCAGTAGATTTCCATTGCGACAGGAGCCCTCTGTCCTCTCCGGGTTTGAAGTGGAAACAACAGGATGGGTAGTTCAGTCTGAGAAGCTGACCTTAACTGCGCAGGAGCAGATGGAAGAGTCTCTCTGCGAAGGGCCTTCTCCCTTCGTGTGGCCCACCAGAACCCCTGTTGCACTTTCCCCACCTGGACATCGTCCCAGAGGCGATGGGTCCGGAAGGTTCCATGTTCCCCTCCCAGCTTCTCACCTACTCAGCTTCATAGCTTCAGATTGAGAGCTCTAAGCTCGCTCTGCTGACGATGAAGCCTTGGGTTAACAGGGAAATGGGAAGAACCTGGGCTTAAGCGGGGAAGTTGGGTCAACACTGAAATGGAAAAACCTGAGCTTAAGAGGAGAAGTTGGGTCAACACTGAAACGGAAGAAGCTGGGCTTAAGGGGGTAAGGGATGTTCTCTGAGGGAGCTTTGTCTTCCAACAGAACACTTTCCCTCTTAGGTCTCGAGCGCCCTTAACTGGAAAATGGATGAAGCTCTTGTCCTCTTTTCTGTGTCCCCCACAGTGCTGGGTACATAGTTGGGGCTCACGAAATAAGGGGCGGCTGGATGACTGAGTGACGCCTTCCCTGTGTTGATGTTTTTCAGGAGCGCTGCACTTCAGCCATGACGGACACCGTGCTCAGCAACAGCTCCAACCGCTGGATGTATCCCAGCGACCGACCCCTTCAATCCAAGTGAGTCTCGGGATGGGGTGGGGGGGGGCTTCCTGGGAGCAGCTTGTATGGGAGCAGAGATTCCCTGACTGTGCCGTACTTGATGGGAGAAAGGTGTTTCCTGGCCTGGAGTTGAGGGGAGAAAAATCGAGTGAGAATTCATGGGAACCTCTGCACTAGTTTAAAGTAGACATAGAAAGATTAAGTGCTGGGTTCCAGGCCCCAAATTAGAGGTGCCCGAGGCAGAGGACTGCAGAGAGAACCACAAGTAAGTCTTGGAGGAAGTGAGACCAGCGTGCTGGTTAGAGGCAAGGAGGGTGAAACATCCTTTGGGCATGTTGTTAAGAGAGGCCAGTCCTTGGAGAAGGACATCATGCTTGGAAAGGTAGAGAGGGTTAGCCCTTCAGTGAGGTGGATTGATACCGTGACTCAGATCACGAGGCTTGGTGGATCACAGAGTGAGGCTGGCACAGGACAGGACAGGGTCAGATCTGTTACTCATAGAGTCACGGTGAGGCCTGGTCCACTCGACAGCACCTACCGACAGGACAAGTGGGAGCACTGGCCTGGGGTCAGCACAGAGGGGCTCACGCTCTGCATGGTGTTCATTCACTGTGCGCCCCAGGGGAATCTCCTGCACCCTCGCTGGGCCTCAGTTTCCTCATTAGTCAAATAAGAGCGTTGGAATAGTTGCAAGTTGGTAGGCCACAGGCTGGCTGTGACTTGAAGAAATGGGTTTTTTTATTTTAAATTTTAGTCTTAACGATTGAACAATTGAGAGGTCTCCCATAAAAATCCAAACTTCTGGCTTTTCTTTGAGCCATTGGAAGACCTGGCATCCCTGAGCCGGGATTAAGCTGTGCCGCCAGTTCTAGGGAGGCGAGAGCCTTCAGTTCTCCAAGGTCTTCACCACGCCCTAGAACGTCTCCCATGCTCTCACCTGCTTTTCTCACTTCTGTTACCACCCTATCCTGGATGACATCCCTGGTTAAATGACACTCAGAGTCTTTTCATTTGACTTTATGTAGGTTAGTATTTGGGGGCCGGTTTCAGAGTTCAAATTCTGGGAGAAGCAGTTAAAGATATGGTCATTTTTGTGAGCAAATCTAAGGTCCAAACGTGACTGTTGGCCAATGGTTGTGGTCAGGAGCTTTTCTGAATATAGAATCTGCCTGTAGTCTTCAAATTAAAGGTTCATTTTCCTTTTTTTTTTTAATTGGCTTGCATACAGTAATTTGTTTACCTAGTATTTCATTCATGTGCACTGTGTTGGTTTTTCTCTTTACTTTTGCCCCCTCCCTCAAAAAGTTCATTTTCTGTTTATTATGTCCATCTAGAATTCTTCCCAAGTGTAGGTTTACAGAGTTTCACTTTTATTTCCTAAAGGCTCCAGTCTCTCCTCATCTATTGTTGTTGTTAGTTTCCATGTCTCCACTGTGGTGACCCCGTGAACAAGAGCAGCAAATCCTGTCCTGTGGTCACTGTGTAAATCCATCTCAGTGAAGGTCTTCATTTCTTTTGTTGACCCTCTAATTGCCATTATGTTGTTGTTCTCCAAGGACTTTCCCATCATGATAACATGGACAGAATACGGGAGACACAGTCTCACGTTCTTGCCTCTCAGGAACACTCTGGTTGCATCACCTCCAAGACAGTTTTGGGTTTTTTTGGCACTCCAGAGTAGATTCCAGCAGTTCTGTCCTCCCAACACCATGATTCAAAGACATCAGTTCTCATTTGGGCTTCTTTATTCATTGCTTGGCTTTCACATGCAGATGAAATATCATAGCTGGAGGCAGGCACACCTTAGTCTTTAAAGTGACACCCTTGCTCTTTAACACTTTGGAGAGATCCTCCTTGGCAGCAGATTTGCCTAATGCAGTTCTGTCATTTGATTTCTCCACTGCTGCTTTCACAGAGTTGCTTGTGAATCCAAATAAAATTAATTCCTTGGAAGCTTCAGTCTTTTCTCACATTAATCATGATGTTGCTTATGGGTCCCATTGTGAGAAGTTTTCTCTTCCTTATATTGAGGCAACTCTGGTGGCCTAGTGGCAAGAAGCTGCACTGTAATCCCGAAGACACGCGGTTCAAATCCACCCGCTGCTCCATGAGAGAACGATGGGCAGTCTCTTCCCATGTGATTAGCTGCCTCTGAAAACCCACCAGAGGGTCAGCCGTGGGTGGTTTCTGACACAACAGTACACGACAGCACAGCACAACACAACCCCTACTGAAGACTCTCATCCTTGAACTTCACCAAGTGCCTCCAGTCCTCTTCACTTCCTGCGACCAAAGTCAAGTCACCAGCATAGCAAGGTTGTTGAAGAGTCTTCCTTCAATCTCGATGCCACGTTCTTCTTCGGAGAGTCTGGCTTCTCAAGTTATGTGCTCTGCATACAGATCGAGTGGGTGTGCTGAAAGGATACAACCTCAACACCCACCTTTTCTGATATTAAACCATGCAGTACACCCTTGTTCCGATCAAACCACTGCTTCCTGCTTTACGGACCGCTTTCTCTTGAGCACAATTAAGTGTTCTAAAATTTCTAATGATCTCAATGTGATTCATAATTTAGTATGACCCACACAGTCTGGTGCCGTTGCTTGTAGTCAGTAAAACACAAGCAAATTTTTCTTTATTAGATAATTAATATTAAGCTCTTTCCCCCCCTCAGACTCCCTATTAACTCATGAATTTTACAGTTTCGAAGACACTTATTTTATGCTTGTCAGTTTACTTTTTAAGAACAGACTTCTAGCTCCCAAAGCCCTTCCCGTGACGTCCTCCCAGAGCCAAATTTATTTTGCAGAAAATATTCCATCAGCTGAAAAGTATGTCTCTGGAAGATAAACAGTTGCCTGAAGGGTGGATAGGGAGAATATTTATTTTATTTAAGAAATGTCAGTTAATTAAAATCCCATCCATCAGAGTTTACTTTCGTCGCTATGAAGCCAAACAATTTGCTTTAGAATGAAATTAGAATTATTCCAGCAGTCTGGACTCTGTCTCGTCAAAGTGCTCCTGGGCGCCTATGAAACGTCTTGGTATTCTGAATGCAGTGAGCCTGGCTTGCTTACAGCTGCATCTTCTTCAGATATTAAAATGATTTCCCCAATAAATGCTAATGGACAAATTATAGTCATCACACGTGCTGCAGTGGTGATGTGATAATGTGGACACTTCTAATGTCTTTCTCCAGTAAATGAAGAAATCTGCTCTTAATTAACTGCTGGCTAGCCAGACACACTTGCTGCTTCTGTGATTTTCAGTCTTCCTCCTTCAATCTCCTTGAACCTAATCATTTTGTTGGGGGCCAGAAAGAGGGAATGAAGGAAATGAGTCCATCCTATTGCGGGTTTACAAGTTAAGGTCGTGGCTCTCCTCTTTGGGTTGGGAATCTGCGGGGGGGGGGGGGATTACTCATCTCAGACTGTTGGTCTTTTTAAATAACTTTCACATCGACGAGCCAGGGAGCACCAGGGATGAGAGGTGGAAACTGAGGCAGCAAGCGATGACACAGGCTGCCCCTGTTTGCACACCTTGTAAATGAAGACGCTGGTCTCCTTTCTGGCGTAGAAGAACTCAGAACCCATTTGGGAAGCAAGAACTCTGCTCTCAGATGGTCCAGTTCCTGTCCAAGGTTTGTCGCTCTCTCTCCCTGCATATGGTCCTGTCCCCAGGGTTGAACCACTGGGACCCAAGAATGATGGTGGTCCTGTTACTATCGAACGACTCCTCCCTAGCAACCCAAAAAAATGAAAATAAAACAACCTTATTAAAATACCCGAAGGATCAACTGACTTAATGGACATATTCAACTAGTCAGTTTAATCAAGCTGTGAATCTGATTATCTCCCATTGAAACATCTCATTGTATTCATTCATTCATTCATTCATTCATCCATCCATCCACTCCTTTTTAGTGACAGCCTTGCTTTTTAACAGTTTGGAGAGGTCTGTGGTCACAGGTTGCCCAGTGCAATACATCATTTTCTTTATTTCTTTCTTTTAACCTTTTAACTGTTAATCAGGTAAAGATTTACAGAGCAGCTGTCCATTCAACAATTCGTACATATTGAATGGAAGTTTGCAGAACAGATCCGTTTTCTATCCCATAGCTTCTGCGTGTTTGGTTTGCTATCAATTACAATCCCCACACTGTGACCTCACTCTTCCCATTTCCTCCCTGTGATTCCCCTTTCCATTCTTCCTTCTTCCCCAATCCATGCTGCCTTTTAAACTTTGAGCAAATGCTGCCATGTTCACTTTGAATGACTGATTGTTCTCAGGAGCGTGTACCTCCCTAGTGGCATCTGTCTCATAACTTGTTTGATTACAGCCTCATTCACCCTGGCCGGGACCTTACTGGTCAGCGGTAGTGATGGCAGAGCCTGTAAATGCTAAACTAGCAGTCAGCTGATTCAAGGCTCCCACCTGACAGGTGAAGAAACTGAGGCAGGGAGAAGGGTTTCCTGAAATTAGCTATAACAAATGAAAACACAACATTGAGTAGCCCCTTGTAATTCAGACTTTGTGATTGTTTTGTGCAAATGACATTGGTGTCATTAGAACATTTCTTTCCTAACTCTCTCCATTTCTCTCTCTCTCCCCCCGTTCTTTGCTTTCCTTCAGTGATAAAGACCAGTGAGTATTATCTGCCACCTTTCTTTTTCTGCATGCTCCATTATTTCTCTTTTCTGATCTAGCCAGCTTGTCCCTGATGAGATCTGGTTAAAAAGAATTTCTGAATTTGTGTATGTAAAAAAAAAAGATAAAAGAAAAATCATGTGTTGTTATAAAATGCATGCCCATCTTGAGGGGAAAAAAAATGAAATTAAAAAAACCAAACAAACTTAACAAAACAGCCCCGATATAAGGATTAAAAGTATCCTTCAGGACGGTCCAAACTTCAGCTCCGGCTAGTAGTTTGGGGCCAACAAGTTGATTGGCTTCTCTGTGGCCTTGTCTGTGCAACATGCTGCCAGGGAACACTGTGCTGAGATAAAGCAGATGCCAGCACCATGAAGGACGAGGGGGGCGAGGACAGGACTTCTCTGATCTTCTGAGCTGTGCACGCTGTCCTTGTCACCTCATCAGAGGTCACGCTGATGTCCCTGTGAAACGCCGTCCGCTGGGGGCCCATCTTTGCTCCCTGCTTTGGTGTTCTAAATTGGATTCATTTCCTAAATACGCGTGACAGATTGGATGCTGGGCGCAGGACATGAACAGCCAAACCTCAGAGCAGACCACTCTTCCCATTACATGCGCACTACTGACCTGGGGAAGGTCACTGACACTCCTCTCCTACGAGAAGTTGTCACGGGGCCACAGGTGGGAATCTGGGGTCAGGAGACTCAGCTCTGAGTCTGCCCTCGTCCTTGCTGTCGGTGTGGCCCTGGCGTTGCCTTCACACCTTCAAGCCCTGGCTCTCTCGTTTGTAAAGTGAACTTGGTAACCCTTGCCCCTCCTCCCTCGTAGGGTGCTTGTGGGACACCCAGGACAGCTCTGTACACTGTCAAGTGCCCTGCAGAATCAAGCGCGGGTGTGCACCACAGCCTTGCCATGTCATATGTGCATATATGTGGCATTTTCATCATTTGTCCAGCTTCTCTGGCGTCCTGATGACTGCATCTTCAGCCCCCAACTCCTCTCAAAGCTCCCACAGATAAACACGTCACTGTGTGACCTGGGGGAATCCTCCTCCCTGCCTCAGTCGCTCCCACTGTCAAGTGTGAGCCTTGAACCAGCCGACTGCTAGTTCAGCATTTGCGTGCTCTGTAATCACCGCTGTTGGCTGGTGAGATCCTGGCCAAGGAGGGTTCGCTTTTGATAACTGTTGTCATCAAAGTTATTGTGACACATCAGAGAGAGATGCTGGCTTATTGTCGGATGCAAACTGAGAACTTCACAAGAATCCAGCAAGTCCCGTGACCTGGGGGCTTCCTGAATGCCGAGGGCCTGTGCACTGGGTGTCCATCTTCCTGCCCTTCCTCTTCCCCTCCCTTCTTGCTTTACATCTTTTCCTTCTGGTATTAACAAATGCTGCCCAAGGGTCTACTCTGTATGAAGCCCTGTACCAAGTACCAGGGATACAGGTAAAGTCCAAGGATGAGGCGGAGGAAGCCGAAGGAGGGTGTGTTGAGGGCGATCTGTTGACAGATAAGCAGCCCGTCACCCAGTGTCACTCCAGTGTGTTCAGAGCTTCAGTGGTAGAGTTTCAGTGAGCAGTGAGGACACAAACACAGGCATCTTGTCCAGAGCTGAGTGCATCCCTGGGAGGGCTTCCTGGAAGAAGTGACATGTCCACTGAGACCAAATGAAGAAGGAGTCAAAATGGGGAAGAAACTGAGAAGGGCCAGAGGACAAATAAAATGTTAACCTCAGCCCCACGGTCAGTGAGGAGATTCTGACTCCTGAAGTGCCTCCACAGAGTTTCCAAAGCTGTAAATCATTTCAAGACCAGATGGCCTCATCCTTCTCCCGAGAACAGCTGGTGGATTTGAACTACTGAGCTTTCAGTTAGCAGTCAGACAGCCTCCAGATCTCCTCTAGGACGGGACTGAATTTGATGTTTGTTGCTAGGTGTCTTTGAGTCAACAGCAAACTCTCAGCGACCCTATGAACACCAGATCTGAACCTTGCCCTGTCCGGTGCCACCCCGTGACCTCTGCCACGCCCAAGCCCCTGGTGGCAATCCCCGTGACAGTCCGTCTCATTGAGGGTCATCCTCTCTTTCTCAGACCCTCTCTAGCTTTGGCAGCATGGTGTCTTTTCCCAAGGACTGGCCTCTATTGACAACATGTCCAAAGTATGGAAGGCAGAGTTTTATCATCTATGCCGCTGACAAGCACTCTGGTTGTACTTCCTCCAAGGCAAATGTCCTTGTTGTTTTGGCCCGCCATGGGATAGTCAATACTCTCTCCAGCCCCACACTTGAAAGGCACTCGTTCTGCATCAGTCTTCCTTATTCATTACCCAGCTTTCAGATGTGTAGGAAGCAATTGGAATCACTAAGACTTGACTCAGGTGCACCTTAGTCTTTAATCTGGCATCCTTGCTCTTGAGCTCTTTAAAGAGTCAAGAAGTCAAAAGACATCTTGCATCAGGGAAATCTGCTATCAAGGGGATCAGGGAATAGCATGTACAAAGGCGAGAGTTGAGACAGACCATGGTATTTTAGAAGAACTGAACGGAATTTAGCCTGACTGAAAAACTCAGCAGGAACCCGAGTTTCCCTTGGTGCGCCAGAGGGGTGTGGGGAAGCCCTCTGATCCCTTCTGTACCCTTTTAATCTGTTTGAGAGAAGAACATCCCACAAAAAGGCCTTGCCACCAGCTGGGCACATGTAGACTGTTAAGCAGAGCGCCTGTCCTCTCCCTACCCTTCCTCTGCCTTTCCTTCTGGATCCATTAAAACTTCATTCACCGAGCTGCGCGGCGACTCCCTGCTGACACCTTCCGAGGCTGGCGTCCTGGGGAATGAGGGGAGGGCCGAGAAGCAGCAAGGCCAGAAAAAGGATTCATTTTCTGCACTCTGCTGCTATTTAATGCTTCAGAGCCTCCACGCACCGACAGCACTTCCCTCATCCCGCTCTTTGGGGAGTTATAACTTATTAATAGAGACATCTGCTGGGGTATTTATTATGTGACTATTGTGGGCATGAAATGCAGGCTCAAGGTGGGAGGCAGCAAAGAGGTGGCAGTATGTCCTTGGCAGTGATTTTGGGAAAAAACATCTGCAAGGGGGCTTCCACCTGCAATTGAGACTCTTTGGCTCTTTTCTTGGGGATTCCTGTGATGCTGGCTTTGAGGGGGACCATGTCTTCTGACCCACTCAGGAGGTGCCTCTGCATGTCCATCCAGGTGGCAGATAAGGCGGTACCTCGAGTCCCTGACCATCTCCTCCCCACACTCATCTCTTGGCCATTTCTTTCCCCTCATCCATGCCTCGGAAACAAGCAGTCACCTATAAACTTTTGAGTTAGCAGGAAATCTTTGCGTGAAATTATATCCCAAAGCTAACTAACTATATAAGACAGTGAAAAGTGGTGCCCAGTAAAGATTGTTAGTAGATGCAAGCATTCCAGTATCACAGAGAATTTTAGGCGGCTGTGATTGAAAATACGGCCAAGCACTGCAGTGAGTGTGTGGAGTCTGGCAAGCTTTGCTATTCTTTAACCATAGCAGATAGATACTGTGCTGAGTAGGTATGGCTGTGGGCACTACCATATGAAGACTCAGTGGCTTCGACGCTGTGTATTCCAGGGGAGCTGAGCTGCGCTGGTGGCTCTGCGGGTCTTGGCTGAGCTTTCTCATGTGTAGAATCAGGTTACTATTGACTAATCCAGGATGGTGCTGGCCAGAATGACTCAACTCTGCTCCACGTGGCTCTCACCCCTCAGTAGATTGTGCCGGGTGTGGCCTGGAGGTCATAACGGAGGTGTGAGCCCCACTGCTGTTCAGTTGGTTGAGATGCACGGTGACCTTTCATTCGATTTCCACGGCTATACATCCTTACGGGAGGAAACTGCCCAACTTTCTCCCACCGGGGGCCTGGTAGATTAGAACCTCTGCCCTTTCAGTTAACAACCCAATGATGTTATGAACTGCACCACCGGGGATCCGTAAGGATGGAAGAGAGTTAGCAGAAACACACTGGAACGCCATGTTTTATTGCAGTTTATCGGCCAAGTTCAGCTGCAAGTTCAGACTAACGTAAAAAAGGAGGGAGCTAGAGGCTGATTGGTGAGAGGGATAGCAGAGTCACATATTAAAGGGTCTGGACCAGAGAGGGATAAGGTGCTGGGCTTATCATCATGATAAATTGCACTCACCATCTTAACTTTTTCAGCTGCTGAGTCCGCTTTTCTACAGGTAGAGCTCAGAAGCCCGTATTTCAGCAAGTCTTCCAGCTGGTTCTTGGGCAGCATTCTAGTATTTGAGGAGCCCTCGTCTACCTCACAGGTCACCTTCCTGTCTACAGACATTTGGGACTCAGGAACCAGTGCCAGAGGTGGTTAGCGTCGTCTTCCCACTGAAGGAGTTGGGTTCTAGAGCGAGCACTACAGTGCTCTCAAACATGATTGATGTGTCAAGTAAGGGACTCACAGCCAACTAACTTCTCTCACTTAGACAGCTTCCTACCCTCCCTTCACATCGTAGCTAACTCCAGGCCTCAGTCCCTTGGACCAGAAGAGCCAGGTAGCTCTCTGCAGGTATACCAGGTGTAGACAGGCCCTACAGAAACTCTACCTCTTCCTCACCTGGGAACATACGCTTGTTTCCACCATCAGCACTTTTTAAATTGTCATTTGAGAATCAACACAGCCAAACACATGCCAATTCAACACTTCGTACACGCACAGTTGAGAGACATTGATGACATTCTTTAAATGGTGCAACCATTCCCCCTCCTGCCTTTTCATAAGTTCTCTCCCCTCTAAACTTTCTAAGGCTCTTTGGTACCTGTATAATTTACTGTGGTCTTGAAATGAAGCCCAACTTTTTAATACACAGATGTTTGGAAGCAAAGTCAGAAGCTTTTGAGAGAAGCACAGGTCATCACATAACCCGAGTTTAGCCGCCACATATAGCAATCCAAATGACAGCGGTAGCAGATCCAGCGAAGCTCGCAGATGAATGCTCTAGGGATGGAATGTGAGGCAGAACCAGCTGGCTGCCTTTCCGAAAAAGCAGGAAAGCACGGAGACTCAGAGCACAAGTTCTTTTACCCTGGGTCCACTCAAGCTGTGTGACCTTGAGCAAGTGATTAACCTCTCTGAGCCTTGGTATTCCAGAAAGGACAGTCACACCTGCCTCACAGGATACTGTTAAAATTTAATGAGACAGCGAATGAATTGGAGTTCAGAGAGATGAAGTTCTTCCCTCTAAGTCATACGGCTGCAGAAGTTGAACCCAAGCCTGTCCAAAACCAGTACTAATTCCCTGCCACCCCTGTTGACATCCTAATATCTTTATAGGTTCTTGTTCTGAGTCAGTGTTTTCATGCTGAGAAAGGAGATTTGGGGCATCAGGAAAAGAAGGAAGTGGCCAAGAAGGGAAGTTCATTTTACAGCATCGCTTCCACATCACATCAGACTAGGCTGACAGTAAATGGTCATTTTGTTCTCATTTCCTCTCACTGTCTGCTGAATAGTGAAATCAGTGAGACTCATCTGTGTGAAATGAACAGAGACTTGAATGCTGACACTTCCGTCACCACAGGCATCTGCAAATGGTTAAGAGATTTCTGACTTCAACATATCAAGCACCAGTTGAGGAGTCAGGCTGCACATTCTGTTTGGTATCAGCTGACGCTTTCTCCCTAGGATCTGTGGACCACACTCTGCCCTGTCATCCCATCCCATCCCATTCCTTCATCCCATCTTTCCTTCCTTCCTTCCTTCCTTCCACCTTCAGTGACCACTGTATACACACCTCTGTTGGGTAACCACCCACTGAATTGTAACCATTGTATGGTCTTAAGACACAATCTAACACCAAAGTGTTTACTAATAATCATACCAAGAACATAGACACTAACATTATCTGAGTGTTTACCAAGTTCCAAGCACAGTCGTCCTCATAAACTCTCTGATGTCACTACCCTCCCATTTGACAGATGAGCAAGTGAAGGCTAAGAGACACAGAGTGACTTTCCTGAGACCACACGTCCAGCTAGATACAGAGCCAGGAAAAGAATCTAGCATGTGACTCCGGAGCCTACCCTTAATACTGCTCTCTTAGGCCATTTGCGTCTTCATAGGAGCCAGAGTTCCAATAGTCTCATTGTGGTGCCACCAAGCCTGCCCAGGCTGACAGTCTCTATCTTTATTGGCAGCTGGTTAGTGTGAGGGACCTGGAGGTACAGTGGGTTAACCATTGTGCTGCTAACCAAAGGTCAGCGGTTCAAGCCTTCTAGATGCTACATGCTCTATGAGAGAAAGAAAAGGCATTCTGCTTGTCTTCCTCCTGTCATCCCATCCATCATCCACCCATCCATCCATCCATCCCTCCATCTCCATCCCTCCACCCCTCCATCCCATCCATCCATCCATCATCCATCCATCCATCATCCATCCATCCATCCATCCATCCATCCTCCATCCATCCATCCATCCATCCATCCATCATCCATCCATCCATCCATCATCCATCCATCCATCATCTATCCATCCACCACCCACCCATCCATCCATCCTCCATCCATCCATCCTCCATCTATCCTCCATCCATCCATCCATCCATCCATCCATCATCCATC
>NW_006400054.1:1798937-1837172 GCF_000299155.1 Elephantulus edwardii
CCATCCACCACCCACCCATCCATCCATCCTCCATCCATCCATCCTCCATCCATCATCCATCATCCATCATCCATCATCCATCCATCCATCATCCATCCATCCATCCATCCATCCATCATCCATCCATCCATCATCCATCCATCCTCCATCCATCCATCCGCCATCCATCCTCCATCCATCCATCATCCATCCACCCATCCATCCATCCTCCATCCATCCATCATCCATCCATCCATCCATCCATCCATCCATCCATCCATCCCATCAATCCAACAATCATCCATCCATCCGTCATCCATCCATCCATCCATTATCCATCCATCATCCATCCATCCCTCCCTCCATCCCATCCATCCATCCATCCATCCATCCATCCATTATCCATCCATCATCCATCCATCCATCCATCCCTCCATCCCTCCATCCCATACATCCATACATCTATCATCCATCCATCCCTCCATCCCATCCCTCCATCCATCCATCCCTCCATCCCATCCATCCCATCCATTCCGTCATCCATCATCCATCCCTCCATCCCATCCATCATCCGTCTATTCCTCCATCCCATCCCTTCATCCCATCCATCCATCCCTCCATTATCTATCCATCCATTCCATCCCTCCATCCCTCCACTCCTCCATCTCTCCATCCCTCCATTCCATTCCATCCATCCATCCATCCCTCCATCCCATCATCCCATCCATGCATCCAGCCAGCCAGCCAGCCAGCCAGCCAGCCAGCCTCGGGAGCCCTATGGGCAGTTCTGCTCTGTCCTGTTGGGTTACTAGGAATTAGAATCAACTGTGTGGTGGTAGATATTTCTGGAACACACCAACACTCACATGGAGAGGCAGTTCCAGTATGTTCTGTGACCTGGTCTGCCACCTGAGTGTCTTTTGCAAAGGTCTTCAGTTCATCCTCTCACTTAAGAGATTTCTTAGGTCAAGAAGAGAATCATACCGTGAATTGTACCATTTATGAGTCCTTGCCATGTACTTGAAAACAGACTACACACTTTCATTTCATCTTCCCAGTGGCGACCCTACAACATAGAATCTATCCATATTTCCAGTTAAAAGATGAAGAAATTGTGGTTCAGAGAGGTTCAGGGTCCCTGTTTCAAAATTACAGACCCAGGATTCCAGTCATTAACTAAATCAGGCCAAGCAGGGCTCGCATGTCTAGATTGGCCAGCATGTCTGAGTCCCTCATCCAGGGAAAGCCATACTTGAGGCCTCGAACACGATCCAAATTCTCACCCCTGGTTTGAATGACATGGGGCTGTATGTAATCTGGACCTCAGAGGCCCTTGGCAAAGGAGCCAGCTTCTCGCTTGTCACCGGGAGCAGTTCTTAGCTTCTGCATGATCCCCAGATCCTGGGAGGCCCAGGGAGGCCCATTCTCTCCCCATGACAACAGTGGTAACAGAGACTTTGCCTTGAGAACCGGATCTTGTTCCCCTCTGTTTGCTTTTGGAATTAAAACGTGAACATCCACCGGAGTCCCCACAGAGACCAGTTGGTGACATTCTCAGACTCTGGATGAGCTGTTTGTCAACAGCATGCTACAGAGCAGAGGATGGGGGAACAGCTCGGAGCGGTGCCCACAGCCTCCAGCAGGCCTTCTGCTCTTCTGAAGAGGGAGGCAGTTCTCCGTGCAGGCCTTCTGGGGGGCTCCGGTTCCATGGCAACACCCTGCCCGCATCTCTGGAGCCATAGAGATCCAGGAACAGTTGTTCTGACCTCCACTGACCCCAGCGATGTGAGAGACGTAAGCGTGAGGTCTGACCCCTCACCGGCCACGTCCGTGACCAGACGGGGAACTGGAGGAGCGTGTTCTCAGAAGGGCCTCCACTGGATCCTTGGCCCAGCATCTTACCAGTGTCGTGTTCTCATCACTGACCAGGCGGTGAATCAAGAGGAATCAGAAGAGCAATCAAGGAAGGAAAAGTGGGAAAGAGCCGCAGACTATAATCACAGTCTCCATTTCCAGATGACCACGGGGCCTGGCGAGGTGTCTAGATTCTCCCCGACTCTCTGCCCTTAGCGAGTGACCAGTGGTCTTCATTGTTCAGGAATCTACTGCTGTCCTTCAAAAACGATGGGCAAGCACGTCAGGCTGAGGAATATTAGCACACCGACGGAAGACCTGGCCGTGGTTATGTTTCAAACAGTCTGCATTTGCTGTTCCCTCAGCATGGTATAATCAGTACTCTTCTCCAGCACCACAGCTCAAAGGCGTCGCGTCTCCTTCTAGCATCCCTTGTCATTGTTCAGCTCTCTGATACGCAGCAAGTAATTGCTAAGACCATGGAAATGACCAGTGCTTCTGGGGAGGAGAGTAAATGGTACAAAGGCCTACCTGCAATACATGCACTTACTCTGTATAAAATGGTACAAAGGCCTACCTACAATACATGCACTTACTCTGTATTATCGTATCACAAATTACCCCAAATCTAGCAGTTTAAAACCACACACACACACAACACCAAAACAAAACAAAACAAAACAAAAAACACCACACACATTTATTTCCGTTTCCAGGCATAAGAGTTGGGTCCCCTGCAGAAATTCTTACAAAATGGCAGTCAAGGTGTTGGCCAGGCTACATTCTCATCTGGAAGCCCATCTGGGGAAGAAGCCGTTTCCAAGTGAATTCAAGTTGTTGGCCAAATTCATTTCCTTACGGATCGTGGCTTTCTGCTGGCTGTAAGCGAGGCCACCCTCAGGTCCTACAGACTGTCTTGCCGTCACCATCTGGGCTTCTCCAACATCATGCTGGCTTCTGAGCTGATCAAGCCCACACGGAGAGTCTCCAGCTTCAGTCCACTAAGACCAAGTCTTTGCTAGCAAAGTGGAAATAGAAGTGACACTCTCTGTCACTTTTATCATAGTGGATAAATGAGAAGTAAGTTACACACGGGGATCACCTGTTAGTGTCGGGCAGGTTTCCTTCCAGCCCCGCTTGAATATTGCCTGTGATGAAGACCTAACTCTCATTAGGAGTCAACACCACTGCTGAATGGTTCTATGGAACGTTCTTTCTTCTTCTTATGCCATTGAGTTGTCTGTGACTCATAGCAACCCCTGTATACATTAGGTTTGAACCCCGTCCTCTCCTGTGCCAATCTCATTGTCTTCCACAGACCTAATACCATTTCTCCAGTCACTGTGTCAATCCATCTCATCCTGGGTCTTCCTCTCCTGCGCTGTCCCTCCATCCTTCCAAGCATAATGTCCTTCTCCAAGGACTGGTCCCTCCTGGCCACATGTTCAAAGTATGTGAGATGGAGCTTCAAAATCCTTGCCTCCAGGGAGCAGCTTGGTTTCACTCTCTCTAGGACAGACTGGTTTGTTCTCCTGGTGGTCCAGGATATGTTCAACACTCTTCTCCAGCACCACAACTCAAAGGCATCGATCCTTCTCAGCAGGGTCAGAGCATGGTGAGAAAAGTGAGGAAGAGAACAATGAGGACAGAGAAGCAAGTGGATCAGATTGTATTGGAATCTGCAGAACGGGCAAAAATACCACTTAGTTTATATTATTATTATTATCTAAGTAAAACTCACATAGCATCAAACTCAGCACTTTAGAGTACAAATTCCTTGGAATGTAGCACACTCCCAATACTGTGCACCCCTAACTGTTTCCAAGGTTGCAAATCTTTACGGAAGGAGCTTACCCAATCTTCTCCTTTGGAGAGACTGGTGGATTCAAACCCCTGACCTTTTGGTTAGCAGTATAACACTTAACCCACTGTGCCACCAAGGCTTCTTGTATACAGTAGGCCCAGGCTTTTTTTCAGAAGCCGTTGGCGACTCTAAACAGGAGCTTTAGAAGTGTTTGTTGTGTACCATCCATTCGGAACTGACCCCTAGCTGACTCCTTGGGGGGTTTTCAGAGACAGTCGTGCGAGAGGAAGTGCCCATCTTATTGTCCTTCAGAGCAGCTGACAGACTTGAACCACATACCTTTGGGTTAGCAGAACAACTCTTTACCACTAAGCCAGTCCTCTTATAGCTACCCCTCGGGAACGTGTGTTGTTTCCTCAAGCCAGACCCTCCTTCCCTTTCTCACAAGATTTCTCCGGAGACCCCATCCCTTTCCCTCCAAGCTCTCTCTTCTCTGCTCCTCAGAACAAACCCGCTAAGGTGGAGGACAGCAGAGGAGCAGGATGGTGGGAGCGGGATGGGGCCTTTAATTTCCAGCGTTGAGCGTCAAAAGGCAATTTCATGCCTGCTGACGAGATTAGAGCCGTGGAAGTAATGGAGCCTGGCAGCTAATGGGGTACTGACTCCGGAGGATTTGCAGATCCTGCTTCTCCTCCTCCCGGAGACAAGCTTTTCTCGCGGTGTTTAACCCTGCAAGCTGCCTGCGGCTGCTGCACCACCATGCCCTGTGGCCAGGACCAGGCTGTCAATGGAGGTGACATTTGACACTGATCACAGGACAGAAGAAGAACTGATTCCTTTGAATTTTGGCGTTGGAGAAGAGCATGGATTGCCAGAAAAACCCCAAACAGTTATGCCTTGGGAAAAGTGCAGCCAGATGGCTTCTTAGAGGCAAGTGTGGCTTTCATATACTTTGGGCACGTTGCTAGGAGAGGTCATTCCTTGGAATCTTGCTTGGAAAGGTGGAAGGTTGACAGAATAGAGGAAGACCCCCAGTGAGTGGATTTACACAGTGACTGCCGCAGTGAGTTCAAGTGCATTACAAATTATGATGACGGCACAGGACAGGACGGGGGTCAAGTTTGTTGTTCATATAGTTGCTATGAGACATACTCGATTCAGTGGCACCTAACAACCACAATAAAGTGTTAACTGTGCAGCCTCCTCCTCTCTCTCTAGGCTGTTCGAGGGTCCACGCTGGCGGACACTCCATTCTCTATCGTGTGCTGGCCACCAGCTCAGAGTCCCACCCCAGCCACTTCCCAGCCCTGTGGCCTTGGGCAAAGAGCCTAGTTTCTTGGACCAGCAGCACACAGTAGGGGCAGTGTGAGGTCTGAGTGTGGTATATCAGCACATATACCAGTGTTTAAAGTAACAAAGTCAAGAAGATTAGCAGCTAGAGCTCAAAATGCTGTAGGAGCCTTTGGGCTTGCGAATCCAGATGCAAAAGTAAAGTGAAGTGATTTTTACAAACCTGCTTGGCAACTCATTTGAACGTCTAAAGCACAGTGCCGTGTTCAAACAAGCTGTCTCCATGCCAGACAGATGCTGCAGTCAACCTGGGACCCATCGCTTCAATCTATGCTCCCAAAATGCTTTCCATCCACTTAGCCTACACTTCTGAGAACACCAGTACCTCTAGAGCCTCACCGGCATTCAGAAATGCTGCTTAGGGACTGCCAGCAAGTGCTAAGGTCTTAATAAGAAAAAGTGCCTCAGAACCGTATGAGGGGGATCAAGTGATCCATTGTATAGACAGAGGCTGTGAAACAGAACCCTTTCCCAGAGACTCCCTAGCAGAGCTTGACTACTGGTCCATGAGTCTGCTCACCGTTTTACCCGTGAACCGAAACCTCACTGCTATGCAGTTGGTTCTGACTCTTAAAAACACTGTAGCTCGATAGTGAATTACAACCGCCAGACACTGTCAGCTTCGAGGTTAACATCACAACTCTGGACTACATCCACCAGAGCTCCCTAGTAGTTTATGCTGTTGCCTGGACTCACAGCTTCCCAACTTGTGTTTTCAGGCTCCAGGGAGGCTGGTCCGTCCACCCGAGCGGCCAACAGGACAGACAGAGGAAGCAGGAAGAACTGACAGATGAAGAAAAGGAAATCATCAACAGGGTGATCGCTCGCGCTGAGAAGATGGAGGAGATGGAGCAGGAGCGAATCGGGTGAGGCCTGACACTTCGCGTTCCTTCCGAGCGTCATTGGGACCCAAGGGCCAGTCCCCCAGGGCTCCTTGACAGGAGCTGGGCTGCGTATGCTGGTGGGACAGCCCTGCCTTTGGGGCTTGTCATCTGTGACTTTCCAGGCTACCTCCCTCTCCAGGGAATCCTTATCCCAGGAGGTAGAGGAGCTGGAAGAGGAGAATAAAGAGTAGAGGAGAAGGTGGAAATAGAAGCGGTGTGAGGGGGCTTCTTTTCTGGGTGGGCAGCGGAGGAGCGCGGGACTGGTCTTCTGATAGGAGATGCGAGCTTGTCGCTGGAGGCTGGAAAGGTATTATAACCAAGCAGAGGGTGGGTATCACAGTCCATAACAGCATCACAGAAGGATGTGCTAGAAACACTGACACTGTAGATGCCGGATGCTCAAGAGCGGAATAAATACAGGAGAGAACTTTCTAAATGAATGTGAGAATATTGAATAGGCAGTGAGAACAAGAGAGCCCCTCGGGGACAAGGATGGGCACTGTGGCTGCCGCACGGTGGGCTTCGGCGCGGTAGAATCTGGGCACATGGCTTGGCACAGGCCTGGGCTGGGTTTGTCCTCTTATGCGTCTTTGGGGTCAGTATGAACTGGAACCGACTCGGTGGGACACAGCAATGATGGCAGAGAGTGGCCGTGTAAGAGGGCGACAGCGTGGCAGGTGGGGGAGGCAGCAGAGGTTCACTCAGTGGCTCTGGACTCAAATCCTGGGGTGCCATCCAGCTCCCCACTCATCTGCTGTGGCTCGTGGGCACATTTCACCTCTCTGTGCCTCGCTTTGCTCCCAACAGGAAGGGAACAATGGGAGTCGTCATCCCACAGGGCTGTTGAAAGGTTTTAGCAAGATGAAGAATGCCCTAATTGTGTTCCCCTAATGGGAGGAGGGAGGAAGGCTCAGAGGGCAGAGAAAAGGAAGCAGAGGCTACATGAGTGTGTGTGTGAGAGAGGGGTACAGTGAGCAGACAGTGATGCAGAGACAGGAGCGTGTGGACAGACTTGACGAGGAGGGGGCAACATGCGAGTGATGGTCAGAGTGGACGAATGAGGGAGGTGACTGAGGGACAGAGAGAGCAAGTGTGTGGATCTGGGAGGAAATCCACGTGCTGCTCCAGCCGTCACCTCCATGTGCTGGAGACTTGTCAGGAGACCAGGGCTGGTCCTTGCTGTGATCCAAGACCATGACCTCAGGCTGAGAGTGGAGGGGTACTGCGGCCTCCAGCTCCCCACTCTTAGTTAGAGGTGAATGTCCTTGGGGGGAATACACGGGAGCTGGCTACCCAACAGGTCCCCTCGCTCAGGACGGACTGGCCAGATCAGAGGTACAACTGGCAAATGACAGATACCTGCCACAAGCTGTGTGCGCTTCCAGCCCCTCCCTCCCCTGTGAAGGTCCCAGCTTCCGTGCTCTGGCCCAGAGTCTGGGGTCCTCGATTTGCCCCCCATGTCCTGGCACATTCACTAGCTTAACCCAGTGACGTGGTGGATGGCACAGTGAGTACGCTGTGATTTCAAAGTCAGAGAGACCCTCATTCTGCCACTTACTACCTCAGATAAGCCGCTCTAACTGCTCTGTGCCTCAGTTCCCACGTCTGTAAAATGAGGGCATTAGCACACGCTTCTTGGAGAGTGTTTCATTAGCTTACAAGTGAACAGTCGTGATTATGAGTCGGCTGGGGAGACGGTGTTCTTGACCCTGGTCAAGTCTCTCTTCTGGAATCATGCTCCGTGATTCCTGCTCGCCAGGCCCTGGGATTCCGGCAGCCCCCGGCTTGCCCTGGCGAATACGGAGACTTCCAGAGAGGCTCAGCCAAGACTTTGGTGACCGAATGTCCCTTTGCTTTCTGCTCTGCCCAATTTCCCAGAGAGGGTGGGCGACTCAAGGCTTCCGGCCCGGCTGCTTCACTGCTCCCTCCAGCAGCCAACCCTCGCTGGCAGCATTGCCAGAGGCAAACTTGATGCTATTTGTGTTTTATAAGCTCCAAGTTGCCCTAATTCCCGTTCTACCCACGCTTCCCTGGGTGGGGATCAGAGCAGAGCCAGATGAAAGAGAAGCCAAGCATCAGACCTGGGGAGAGGCGAGGACGGGGTGCCATCAGATCCCGAGGCTGTTGAGCTCTCGCATTTGCAGCCTCAGTTTCCCCCATCTGTCATGTGAAGCATGGCAGTCTGATTCTCAGTGCCATTCCCATTCAACTCCACTCCAGGGCTGTTTTATTTTGGGTGATTCCCAACATGGGGCCACTGTGAATGATTTCAACTCATCTAAAAGAGAACAAATGTCGCCAGACCCTCTGCCACTCTCACGCAAACTTTGTGGCCTGAGAGACCACCCCCCAGAAAAGATGTGATGTCATTCTCATGCACTTGAGAAATCGTGGTCCTATCGGGTATCCTTAATGAATGCTTAACCCACTGCTGCCAAGTTGAGTCCAGCTCGTGGTGACCCTCCACTGGTTTTCTGAGACTATAACTCTTAATAAAATCAGACTGTCACATCATTTTCCCTGGAAAGCGACTGGTGGATTTGAACCACGGACCTTGCAGTTAGCAGCCCAATATGTGCCTGTTGCTGCCCCTGGAAAACGTCATATGACTCAGCTCATTAACTGCTGCTCTCAGTCCTAGGGAACACGTACTGTTATCATCCCCATTTTGCAGGAGTGAAAATAAGGTTTAAGGGAGGCTAATCACTTGTTCGGGACCACACAGAGCAAAGAGACCCTCTGACTGGCTGCTTCTCTGGCTGGACTTGCTTTTAAGACGTGTTGGCTCTGCAGAACCTGAGAAATTTAAATTTTTACTTAGTTTTCACCAAATATTAGACCCTTATTTTTTATTTATTAGATTTTGTGTTGTTCGTTGAGTGAAAGTTGACAGAGAACGCTGGTCCTTCATTCAACAGTTCACACTCACAACATTCATTGTGGTCCCCTCAATGTAGCAGCACTCTTCCCACTCTCTCCCTGTGTTTCTCATTTCCATCTGTCCTTCCCCTTTCCTTCCTGCCTTCTGAGCTTTGGTCCTGGGTACATGTGCCCTTTAGGTCTCATACCATTGCTTGGACTGAGGACCCCATTCCTCTCTGTTGTTACTCTTCTCTTTATAGGTCCTTTTGTTGTTTAGCTGAAAATTGACTTCCTGGAGTGGCTTCAGTTCTGTATTTGAAGGGTGACTGGGAGCCATAGTCTCAAAACTCCCATCAGTCTATCAAATCAGTACATCTGTTCTTTTTTAGTTTTAGTTTTATCCACCTTTTTCTCTCACTTTGTCCATGATCCCCTATTACGATCCCTTACAGAGCAGTTGACAGTGGCAGCCGTCCACCATCTAGTTCAGATCTCACGATTCAGAGGCTGAGCGGTTCCCAGATTAACCCTTTGGACCAACCTCTTTGACTTTCTTTACTCTTTTTTGTTCTGGGCAAGAAGAATCCAGTAGTTGCACTTTAAATGGCAACTCACAAGCTTTTACGACCCCTGTGGGTTAAGAATACAGACAGTTTTTCTAGCTCTTCTTAATCCTGATTAAAAATTCTCAGGAAAGGGATTCCTACTGGCCAAGCTCAATGAATGCCCACCCTCTATCCATTCGGCTGTGTTCAGAGGTCCCAGGCTATCCAGATGCAGCCGACCACTGCTGAGAGTGAAAGGGGTCTTCATGAGTTAGACGGACATGCAGGGAGTGTATCCATCGCCTGCGGAACATTCTAAGTCTGGGATTCATCATTTACCTCGGAAAGTTTCTGTTGCCATTGTTTTGTGGTGGTTAAGGTGGTTTTTACCCCCTTTCCCAATGGTAGGCTTCCTTCCGTCCAGACCTTCAGGAACGCGAGGCATTCCCAAAGGCATTTGCTTGCCTGCAAGGGGACAGACTGCCGGGTGGCCTCCATTGACGTCAGCTCCCCTAAACAGATGGGCCCCAAAAAGTAATTAGGATTTGTCATTAACCTTGATGTCCAGACGCCGTGATGAAGGACACCCGAGAGACCCAGGGAGGCCTGTTGTTGACAGACGCTGTTGCGTTCCTGTCACCTCCCCGTCCCGGTTCCTCCATCCCCACCTCTTCTGACACCGAATTTTCCCAGAATGTAGACCAAGAGGGAAGAGAGTAATAAATAGTACTCAGAACTTGTGGCATCTAATTCCATTGGCGTCATTCCCATGGGTTGACAAGTTGACGCTAAGCTGTGTCTTTAAGACCCTCTTCTAAAAGAGGGCTTTTCTTTTCACCCTAGAGTCCCGCATGTTCTGTGGATGAGACTCGGGGATTTGTCACCCATCCTCATATTATAAGCACACTGGTGCCTGTGGCTGCATGCTTTTGACAAGGAAAAAAAATATTTCCAACTTTCATCAGTCTATAGGGGCTTCTGAACCCCCCCTTCTCACGTTAAGAACTATTGAGTCATACATCGGTTTTCCTTGAAATTTGGTCGGTATTTTCTACTGTCCTTCCCAAATCACTATTTCATGGGATCATTGTTGTGTAACATCATGTCGGAACCAACCCAGGACAGACCCTTCCATTGTTTGTCAGAGGCAGTTCATCACACGGAAGGAGCTTGCCCATCCTTCTCCCACACTTCATTTTACACAAAAGAAGAATGGGTATTTTCTTAATAAGCCTTGAGGATAGCAGGAAAGAGAAAACTAATATCTACCTGTTGAAGGAATGAACCAGTAATGACATGAACAGGCTCCTCATTGAGTCACTTTAACCTCACGGGCCTCCTTGTTCCCATCTGTAAAATGGGACTTGGGCCAGATGGCTTCCTAAGCCCAGGGTTTCTCAATCTGGGAGTGATTGACATTTTGGGACAGGTGGTTCTTTGCCAGGGGACTGGCCTGAGCATTGTCGGATGGTAAGCAGCATCCCTGGCCTTTATTCACTAAATATCAGTCACTCGTCCAAGTTAATGACAATTTTAAAATGTCTCCAGGTATTAACATATAATTCCTTAACATATAATTCCTTTTGAGAGCCACTGCTTGGGCCCTTCTATTGGGTGCTTTTCAAAACAGAGAAGAATCAAGAGGAATATTTTTGAGACAATATTCAGCCTCTGGGTAGATGGTAACAATAACCCACTCTTCTAAAGCAATTGTATGCCCGCGCCACACTCACAGCTGTGTATTCTGTTCTTGTTGTTGTTACTGTTACCATCGGGTTGGAAATGACCCATAGCTGGCCCTCCAGCAGGGAGGGGATTGCCCATCTTTTTCCTGCACAGGTTGATTTATATAATCCTGACAACAGCTCTGTGACGTAGACAGTGCCCCTCCTCCTCACGTACCGACTGCTTCATCATCTGACCTTTGGCATTTATGAAAATAGTAAGAAACCTGTTGCCTGTTTTGTGTTTTGGTAATGTCTGATGGTAACAGATGTTGAGGTGTGAGGCCAGAGGAACAATGGCTGAAACAGTGACATCGCATGTCCTCTCGGGTGGGCTATGACACTCAGTGGTTGGTAGTTTGATGCAGTGATGTAATGATGACATCATCCTCCATTTTTTGTGCTCTGACAAATCACAAGATGGTCCTCTGGATTTTTTTTTTTTAATAATGTGGATTCTCACCTGCCAGCCTGATCTTTGGAACCTAACCACGTCAATAAGGGAGGAGTGGGTGTGTTCGTTTCATCACCATCTTACAGATGAGCATATTGAAATAGAAAGAGTTGAGCAATTTGCCCAAGGTCATACTGCTAATTGGTGACAGAACTGGGACAGTGAACCCAGTCTGGCCAACTGCAGAGTTTCGCCCCTATCTGCTGGTCTTTATAGAAAGAAATGTTTCTTGCATGAGTTGTTTGTTGTGTGAGATTGTGTTCATTCTGGTCCACTAGGACACAGCAGAAGGGCCTCGGAGGGCTTTCTAGCTTGTAATCTTTATTAACGTCTTCTAGAAGAATATGACCCTTAGGCCTCCCTGGAAGTTTTTCCTCCCTAAAGTACTGCTTGAACATAGGTGCTGTTGTGTCGTGTATGACTCATAACAACCCTATGAACAACTGAACCCTGTCCTATCCTGCACCATCCTCATCTTCCCTGACACACGTGAGCCCGTTGCTGCAGTCACCGTGTCAGTCCATCTCACTGAAGGTCTTCCTCTCTGTTGCTGACCCTCCACCTTCCCAAGCATGATGTCCTTGTCCAAGGAATCGCCTCTCCTAAAAATGTGCCCCAAGTATGTGAGATGAAGTTTCACCATCTTTGCCTTCAAAGAGCCTTCTGGCTGTGCTTTGTCCAAGATATACTGTTACTTTGGCAGTCCGTGAGATACTCGGTACTCTTCTCCAACACCACAATTCAAAAAGCACTGATTCTTCATCTGTCACCCTTGTTCTCTGTCCAGCCATCAGCTACATAGCAGGTGATTAAAAAATCTATGACTTGAATCAGGCATATCTTAGTCTTTAAACTGATATCATTGCTCTTCAGCACTTTGTAGATGTTCTTGAGAGCAGACTTTCCCAATGCTGTATATCTTCTGATCTCCTGACTACTGGTAACAAGGGTGTTGATTGTGGATCCAGGCATGATGAAATTATTAACAGTTTCAATTTTCCCCCCCTCTATCATGATGTTGTCTGTTGGCCCAGAGGTGAGGATTTTTGTCATCTGTATGTTGAGATATAATCTACATTGAAGGCCGTGGTCCTTGAACTTCTACAGCAAACACCTCAAGTCCTCTTTGCTATCAGAAAACAAAGTTGTCATCTGCATCATGCACCCCCCCTGCCTTTTGAGAATGTAGACGTGGAAGGAACATGGCAAATAATTCCGGGGTCTTAGGAAGCCCGTCCTTTGACGGCGTCTGCCATGCTCACTTGGTTACCTGGCTCTCTTTCTCACACTTCGCCCACCACCAATGGGATGGTGCATTACTCCCCACCACAGTAGACTGTCCCCTGTGACCCCCTCGGAGCTCTCTTTCTCACACTTCACCCACCACCAGTGGGATGGTGCGTTACTCCCCACCATAGTAGGCCTGTCCCCTATGGCCCCCTCAGAGCTGTGGCAGCTTCATGGAGAGGAGCTGTCAACCCAAAGGCACACAGTCCACATGCGCCATCTGCCCTGCAGGAGGAAGATGGGCAGTGCCCTCCTGTGCGACCTACTGCCTCTGAAGCCCAGTGCAGGTCAGCTCTGAGTCGCTCCCGACACAGTGGTACCAAATAACAGTCTATGGGCCTCCGCGGGCATTCTTTTAACTCCTCTTCTGAGAAAGGACAGACAGACTTGTTAGAGCCCCAGTTGTAAGCCCTGAAATGAAGCAAAGTCTTCCCTTTTCTCAAGAGGGTCTCAGCTTCCAGGAGCCAGACAAAGCTTCCCGTCTCATCTCTGCCATCCTTAGCTGTGTGCCGTTCAGCAAGTGACTTTATCTCTTTGTGCCTCACTTTGCCATCTGTATAAAGGGAATGAATAATGAGACTACGCTCATAAATTAAAGGAAGAGAGTTTCTGTGAAGTGCTTCACATGGCACCTGACAAAGGTAGCCATCAATAGCTGTAACTGTCACTGGTTCAATAATGTCCCAGTTGCTAGCCTCGTGGTAATGATGCTGGGCCACCTGGGCCCTCTGGCTGTCTCTTTCTTACTGGGCTCCCCAACTCTGAGCCATGGTGCCCCCCCAAAAAAGGGCCACAGCTCAGGCAAGAATCCCACTTCAGAATCCGTCAAGGAGAGAGGTTGGGCTCTGTGACTCCCCAGGTGGGGGCACCGTCACAGTTAATGAGAGTGAGAATGAATGAGTCTGAGATGCCAGCGCTTCCTGACGGAGCAGCTCAATCATTGAAGGGCGGGTGCTGCGAGACCCCGCTCCCTCGGGGCAGCCAGCTCCCCTCGGCCCGGCCCCACAGCCGTTAGACCCACCTTGACTCTAGATGGCAGTTACGGAGAAGCAAGGAACTGAGTGTGTCTGGAGTTGGTGACTGTGTGTGTGCACATGAGACTGAAGACAGACCACATGCTCTCCCACTCAGTTGCGGTTTTCAGTTGTTGTGTAATCACAGCTCGTGCTGCTCCTTAAAGAGACCTACTCAACCCCGTCCTGTCATTTGGGGGGCACCTCTGCGGTAAACCTTTTCCCCATTAATGCAGGACTCAGCTGGCCCCGCGTTAAGTCCGCTTCCTGGAGCAGCTTCCCGAGGGCCACCTCTTCCACATTCCTGAGGCTCTTGGTAACAGAGTAAATTCAAAAGCTCAAAACCAGTTGCCTAAACAGGAGGCCAGTTGGGACTTTCAAAAGGAGCTTAAGTTTCACAAACGAGAGACAGACAGTCCCCCACTTACAGTATCTCCTTGTCTGCAACAATGGGAGCCAGTGTGAGTGCCTGTAGGAGCCCTGAGGCTGTGGTGGTTAAAACAGTCTATTGCTAAGCTAAAGGTCAGTAGTTCAAACCCATCAGCCTCTCCATGGAAGAAAGCTCTGGCAGTCTGCTATTATAAAAAGTGTTCTTCAGAGACATTGAGTCAGAAGCAGTATGATCAACAAGCCTGAACGTGGCCCTACCCTGTGCCACCCTCCGTGTCTCTGGCACACTCAAGCCCATTGCTGTAGTCACTGTGTCAGCCCATCTCATCGAGGGTCTTCCTCTCCTGTGCTGGTCTTCCACCTTTCCAAGCATGGTGTCCCTCTTCAATGGCACCTCTTAACAACATGCCCAAAGTATGTGAGATGGGCTCCTCCAAGGAGCGTTCTGTTTTCACTGTGTCCAAGACATACTTTCTGTTCCTTCAGCAGCCCGTTCAGTACTCTTCTCCGACACCACAATTCAAATGTCTCGATTCTTCTTCTGTAATCCTTATTTTATTCACTGTCCAGCTCTCTCAGATGCATAGCAAGTGATTGAAAAAACCATGGCCTGAATCAGGCGCACCTTAATCTTCAAACTGACATCATTGCTCCTTGGTGCTTTGGAGAATTCTTTAACAGACTTCACGAATGTAATACATCTCCTGAGTGCTGGTACTCAAAGTGTTGATTGTGGACCCAAGGTAGATGAAATCATCAACAATGTCACTCTTTTCTCCCTCGATCATGTTGTTCCAATGACGAGGACTTTTGTCTTCTTGATGTTGAGCTGTAATCCATAGTGAAGGCTCTGGTCTTTGATCTCCTGGAGCAAGGGTTTCAAGCCTTCCTCACTCAGCAAACAAGGTTGAGCCTTAAAAATACAGCTTAAAAAAATTGACAGCCTTGGGAGCCCTGGGGGGCAGCTCTGCTCTGCCCTGTGCTGGCGCTGTGAATTGGAATCCACTTGACGTCCGTGGGTGTCTCTCATCTGTGTGTCTAGAACCAGGTGTTTGAGGGCATCCTTCTGTGTGTAGATCATGTGTGCGCTCGCTTGTACGTGTGGCCCTGCCCAGCCACCGGTGCACCTGTGCACGTGTGTGTCTCTGTGAGGGTGTGTGACCACCGCGGCTGAGTGCAAAGACAGACAGGTGAGTCCTATCAACCTCTAGCCACAGCGGCCCTTGGAAAGCCTTTTGTGAAAGACACCTTGCACAGGCAGAAGTGAACATCATGGTTAAGAAGCAGCAACGCGAGTCCTGGGAGTTGTAAAATCACAGATTTCCAGGAGAAAACATTAGGAGCAGCCGTTGCTGAGGAGCTAATGCGTTCTAGGCATTCTCTGAACATGCTGTCGTTTCTGGTGACAACAGTCCTAGCGAGTGGGGACATTGTCTTCCCTCATTTATTAAAGGGACACAGAAAGGTTAAGCTTTGTGGAGTCGTAGAGCTAAGGAGCGCCCGACCCCAGGTTTGGATGCAGGTCGCTTCGCTCTGGAATTGGCACCCTACCCTTGCTTCAGGACTGCATCTGTTTCTGGGTTCTGAGTGTATGTCTGCGTGCATGTGTGAGTGCATCACGTGTACGTACGTGTGTCCATCACACATACATATGTGGGGAGGGGGGTTAGGAATCCACTTAAGAGTTCACTCATTCCCAGGCACAAATGTGAGCCCCTGATGAAGATGACTGGAACCTCACAGAGTTCCAAGGCCGGTTTGTCCACTGTCCAAAATCAGGGAGGTAGAAGTGGCCCCACCTGGGTCCGCACACCGATCAAACCCAACCCACCACTGTTGAGTTGATCCCAACTCATAACAGCCCTCCATTGGACTTCCGAGGCTGTAAATCTCAACGAGAGAAGACTTCCCATCATCCTTCTGTGGAGTGGCTAGTGCTTCGAACCACTGACTTCTGCTTATCAGTCCAGTGCATGAAGCACGGCACCACCAGGCGCTCTTGAGAGGATGGCTAAAATTTGGTTCAGAAGCAAGTCAGATGGAAATAAAAAGCGGTCGGCGTATCGATGGAATAATGTTACCGCCAGGATGGCCACATCCCAACCCCTGAATCTGAGGGATGCGTTCCCTTACACAGCATCGGGCACTGGGCACACGGGATTAAATGAGGGATTGAGAGAGCAGGATCATCCCCAGTTGGTGACGCTTCATCTCACACGCTTCAGGCGTGTTGCTAGGAGAGGCTATTCCTTGGAGAAGGACATCATGCTTGAAACGGTGGAGGGTCAGCGAAGGCAAGGCAGACCCTCGATGGGATGAATTGACATGATGAGTGCAGCCGTGGGTTCGAGTGTCAGAGATAATAAGGGTGGCGCGGGACAGGACAGGGGCAGGACTGTTCTTCATAGGACCACTGTGAGTCATACTCAGCTAGACGGCACCTAACAACAACAGCGTGGTCACAGGACCCTTGTCAGGGAGGCAGGGGGTCTGCGTGACAAAAACCAGGAAGGGGCCCTGCCTCTGCCTCTCAAGAGGAAGCAGGAAGCCTGGAGTCAAGGAATGCAGGCAGCGTCTAGAAACTAGAAGGTTCTAGAGGGAACCACTTCTCCCCTGGATGCCTCAGAAGTTAACACGGCCCTGTCAAGACCTTAGCCGAGTCGGACCCGTGTCTGACTCCTGACTTCCGTACGATGTGTCTGTGCTGCTGTAAACTGCAGGGCTGATGGTGACTTGTTAGAGCAGCGATGGGAATCTCCCACAGCTACAGCCCGGCCCTGCAGGGTGTGAAGGCGCTCTATGGCCTTCCTGCCATGCCCTCGTCCCCATCACTCCTCTAGACCCATGGAGTCCAGTCTCGTGGGGCCGGAGGCTGGGAACCTCCCAGCGTCTCTCTGCCTGCAGCTGCTGCTGCCTCTGAAACTCCCCATGCTCTGGGCTCTCCCCTCGTGTGCCCGTGAGTCAGGTCCAGGTCGGGGGAGGCGGGGAATAGAGTCTCCACTACTCCATTGCCTTTGATCCAGCCCCACTGCCCTTTTACTCTGCCCTGCACAGTGTCCCCCTTCTTCCGAGGCCGCTTCCAAGAACCCTTGCTAACTGGCCGTGTCCTTTGTCTTGGGTTCTCAGACCTGCCCATCCTGGTTCTTCAGAGCATTCATGAATGATCGTGATAGCCTGGGCGATGACTTAAATGATACCTGACTCGCTCAGTAGCGTCAAGGCCTCCTCTGGTTCCCTTTCACTAGACCCTCAGTGTCTCCGTGGCACGCAGTGGGTGCGTCCCAGGAATGACGACAAGTCCTCCATCCTCTTGAGCCAACCAAGCTGGACATGTCCTTCCCGTCACCTCCAGAGGTCGTTCCTTGGTACTCAGGGGTGGGGAGACATCCCTTACTCAGGGGTGGGGAGACATCCCTTCCGGTGCTTCTGCGAGCAGTCTGGGAAACGGGGGACACCCACCCAATCCCCTACGGCAGCTGGCAGCTCCCCAGCCTGATGATGGATGTGTTCCCTAAATGCCAAGCGTGAGCAGTAGTCATAAAGCTAATCAGGCATGTAAAGACTTAACTGGAGAGTGACAGCCACTTAGAAGTGGCCGGCTAATTGGGCACGTCATGTGGGGGGATGGGGGACGTTAGCCAGGCAGCCAGCACCAGGCTCACCAGCTCAGTGAGGGTCCCACGGAGCCCAGACAGAAAATCCTAGTACCCCAGCTCCAGGAGTAGGGAACCCCCAGGAGTAGGGAACCCCCTGGATATTGCCTATGGTAGGAACTCGCACCTCATTGAATACCTGAGCAAAGACCATTCACAGAGCAGTGATGCCCAAGTCAGAGCCCTGCCATGAGGCAGGATTCGGGCCCCAGCGTTTTACTCTCTGGTGAATCTGTCCTCTCTCTTCAAATACGCACCTTCACAATGAAAGAATTTGTCTTTTACTTTTCAAAGAAAAGAGCAAACTGAGGGGGAGGGGCGGGCAGGGAGAAAAGTGCAACAATGAATGAATGGAAATCCAAAATCTCTGTAAATTTTCATTAAAATTAATAATAATAATTTTTAAAAAAAAAATTTACCTTCTCCGCTACTATTAAGGTCCTCGGTTGTGCCATTGGGTTGATTTGTGGCCACCCCAAAGTACCCAGCAGAACTGCGCCCTAGGGTTCCTTCCACAGCTGGCTGGTGGGTGCAAACTGCCAGCAGACTTCTTCAACCACTGTGCCACCAGGACCCCTTAAGGGAAGAGCACACCGGAAGCCCTGTGCGGTCAAGTTGATTCCAACTCCTGGTGACCCTCCATTGGGTTTCCACGTCTCTCAGTCTTTATGGGAGAAGACTGCTGGTGGATTCGAACCTTGGATCTTTCAGTTAGTAGTCCAACACGTAACCACTGTGTTAACTGTAGAAAGTTAAGAAAATGTGGAAGAACTCAACTAATTGGGTGCTTCATGTCAAGGGGCTGGATGTATTAGAAGAAAAAACTATTACCCATAATTCGCCAGCCAGCATTTACTGCCAATAATTCTCACGTATCCCTCCTGACGATTTTGTCCAGCATGCCTGAGGTATGTGCCAAATCCAAACTCACACGTTTGTGACAACTTGCATCCCGGGTTCTTTTCCCATTTAACATACTAATAGGAGCCCAGTTGACAAAGCTGTCAGGTGTTTTACTGCTAACTGAAAGGTCAGTAGTTCAAACCCACTAGCTGCTCTGTGGGAGAAGGAGAAAGCAGTCTGCGTCCGTAAAGATGGAGGGGTCCCTGCGGGATCATTCTGCTCTGCTCGGGCGGTGGGTGGGGGGTCATGATGAGTCAGAATGGCCTTGATGACAGTTAAGACTCTGAGGTTATAAGGAGAGTCTGTTACCAGGTCAAATGGGAACACACCTTGAATAAAGCTGTCAGTAATGTTAATGCAGATGACATCTTGGGCCCCACCCTTTCTCCTTGGCTGCAGGATTTCTCAAGCCGTGGCTGAGAGACACCAACATCAGCATCAGGAGCTTTAAAATACAGGTTCCTATTTTCTCTCCCCTCTCTGAACCTTGAACACCTTCCCCAGGTGACTGCAATGCACCGTAACTGGTGGGCGCGTCCCTCTACTCAGCGGCTCTCAAGGGGCTCATGTCCAGATGCTTATATTCAGATCCACGATGACTTAAACCATATATAGCTGCCAGGTGTCAGAGCTGGGATTGTTGTTAACTTTTTACAGTGATTTGCGTGGCAGTTGACAGATCATCCAAGCTCTCATGCACACCTTGTTTTATGACAGTGATTACATTTCCAAGCAATAGCAGCACTCTACCCACCTCCTCCCTGTGGCTCTTCTTTCCATTCATCCTTCCATCCTCTGCCTTCCTGTCTTCTGCGTTTCATTCCTTGGCAAATGCTATCATTTTTATTTTTCATGGTTAATTAGTCTCTTCTTAATGCTCTTGGGGGAGGGAGGGAAGATTATGTCACACAGTGAGGACTGAAAGCGGCCGCCATAGCGTGAGTCAGGCTCTCTTGCCTCGGGATCAAATATTTCTTCCGGGCGCTTAACGAGGAAGCCGAAATGTGCTTTGCCATCAGGAAGAAGACTCATTTATAGCTCCTGGTTTTCCACGACCCGATTTTGACTTTGCTCCCCGCAAACTTTTCTCTCCCAGCTGAACATCTTTGACCATTCAAGTCCTGCTATGTTGTTGCCGAGGGATTTAGGACTGTAGAGAGGGTGACTAGATGGACAAGTTCCAGGGACACCCCACCCCACACCCCACTCTTTCTCCATCTCTGAACAGAGAAGGAACGTCTGCCCACAGCCACACTCATCCACCTCTGTTGATCTGGACTGTGTTCACGCTTAACTGGGGCCCTGGGGCTAAGGCACATCTGAATAATGGTTTTAAAGCTCTTATATTTCCATGTCATTTGATGCTGCTAGTAAGACACTCTGTGTTACCGGGGTCTTTCAGCATTTGGATTGAGTGGTGGTCAGAGTCTCTACCCAGGTGAGGAGGCTGCTGGGGGTGCAGGTGGTGGGTAAATCCACACCCTTGCTTTTCCAACAGGAAGCAGGAAAGGCTCCCACATCCCCTTCACGTTGTGCACTGCCCTTCACAGCGGGATCAGCTGCTCTTCCTAAGCTTGCCGTGTTCACTCATAGCGAGAGGCTGGAGGGGCTTTACCACAGCACAGACTGAAGGCGAGGCCAGATTCTGCCCTGGCTGGGTGAACCCAGGCAAGCCCCTTTCCTCTTGGTGCCTCCAGACCTCAGTGGCAGCGTGAGAAGAGTAAAATCTGACCATTCCTGACAAAAACGGCGAATGAAGGTGAAAGCAGACAAGAGCAACGGTCTGACCAGGAAAATGCCTCTCTGCAAACCACCCCACCACCTCCTGAGCTCTCACCTCCTGGTCTCATGTTCTCCTGTGCCATCAAAAGACACCCTAAAGTTTACCTGCCCAATCAGTTCCCACCTAAGAGCCCTGGTAGCAGAGTGGGTTATGTGCTAGTCTGCTAACCTGAAGGTTGATGGTTCAAATCCACAAGTGCCTCTGTGAAAGGCCTGGTAATCTGCTGCTCACAAAGGTTACAGTCTAGAATCATTTCATCCAGAGGACTGAGGGAACCCCAACCCCTGTGACTCTGAGACAGGAAGAACTGGGGGATGTCCAGCTACCAGTGCTGACCACTCTGAAGGGGATCTCAGCAAGACATCACGGATGGAGAGGGAGAAAGAGCAAAACGCAGGCCAAAGAGCCCAGGATTGCTGATGGAGCCTCCAAGTGTGTGGCCCCTACTCACCCTTCAAGCCTGGACCTGAACCCACCCCACGGCTCAACTCTTAACAAAACAATTACAGAATGAAAACCCTGCTGTCACTGAATCAATTCCAACTCAAATCGTTTCTGAAGTTGTGGAACGTTGCAGGAAGAGGATGCCCATCTTTCAGCTAAAGAGTAGCTGGAGGATTTGAACAGCTGACGTTATGGTTTGCAACCTGACACACTACCCCACCACAACCCCTCAATAGACAGGCCTGTGTGGTAATCAAGTCACACCAGGGAGGCACTTCATCTTAGAAGAGTCAAACACAAGAGATAAGGCAGCACGTGCTCAGGGATAAAGCTCAGAAGGCAGGAATGGAGAGACCAGAAGGACGGATGGAAGCAGTAAACACAGGGAGGAAGTGGGAAGAGTGCTGTCATGCTGTGGGAACTGCAGTCAGTCTCATGAATCAAAGTATGTGTGAATTATTGAGTGAAAACTAATTTGCTCTGTGAACTTCACCCTAATCATAGCAATAAGTACATGTATATATTTAACCGCCTTGAAACCCAATGGAGTGGTTCCACTCTGTCCTGTCCTGTGTGGTCACGATGCATTAGAATCAACTTGTCACCAGAGAGCGACTGTAATGCTTGGTGTGCTGGGAGCGTGGACTGGGGCTCTCTCCTGGTTCCTGTCTCCTCCCATCATCCTCCACACGCAGTTTCTAGGGAAGATGGGAGGGAGAGCACTCGGCAGCGGGCTGCCTTCAGCCCTGCACATCGGGCTCCTTAAGCAGCCCCGTCCAATCTGGGTCACAGCAGCGGCTCTGGAGCTCCAGGCTGCCTTCAGCGCTTCCTTTGCCAAAGCAGCTTCTCTCCTGAATGGAGCACAAAGGGAGGAGCTGCTATTTATAACACTGTGAAGCAGAACAGGGGGGCCTGTGGGGAGAGCCCGTGGTGTGGCGTGAGCTGGCCTCAGGTGGCTGCCAGTCCGGTCACTGGGGACCCAGGGGAGGGTCAGCCCCAGCCTCAGCCATGGAGACTCCTACACTGATGTTGGAAGCTGGGCCAGCCCCTGGGGCAGGAGACGTGGACAGATCCTCATGGACTGGCTGGACCTGGAGTGGGACTAATACGTCGCAGTGGAGGGAAGTAGGGGTGGATTTCTGACTGGGAGGGAGTGGTTAAAGAGCCCTGGTGGTGTGGTAGACTAGGCAATAAACTGCTAACCAAAGGTTGCCTGTTTGAACCCACCCTCTGCTCCATTCGGGAAAGATGGGTAGCCTACCTCTGTTAAGATTTACAGACAGTGCTGGGAACCTGACGAGGCCCTTCTGCCCTGTCCTATAGGATAGAAAAGGGACAGACCAAAGGACCTCTGTCCTATAGGACGACTCTGAAGCTGAATAGACTCGCAGGCAGTTAGGATTTTACAGAGTATCTTTAGCATAATATAACCCTAAAGTAAAGGGTGGAAAGAAATATAATGTGCTTGCATAAGAATAAACATTTCTAGAAGAACATTGAGGTTTTAACCAAGTGTCTTTAACATTACCTTTAAAATTTTTTTTGGTTGCAGAGTGGATTATATTTGAGGGTAAGGGGTGGGGTTTGGGGAGGTGCGGGGGGGGGGATTGTGTACCAATGAGGGAGTTTTTCTTTTGCTTTTCAAGGAGAGGAGCAAATGGGGGGGGAGGGGTTTGTGCGGGGAGAAGGGTGCAACAATGAATGAATGGAACTCCAAAATCTCTGTAGATGTTCATTGAAATGAAAAATAAACAAACTAAATTTAAAAAAATATTATACCAAAACACAGATGCAATAAAAGCCAATACATAAGTACATATAAAAAATGTTGACATATACACAACAAGAGAACAAAACAAGTACAGCCAATATGATAGCGATTTGTACCATTTCTAAGGCTGTAAACTACTGGTGGATTTGAACTGCTGGGGAGGTGTGGCCCCCACTGCCTGCAGATTCTAGCCCCAGTGATCCGTGATCCCTTAACAAGCATAAGTTCACCATACATGCAGTGTCGTTTCAATTTGACATTTCTGTTCATTGTAAATGAGACTGGAAATCTTTTTTCATACATATTTTATAAATCTAGGTATTTCCTTGTCTATGAAAACAAAAAGAATCTCAAATAGAAAATAAAAACAGAACACCTGAGATCTAAACAGGCGTGGGCAGGGACCAGCAGTGTGCTGTGACATTACCTGGGAGCATCTTCCAGATGCAGCTCTGCAGATCCCAACCCAGAGGTGTGACTCCAAAATCTGCATCTTCGTGAGATCCCCATGTGGTCTTCAGGCACACTGAATGAGGCCCACTGGTGCTCATGGTACAGAGGGTGTGCCAGGGGGTTCTCACCGTCCACCTGCTGTGTGATGGTGATACTCTCACAACATTTACAGATGTCCCCCCAGAAGCAGGACAGGGCTGTGATGAAAAGACAGAAAATGATTGGTCAGAGGAGACACCAGGAGTGAGTGACAGTTCACTTGAATCTAAAGGGTAAGTGTAAAAGGAGCAGATGCAATGTGGGAGTGGCTGAGTCTGATTTCTACCCACTTCAGAAGGGACATTATTAAATAAATGCCCATAGTACTATACAAATAACTACATAATCAGACAGGCCACCCTACACACTCCTGCACCTATTTTTAACAATCTCTGGGTCTTATATTTTTTTGTAAGACTCACAGACTTTACTCACAGTTGTGAGATTCATTAGAGAAATGGGTTGGGGAGACGAGGAGGCAAAGAATATCACACACATACACAAAGACTTATCACATAACACAAATCCAGGTTTAGTCCAGCAGTCCCAAGCCAGATAGCAAGACACAGTTCCTCAGTTTGTGAAAGTTCTATTCAGTTCTGCAGCATAAATGCAAGAAGACTCTGGTTTCCTCAGGCATCCAGAAACCTTTATCTCAGAGCAGTTACAAGTCAGCTTTTCCTTCAGTCATCCGGCAAGCAAAACCTTAAACGATGGCCTTTTGCTCCAGGGTTCTCTGGTTATACCTTGCCACAATCTCTTCACAGCAGTGCCACAGTCTCTTCACTCTCTCTTCATTGCCATCTCTCACAATGTGGAAGGTGCTTCTCTTTATATTGATTTCACAGTTGTTGATGATTTGCAAGAACATGTTTCTACAATTAAATAGTTGGAGACAATCCCCTCCCCCTCTGTCAACAGGTCTAATGCAATGGCTAGAAAAGACAATTTTCAAGGGTTGGCACCCCTGTGAGCAAGGATCCCTGGTGACATATTGCATAAAACCCTTGGCTGCTAACCATAAGGCCAGCAGTTCAAAACCACCAGCAGTTCTGTGTGAGAAAGATGAGACAGTCTGCTTCCGTATAGATCATAGCCTTGGAAATTATGGATTCTAAAACAAGAATGTGTATTGAATGAAAACCAGTTTTCTTTATAAACTTTCACAAAAATCCCAATTAAGAGAGAAAAGAACCCCTATTGGGGTGGTTCTGCTCTGTTATTCAGGGTTACAGTGAGTGAGAACTGACACAATGGTAAAGGGTCTGCATTGGATTTTTTTTTAAAAGAGGAGAATAATTTAACCAGGAGAACTGTAAAGTGTGTGAGAGAAACTGTGTGGTGTAGGGCAGAGGGAGGGAGGGAGGGAGGGGGAGAGAGAGAGAGAAAATAAAAACACGCACACTATCACCAGTGTGGGAATGAGGTATATTCCAGGCACCAAGAACAGAATGTAGGAAGGTCAAAGATCCTGAGGCAGATAGGAGACCAGGACTTAAGGAAGATCAGTGTAACTGGAGCAGTAGCTCTTAGTTGGTCTACAGCAGGGGCCCCAGGAATTTTATTTCCAGAAAATCCCCAGATGCTGCTGCTGCCAATATTCTGGAGAACCACTGAACAAGGGCATTGAAAGCAGGACCAAGAAGGAGAAGAGGTTTGGGGTTTCTGTGGAGCCCCGACCATGGAGAGACATGGAGGCCCCAGGGAATGAGAACCCACTATAGGCTTTTAAGTGAGGTGTGGGACTATAGGATCAGATCTGTGTTTAAGTGATCACCGTGGCTTTGGAGGGGAGACTGGATTGTGGAAGGCCACAGATGAAGCCAGAAGACGGATTACTGGAGTACTGCTAAGAGTCAGCCAGGAGGAAGGAGACAGTGGGGCTGGGTTGAGTTGGAGATGAAGAGACACGATGGGTTCCAGAAATGTACACTCAGTAGGATGTGATTTGATTAGATCTCTGGACGTCAGGAGAAGATGCTCCTCCAGCCATGTTTCTGGTTTAACCAAGTTAGTTGATATTGGTGCCATTTACTGAGAAAGGGGAGCAGGTTTGTCAGGAATGGAAGTGGAAAGCAGTCAAGTAAAGACCTGTAAAGACACGGTGGTGGTGGTGGTGGTGGTGGTGTTATTATTATTGTTGTGTACTGTCAAGTTGGAACTGACCCACAGCTGACCCTCCGGCCAGTTTTCAGAGGTGATAAGTAATTACACAGGAGGAGTCTGCCCATCTTTCTCCCACCGAGCAGCTGATGTATTCAAAGCATGTGCCTTTGGTTTGGCAGCCCAGCTTCTGACCGCTAGGCCATACAGGCTTTCCCTGTATAGTCACATAGGCAATAAAATAGAAGACTAGGTGGCCTTCCTGGAGGAGGTGTGAAAGCTAAGACGCACTAGATAAGGTTCTTAATCTAAAGTGAATAGAATCAATGGGCTGTGGAAGGTATAGGCAGGAATCCTGGTTGCCTAGTGGTCAAGGAGTTGTGCTGCCAACCCAGAGGTATGTGTTTCGAATCCACCAGCTGCTCCTCAGGAGAAAGATGGGCAGTCTCCTCCTGTGGGATTGACGCCCTCTGAAAACCTGCCGGAGGGTCATTTATGAGTCGTTCTAACTCAGAGGTGGTTAAGACCCTCTAGTATTGTAGTAGATGCTGGTGGTCTCCACTCCGAGGTCTTTCTCACCCTCTCTCCGCGTCCAGGCGCCTGGTGGACCGCCTGGAGAACATGAGGAAGAACGTGGCAGGAGACGGGGTGAACCGCTGCATACTGTGCGGAGAGCAGCTGGGGCTGCCGGGCTCTGGCTGCGTGGTGTGTGAGGACTGCAAGAAGGTACCATCTCTGCGCCCCACCACTGCCTTCCCTCCCCTAACTCAGCATCCGCAGGGGGTCCTGGATCCCAGGGTTAGAGTGGAGATTCAGGGCGTAGGGGCAGAATAGGGTTCCATCTAGACAGTCCCCAGGCTTTGCTGTCCTCAAAGGTACCCCAGACGCTGGTTCCTCCCCCTGGAAGTCACTGTGCCCTTCTGTCCCTTGGAGCTCAGCTCTGTCCAGGATAGGACCTGAGGTGGAACGTGAGCTGTGCTTGAGCTTGTGAGCTTCCTGGTTGTGACCCGGCAAATGGGGCAGCAGCGTGAGGACGATGCTGGGGCCGTGTGCACATGCGTGTGTGTGGAAGGTGTCAGGGGACAGCACACCTGGAACACTCTCTGGCTAAGCCAGCATTCCTGGGTCTCAAGGCTGCGTGTTCGAGAAGCAGAACCTCCCTGTACTCTCTCACCTTCCCCACCTTCCTGAAGCCATCGTCTCTTGACGATTTCAGGGAAAGAATACAGCTGTCAGCTTGCCGAATTCCCAGCAAGGAAATTCAAGGGGACAGTCCAGCCAGAGACATCATAACGTCACTTGGCATTTTCTGTTGGGTGTCCCGTTTCGCACTTAGAATGGAATATCAGGGAAGGTTTTCCTATTTTGAAAAACATATGCATTGCAGTCGACCAGGTAGGGAGAATTTGGAAAAGTGTTCCGATGTCCTGTACATCTTGATGTACCAGGAAGCTCAGCCAAATTACTACGTTCCATCAATAGTTGTTGTGTTTATCAGATCACTTCCTTCTATTCAGGGGTTTGAACTCCTGGTTATAGTTTGGTAAAATGAATCACCATTGACCCATGCCCACTAATACCCCATCTTTTCAGATTCCCACTGGGTCTTTCCTAAATTCCCTTAAAAGATCGTGACAGCCATCTCCTAGTGCGCATACTAAACACTCAGACCCCACGGGGACAGATGGCGAATTCCTTCCCCCAGGATGTGGAAATGATTCAAGCTCTTGGCATTGGAAGTCGGGACTCAGCTGGGAACCCTCTGAGTTGATGATCTGGTTGGGCCCTTGGCTCTCGGGAGGGGGCACGGTCAAATCGGAGCTTGTTCTCATAGAAGCAAGTGCGAGAAAAGGGGGAATCTTCTGCTGCTTCCTGTCCACCTGGAGGGAATGAGGCCCCCTTCCCCAGACCCCCAGCACCTAAGCCCTAGGCCCTGGCAGCTCAGGGTGCAAGCCGGGCTGTGTTTTATCCCCAGAACGTCTGCACCAAGTGCGGGGTGAAGACCTCCAACAACCGCCTGCACCCCACGTGGCTCTGCAGGATCTGTATCGAGCAGAGGGAGGTGAGTAGCCTGGTCTCCCCGAGCCTGGCACCGCCCCTTCTTTACCTGGCTCCCCTCTTCTCCCCTAGAACCAAGCCAACAGGGTGGCAGCTGGAGACTTTGGGAGCTGGTGTGGAAGAATTTGGCCTGCTATGAACACTGGTGCAATAACTGTAAATGTTTGAATGCATTTCTCTTCTCTTCACTGTGGAGAATGTTCCCTTCCTTTATTCTCTCCAAGGACACATGGTTCAGATCCATCAGATGCTCTTTGAGAGAAAAAGACGGACAGTCTCCCATGCAATTCACTGCTTCTGCAGACACACCAGAGGGTCGGGTATGAGTTGGTTCCAACTCACTTGTACACAACCACACTGGGATTGTGGAAACTTTCCTTCATCTATTTATGTATATAATGATACACTGATATATAATCAAGTATCTGCCGTGTGAACACTGTGGCGGTGGTTATTATATGTTGTCAAGTTGGAATCAACTCACAGCTGACCTTCCAGCAGATTTTTCAGATGCTGTAAATTGCACGGGAGGAGATTACACATCTTTCTCCCACCAAGCAGCTGGTGGATTTACTGTGGGGTTGGCACACTAGGTCACCAGAGCTCCTATGTCAACATTATTAACACGAAAAACTCAGTGACAATCATTGAATTCACCATGTTATGTGACCATCACTGTGGAAGGCCTCCAGGTCATTTTTTTTCTTATTGTGCCTTCAGAGCTATTGTGCAGACGTAAACAGGAATTTTTTGAAAGGCCTTGTGGTGGCTATTGTATCAGTATGTTGAGGGCAGGGAGCTAGGTTGAAAACCGGCAGTCAGGGAGGCAGGAGAAACTGTGACTGACTGTCGTGGCATGACAACGTTCACCCCTGCTCCCCTCCAGGTGTGGAAGCGATCCGGAGCGTGGTTCTTCAAGGGCTTCCCCAAACAGGTCCTCCCGCAGCGCATGCCTATAAAGAAGACCAGGCCTCAGCAGCCCGCCAGCGAGCCCTTGGCCCCGGCACAGCCCACCCCTGAGCCTCCGCACACAGCTCGGGCGCCAGCTCGAGGTAAGACGGCTCAACCTCTCGTTTCAGGACCAAGGAGAGTTCCTGGCTAACTGGTCTACACCCTGACTGCCAGTCCTTCTGTTTGGTCTAGAACTCAGTTCTATCTAAGACTCCTGTGTCCCCTTTACAGCTCATCTTATCAGGAGGGTAGCACAGGGCAGTCTCCATCAATGCCAGGCTGCCAGGAGGCTCTCTTTTCATCCCTAGAGATCCAACAGAGAAGGGAATAAAATTAGAACTAAGAGAGATTCCTTCAACACCACAACTCAAAGGCATCGATTCTTCATCTGTCATCCTTGTTCATCATCTGGCTCTCAGACGCATAGCAATTGAAAAGACCGCAGCGTGAATCAGGCACACCTTAGTCTTCAAATTGACATCACTACTCTTTAGCTCAGTATTTTGGAGATTACGGACAGCAGACTAGCCCAAAGCAATGCATCTCCTTGTTTCCTGGCTGCTGATACCAAGAATTTTGATTGTGGATCCAGGCAAAATGAAATGATTAACAGTTTCAATCCTTTCGCCATCTATTGTGATGTTGCCAAGTGGTAAGACAAGCACCTTTGTCTTCTTGATGTTAAGATGCAATCCATATTGAAGGCTGTACTCTTTGATCTTCGGTAGCAAGTGTTTCAAGTCCCCCTCGCTCTCAGCATGCAAGGCTGTGTCATCTGCATAGTGCAGGTTGGAGAAGAGCACTAAATAAATATCCCATGGACTGCCAAAAGAACGAACAAGTATGTCTTAGAAAATGTGCGGCCTGGCCAGAGTGCTCCTTGGAGGCACAGATGATGAAGCTTCGTCTCTCATACCTTGGACATGTTGCTGGGAGAGGTGTTCCTTGGCAAAGGATATTGTGGTTGGAAAGGTAGAGAGTCAGCGAAAGAGAGAATGACCCCCATCGAGATGGACTGACACAGTGACTGCAGCAGAGGACTCCAGCGTATCAGAGATGGTGAGGACGGCACACCAGAGGACGGGATTGTAGTCTGTTGTGTCGTATTCAGCGGCCCCTAACAACGAGAGAGATCCCTGTCCACCTCCCCACTGCCATCGAGTTGAATCCAACTCAGTGCAGCCCGATCTGAAGAGTAGACCTGCCCTGTAATGGTTCCAAGGTTGAAGTATTTAGAGACGCAGACTGCCTCATCGTTTCCTCTCAAAAGGACTGGTGATTTTGAACCGTTGACCTTATCATTAGCAGAAGAATTCTTTAACCACTGTGCCACCAGGGCTCCCCAGAGAGACTCCACCACCGTCACCCATATACACAGTAGAACCTGAGAACATTGCCGAGGAAGGCTTCCTGGCCCCTAGTATTTCTTCTGTCATCCATCAGCAAATGGAAATGGGACTAATTAAAAGTGAAAGATGAATAAAAAGGAGATTAGTGTGAAAACATTGCCTCTACTATTATATTATCATTCTTATTCAAGCATTATTATTAATTATTAAAATGATGATAAAAATAGCGAGGCAAACGAATAATGGTAATAAGGCAACCCCAGTTGAGAACACATTATAACTGGGTGAGTTCACTAGGTCTGCCCTGATAATCCCCTCTTAATCGTTTCCATTAATACTGAACAGTAAAATCTGTCCTGGAGTATAATTCTGGAGTTAACTATCGGCAGCGCTTCAGAAAGGAGGGTTTCATGAAAGTCCTCCAACGTGGAAGTGGACAGTCGTGTCTCCTATATGATGGCCTCGCACAGGACCAAACACAGTGCCTGACACTCGAGAGACATTCATCAAAGGCAAGACATTAGCAGTTTCTATGTTGCCAAAGAGAACCAAATTGTCAGGATGTAGTGCATCCCAAAGAGGTCCCTGATGTCCACCCCCAGAGCATCCTGCTTCCTGACTAAGCACCCTCACCCTGGGCTAAGAAGACTGCATAACACAACTGCCAAGAGAATGGACGCCTGAAGATGTGAGGACCCGAGTTTCAGTTCCTTTTCTGCGACTGAATGGCCGTGTGACCTCAGGGGAAGGGGCCTGCCCACTCGGAGACTCTGTTTACTCGTCAGTAGTATTCTCATTAGATTCTTTTGAGAGTTGAATGCGTGTAAAATGCTTTGTAGAGGGGAACCCTCATGAACATTTGCCAATGTTATGTAATGATAATCACGTACACACTACATAATAAGCAGAAATGCTCTTTACCAATGGCATTAGCTTGTGAGATAAACTCTGGACAAAGCAAATAGCTATGAAAATAGGGGCTTTCTAATAAGAAAGAATCAGTAGCATCAGCATCGCACAGCAGCACCTAAGAAGACTTATTGCCAGTAGCAGTTAGTGCTGCTGAACGTGTAGAGAAAAGGTTATTCTATAAATTTTTGGTAGGAATATCAATCAGCTTAATTTTTTGGAAAGTAGTAAGATATGATTTCTTAAAATTTGAAGTGTGTGTATATATCATTTAATCCAGTAGTTCCTCCCTGGCAGTATATCAGGTATCAATAAAAGTCACAATATAAATAGATATGCAAAAGTACATTTATGGCATCATTTATAGTAGCAAAAACACAAGAGTAATCTAAATGTTCATTAACTTAGAAGTCATTGAATTAAATGAGATATATTTTGCACCATGATATATTAATCGTCTTTTAGAATACATTTGTATCAACAGCTTGTGTTTCTTCTTAACAAATCCAATTCCCCTTTTAGCATAGTCAGGAATAGGCTAAAGGTAGACTTACATGTAAGTTCTGTTATCAGTCATACCCGGTATTACAGAGTTTCAATGATGTTTATTACATGCCCCTTCAACTTTTAACAAGTGTTGAAGTAAATACTTTAACAGGTATTTACAGAGCCACTTAGTAAGTTCCAGGCCCTATTTTCTGCCCTAGAGATTTCAGTAGTATCAAAGCAAGCAGAATCCTTGTCTTCATGCAGCTAAAATTATAGTGGTGAAAACAAATGTGACTGTAATAATGTCAAGTAATGCCACATGCTGGGAAGAAATAAAGCAAGGAAATGGGATAGATAGTGAAAGGAGGCACCGTTTTAGGTAGAATGTCCAGGAAAAGCCAATCTGAGGAGAAAGACCTAAAGTAATAGAGAGGACCAATAGGATCTTTGGGATCAGCATGTGCAAAGGGCCTGGGGTTGCACATGCTTAGTGCTGTGGGGAGATTCACATTGAATGAACAAAGCACATTTTAGCACTATACGTAGCCAGTGATCTATTATTGTTCTTTTTCAGTTATATATCTCTTCATGGGTATTTGTGTATGCAAAATAAATAATATGACATTTTAAACAGGAGAAACATCAGAAGAGCAGTTAGGAAGGAAAATTTTTAATTTGAAAAATGTTATATGGGATGTGGCAGTTGGGCCCTTGTCATGACTTGCACTTTCTACCTCTACCTTCCACCAAACTATGTGTTGACTTGGCTGGTCTGTGGTTCTCATGGACAGCCACGTAATGATGTCATTTGACAATTAATACAGTGATGCCATCCTCTCCCCCATGATGTGATCTTTTGCTGTCAGTGAGTTAGTTGTGAAAGGATAAACATGAAACAAAAAGTCTTCAAACACATCTCAGTTCTGGTTGCATCCATGTAAGGAGGTTAGGATGGGGCACACCACCATTAGTTGTATGATATCCCTGATGCTATGTGGGGGGAGTTTCTCTGGGATGTGATCTTTAAGCACCTTTTATCTTACAAGAGATAAAAGGAGGGAGAAATGAGAAGAGGGTGGGAGACCAACAGGAAAGAAGAGCTGAGATCCAGATACCTCCTGTGGACCCAAGGTCCCTGTGCTAGGAAACTCCTAGATCCAGAAGGTGCATAGAGAGCCCCACCCCACCTAGAGGTGGCACTTGACTTGGACTTTTCTAGTCCTAGTTGTAGAGAACAAACTTCTGTATGTTACGACCATCCCCTTGTACTATTCTGTTCTGGCAGCATGAGAAAACAGATACAGCCCTTTTGTGAAAGTAATGGCTTCCAGACATGAGAAAGCCAGCTCTCATATCCATTTTTTAAAAATTTCTTCTTTTCAGGTGACACTGAAGACAGGAAGGGCCCAGGTCCAAAGACAGGTGGGTTCTTCAGACTCTGTCTTTTACTTTGAGGCAGAAATCTTTGACTTTATTCCTTCCTTTTTCTCTTTTCAATTCACCTTCTCCTTCCAGGTCCTGACCCAGCATCTACACCTGGGCGGGGAAGCTATGGGCCTCCTGTACGCAGGGCCTCTGAGGCAAGAATGGGCTCAGCTGGCCGGGATTCAGAGAGCTGGGACCACGGCGGGGCTGCCAGTGACTCTAGCCGGAGCCCAGGAGGTGAGAGATGGGCAAATCCAGATGGGCTTCTTGGAGGAGGAGAACCAGAAGGCATGAGAGTAGTAGGGCGCTTAACATTTGTTCATCCAGTATTTATTGAACACCTTCTATGTATCATGCTCTGTTCTGGGTGTTGTTTCTAGTCTGTGATAGAAGACAGGATTCCAAAACCATTCCAACTCCAGACAGTCATATTTCTGATTCGGCTGTGTTCTTGCTCTAAGACCAGGTGCCCAAAAACTAACCAAAACCCACCAAAACCCATGAAGACCCTGTCCCCTCCCCAGAGGCCATCTGGGTATTGACAGCCAATGGCCTTTGGCTGTCAACAAAGCCAGGATAGGTCACTCTCCGTTTCAACTAAGTTCTTCTCTTGGCGAGTGGCCTCTGGTGTTCTGTAGGGGGAGCGGCTCCATGTGGCCAGATGTCACCGATGGGGGCTGTCATTGAGTGTCCAGCCCCTCCAGGTCACTCCTCATGGATTTATTGGTCAAGTGTGCCCACTGGTGGGACTTGTGGACTTTGAAATGAATGTCTGCTCAATGGGGAGCTTTGAACCCATAACCCTGTGTAGGACCTCACAGCAGCCTGTTGTTTGTGGAGTGGGTGTGAGCCGGGATCCAAGGTCAGTAGACTGGGTGTTTGGGTCCCACAGCGCCTCCTTTCCCTCTCTCCCCGATGTATGGATTTGAATGCCTGTGCACTCAGTTCTTTTTTTTTGGCAGCGAGGTTTGGACCCATGCTTTGTGCTTAGTCTACTGCTCAGTCTCCCTAATTCACAGAGAAAGATGAGATCTCAAATTTGCAACATCATACATTTATTGTGTCCTGTGTGTCAGGTTCTCCTCCAAACTCCTTATGTGCGTTGTCTCACTTATTCCTTGTCCACCTGCTGTTGACACGTCACTCTCAAGGCTCAATCTTTCTGAGAACAGACGGCCTCATCTTCCTCTCATGTGGTGGCTGCAGGGTTTGAACAGCTGACATTGTGGTCAACAACCCAACACGTAACTTACCATGCTGCCACTCTCAAAACCCCCGACTATAACACCCAAGTAGGACTGGCAGACGCTCTGGGTGACAAATTCCCAGTCAGACGGCTCTCTCCCAGGACTTACTCTCAGAATCACACACAATGCAGAAATCCCCTACAGAGCTTGACTGCCCTCTGCCCGCATACCTTCTGACATGGGGAGCTCACTACCTGACAAAACAGTGCATTCGATTGCCGATGGGCCCCAGCTGCGATTTACACACTGCTCACTTGGCAGGCACTTATCAAGCACCTACTATGTGCCAGGTCTCATGTTTGGTGCTGGACATAGACCTGCTGTTGGAGGGGACAAAGTCATAACCCCTGGACTTTTTTTTCTCTTCTTTACTTTTTTCCCGTTTGAATGCAAGTTTGCAAATCATATTGGTTTTTCTTTCAATCATTCATTCAGATTTTGTTTTAATAACATTCACTACAATTAATTAATGTCATCAGTCACAATGTCTGATCAACCCCTTCTTGTATATTGCCTTTTCTTTTATCCATTTTTCTATATATTAATTTTTTTACTCCCTTCCCCTCCTTTCTCACCCCTGCTGTCCTTCTAAGATTGAGTCTGTGTGTGAACCTTCCCTTAGCTTCTATAATGGTCATACACTCTCATTGTCCTTTTGTGACTGCCTCCTGTCACTCAGATCATTTCTAGATACATCCATGCTGTGTGGCGTTTCACAAGTTCCTGGTCACTCTGCAGTGTTGTATAGTACTCCACTGTGTGCCTGCACCATGGTTTCTTCAGCCATGTGTCCATTGTGTGGCTCCCATGTCTTTGCTCTTGTAAATCCTGGTGCTATGGACATGGGTGTGCATACAGCCCCTGGACCGGTAGCACCCAGGCCCCACCTGTGTTTGCTCAGGTTATGTGAGCATGCACCCAGGGCAGGAGAAGAGGGTGTGGGAGAACTGAGAAGATGCACACCCCAAACCCAACCCCACGGGATCAGTTCCAACTTGTGGTGACCCACCATATGCATCTTTCTGGGACAAGACCATTCACCCTTCTCCCACTGGGCCTGGTGAAGTCAAACTGCCGACCTTTCAGTTAGTAACCCAGCACCTAACATATCACACCACCCAGGCTCCCCCGACAAGGTGCAGGGCCTGCTCGTGCAGTCACACCCCACTGACAGGTCCCAAGCATGTTTCTGCTCTCCCCTCTCTCTCAGAAACATGACGGCTGTTTCCTTTCTTTCCCTCTACAGGTCTGAGACGGACCAACTCAGTCCAGGCCGCCAGGCCAGCCCCGGCCGCCGCGCAGAGCCCGGCACCGCCTCAGCCTGGGCAGCCAGGTACCTGTGATTATACCCATTACAGTATTATCTCACGCTCTCCCTCAGCCCTCGCAGTGTCAGAAGAAGAATCATTGCCTTTGGGCTGTGGTGTTGGTGAGGGTACTGAATATTCCATGGACTGTCAAAAGCACACACAAGTATGGCTGGGAGGAAGTGCAGCCAGGGTGCTCCTTGGAGGCGAAACTTCCTCTCACCTCCTCTGGGCTTGCTGTCGTGAAGGGCCCGTCCTTGGTGAAGGGACGCAGCGGATTGACACAGTGACACCAGCCATCGGATCAAGTCTGTGAGTGATGAGGAGGACGGCACAGGATAGAGCAGGCTTCGAAGCACTCTTCATAGGTCCACGTGAGTCACAGTGGACTTCACAACACATAACAGCAGTGCCATGAGGTGCTAGCAAGTCAGGTCCAACTCGGAGCATCCCCGTGTCAGAGTAAAACGCAGTGCAGACCCGTGCCCTCCCCCATTCACTGCGAGGCTTGGGTCCAGCATTGCAATCACTGCCTCTGTCCACCTCGCTGAGGGTCTCCCTCTTTTTTGCCGACTTTACCTAGCACGATGCCCTTTTCCCTTTGGGGACTTAGCCCTCCTAATCAATGGCTACAGTGCAAAACACAAAATCTCAAACCCACCAGCTGCTTCGAGGTAGAAAGGTGAGCATTCCCCTCCTGTAAAAATTTACAGCCTCTGAGGGAATTGACACAAGAGCAATGAATTTTTAAGACAACAGAAGCAGCACCTAATTTGTAATTGCTTTGTAAAATAAGCATATAATAATGGCATCAACAGGAAGCCACTAATTCTTAATATAAAGGGAAAGTAATCATAGCACATACTGTCAGAAGAACTAACACATTTACCTGGGAAGAACACAGCCAGAATTAGCTCAGAGTGCAAGGTAGTGAATTTTTCTCTCACATACTTTGGCCATGTCACCAGGAGGACCTGTCCCTGGAGGACATCATGCTTGAAAAGCAGAGGGTGAGTGACAAGCAGGATGGTCCTCAATGAGATGGACCGACCCAGTGGCTACAACAGTGGCCTCATATACAGCCATGGCCGTGGGGACGGCCCAGGACAAGACTGTGCAGACAACCCCTGTGAATGGGGCCTGCTCAAGGGTGCCCAACAACAATCCTCTGTAAAATAATGTAATGAAAGTAAGACAATTCAGTGAGATGCTAGGTCCCCTGGCCGACTGAGTTCTAGGTCCCAAGACTTGTTCTCACTGTGTTCGGCAAGGACATTGCAAAGGTTAGAAAGATGTCGAGGATAAGGAAGCAAGCATACAAATGAAGACACCCCCTGGAGAGTCGGGGCTGAGGGACAGTGGCCCCCAGACTTTCTCGTTGTGTCGAATGGCACTTGGTTCCCGTCTCTGTGGCTCCCGCACACCCCATGCGTTAGATGAAGACCCGGCGGCCTCGGGTGTGACATGGGACAGCAGCGGCGGTGGACTCCGTGCATAAACACGCCAGTCATCTCTCAGTCAGGCCTCCCTCCATTCGTTCACCAACCTTGTAACACGCAGTGGAGCAGGCAGACCCAGTGCTGCTGTCCCGTGTCACACAGGAGGAGGCCAAGGCTCCAGAAGGTCCACAGCATGGAGTTTAACATGGGGTCTTTTTGACTCTACCCACCACTGGCCTTCAGTGGGCTCTGGCCCCTGGCAACCCCATGGGGCAGAGGGGAGCTGCTTCACAGTCCTTCCCAGCGCGAGAGCCTTCGCACAGCAGACGGCCTCACCTCTCTCCCGTGGAGCAGCTGTGGGTTCACCTATGGACCTTTTACTTAGCAACCTAACCTTTCAAGTCTTGCTCCACAATTTTGCTTGGGGTTCTTTTTTAACTCCAGAATTCTCAAATTCACCCCCACTGCCCTGGTGACCTCTGCACATCGAGCGTTGCCCTAGGGCCCGTGCCCACACCCAGGAAATGAGGGGAGAGAGTGCTGACACCCACTGATACAGCTTCCTCATCTGCAGCCTTCCTCCTTTCTTTTCCCTCTCAGGACCCCCAGCAGGCAGCAGGCCAGGCGCTGGGCCTGCGGGACGTTTTCCAGATCAGAGGCCAGGCAAGTCGTCTCCCCGCGCCCACACACACCCCTGTCTCTCTCCTGCTTCCTCTGCAGGTGACCCTCCTGGTCCCCCAGTCTGCACGCCGGGAGCAACCACACAAGCTCCAAGTGTCCCACTGACTCCGAACTTCAAAATGATCTAGTTTTGCAGGAAGGAAATGGCCACTTACCTAGTGGTTAAGAGCACTGGAGCCCAACTACCCAAGTTCAAGTCCCAGTGTTAACATTTTCTAGCTGTGTGGCCCCCAGCAAATCACATTACCTCTTTGAACCTCAGTTTCCTAATCTATAAGATGGGAAGAATCCTAGAACCTACTCTCCTCCCAGCGAGTTGATAGTGATGTTACGTGAGACGTGTGGATATCCCTGGTCTTCCAGCCGTCGTCAGTGGTCCTGTCTATGACTTACTCAGTGACTGTGGGGCACTGGACAGTGCTGTAGGTGCTATACATATGTTAGATCATTTTTTAAAATGTCAGGAGCCTTGATGGCATAGTGTGTAGTGTATAATGTGTTGGACCAGTAATCAAAAAGTCGTTGGTTCAAATCCATTAGCCGCTCCTTGGAAGAATTTCTTCCCATCAAGACCTTGGAGACACAACAGAGTCAATATGAGTCCGAATTAATTAGGTTTTCTTTTGGGGGGTTATTGCTTGTGCACCTTCAGGTGTAAAAAATCCCCATTTTATGGATGAGAAAACTGAGGCTCAGAGACACAGCCCATATGATCTGGCTCCACCAAGTGAGATCTGTGTTGCCTGCATGGGGATCAGCTTGCAGGGCTGCTGTAGAACACAGCTTCTGAGGCCCCACTGTCCAGCCTCAGTAGGGCCAGGTGGGGCCCAGGAACCTGCATTTTTACACACTCTGACTCAGCATTCTGAGATGCGGTGGAGGGCAGGTTGTATCCCCTCCTGTAAACTAAAATTGATAAACCACCCTCCCTAGTAAGGCTAGGGGTGATGCTGGTGTCGTGTCTGCAAAGTGCCTGGCACACAGTAGGTGTATCTGGCTCCCAGTAGGTGCTCCTGGCACATAGTAGGTGTATCTGGCTCCCAGTAGGTGCTCCTGGCACACAGTAGGTTTATCTGGCTCCCAGT
>NW_006400054.1:1837272-1849444 GCF_000299155.1 Elephantulus edwardii
GGCTCCCAGTAGGTGCTCCTGGCACATAGTAGGTGTATCTGGCTCCCAGTAGGTGCTCCTGGCACACAGTAGGTTTATCTGGCTCCCAGTAGGTGATCCTGGCACACAGTAGGTGTATCTGGCTCCCAGTAGGTGCACCTGGCACACAGTAGGTGCTCTTAGCTCCCAGTGACACTGGAGCAGCAGCTGCTGCTCTGGTCTCCAGGTGATTGAGCAGTGGCCCTCCTGTCCTCTCCCCATGTCCCTGCAGAGGCGACGCCAAGTGACTCCGGCTATCCAGGAGCCACGGCCACCCCTCGGGAGGACAGAACCGGAGGAGCAGGGGGCTACCCAGCAGGCCCACCAAGGGAGGACCGAGTGGGCCACCCACCTGGCCCCTATTCCCAGGCAGCACCTGCTGCCCCTCCGCCCGCTGCAGCCCCCGCCCGCCAGCCTGCACCCCCGGAGGAGGATGAGGAAGAGGCCAACAGCTACGACTCGGATGAAGCAAGTAGGAAACACTTACCTGAGCTGTGTTGGAATTGTAGCCCCTGGGTCACCCAGGGAGGCAGGATTGGCCCCAGGCACATCCTCATACACACTAGACCCCACAGGCCGCCCTAATAAATGCACGGAAGGAGCCCTGAGCGTGGTTAGGTGAAAGGTGGGCGGGTTGAACCCTGCTGGAGCGCTGGAGCTATCTGCTTCTGGGAGGAATTACAGCCTCTAACACTGCTGTGCTCTGACTTACCAGGCTGCTGGGAGTCATAGTCTACAGAGCTTAGTAACGTATTGTGCAAGTTGGGGCTTTGGTGGCCTAGTGGCAAGAAATTGTGCTGCCGGTGCAAAGGTGTGTGGTTTGAATCCACCAGCTGCTCCACAGGAGAAAAAGCTTCCATTCACATGCATTTGTACATATATGAACACACATTCCAGTACACTTTTACACACTCAGGTGCATATCCACGTACACACACTGTCACACTCACACACACCCCTGTGCGTGCACGTTCTCACCCACGAGTCAGTTTGGCTTGATGGCACTTGGTCTCTTCAGCAAATGAATGAGCAGTTACTCTCTGCCCGCACTGCGCACAGTGGGGACACAGCCGCGTACACAGGACCACAGCCTCACTGCGCTCCCAATCCGACAGGAAGTCTTTAACCAGACAACAGATTAACCCATCGCTGATGTGCAGACAACTCCAGAGAAGAAGGGGTGCCCCAGAATGGGGTGGTTCCCGAGTCTTCCTCTTCTCCATGGTCTCAATGGCTAGCCTAGACTGGGCACACAGTGAGCGGTAATGTTTGCTGACTGACCACATGACTGTTCTCTGGGTCCTTGTCTCTGCCGCGTCAGCCACCCTGGGAGCCCTGGAATTCAGCCTCCTCTATGACCAGGACAACAGCTCTCTGCAGTGCACCATCATCAAGGCCAAGGTGGGTGAGGGCCCGGCCGGGGGGCCCGGGGCTCGTGGAGGGGGAGCTGCAGGCCTGACTCATGTCTGTGAGGGCGATGGGGATACATAGAGCCAGGAGCTGGCACTGCGTCTTGCTATGGGGAGGACCTCCGACCAGGACCACCGGGGGCTTGTTTAACTGCGGCTGTGTCCTGGGAGCTGGGGCCTGCAGCGTGGCCCAGGCCCTTGGTGCTTATCTCTGGAGGGACCCAGCGGGTCATGGCGGCCTGCACCCCAGCTTGTCTATGGGACCTGCGTGCAGACTGCTGCGTCTTGTGTACAAACTCACAGGTCCATGCATGCACGCATGAACACACACATACACACGTGCCTGCATGCATATCCATACCATCACACGTGTGAGCACATACACACCACTCAGTCATACACTCACACGTGCACACACGTGTACACACATGCATGCCCACATATTCACACATGTGCACACACACCGCACGGTCACTCACTCCTGGATACACGTGCACACAGCATGCACACATGCACATCCGCACACCATCACACTCATGCATACACACTAAACACACATATATACACTCACACGCATGCATATCCACACATTCACACATGTGCACACACGCCACACGGTCACTCACTCATGCATACACACATGCACACACATGCACAGGCACACAGCATGCATACACACTCACGCATATATGTATACCACACACTCACACATGTGCACGTGCACACACGCCACACATTCGCTCACTCATGTACACACACTCACACACTTGGACACTCTCCATGTACCTGCCTGACCTCTCCTACTGACTGTTAGCACCGTACGCCGGAGCCGCAGCCACGCTGGGGGCCTATTGGGCTTACTGGGGTGGGGAAGGCTTGGATTCAAGGGCATCGCCTCCTCTTCCAGGCTTCAGTCCCAGACCCCAGGGAGGCTGGACCTAGTCAATCACGGGCCAGGATCCCTCTGGTCCTCAAAAAGTACAAGCAAGACCTCAAGAACTAGGCTCCTTGGGTTCAAAGACCAGCTCTGCTGTTTCCAAGCTCTGTGATATGAGGGCAGTTTCTCAGCCTCTCTGTGCCTGTGTCCAGCTTTGCCTCCCCACCTGACCCTTCCTACTCTGACATACCTCCTCCCAACAACAGTGGAAGCACTTACTCCATGCTGGGCACAGTGCCAGGCACCTGCAGGGGTGCCACGGCTAAATCTCACCACCCCACAAAGTAGGTGCTTTCTCATCCATTGGACAGGTGAACAAACTGAGACTCAGAGAGGCTAAGAAACCTAGTGAAGGTCACACAGCTAAGAGGTGGCACTGCCTGACTTTGAACCCGTCTGCCTGGTTCCGGGGCTGCTCATCCTCCTGTCTCTGTGGAGGAGGAAGCCCACAGGGGGCCAAAGGGCAGGGCAGGGGAGGGGCGGGCTCACCACCTCTGCAGCTGAAACCTGCCCCCCTCACCTCCTCCTCTTGCAGGGACTGAAGCCCATGGATTCCAATGGCTTGGCCGATCCCTACGTTAAGCTGCACCTCCTGCCGGGAGCCAGCAAGGTACCATATGGCCCAGACCTCTCTGCAGGCAGGACACTTGGGCATGCCAGGTGCCCAGGGGCCTTAGATCAAGGCCTAAAATAGCCCTGTGTGCCCCTATTACGTCCCCAAGCGTGGCAGAGCCCTAGTGAAGGGGAAGAGCAGGGACGGGAGCTACCCTCAGGGGACCAGGGTCCGTTTCTCCAACCCGGAAACCTGGAGATCCATGAGGGAAGCGAGCACCTCACCTGCTCACGCATCTGCTGTGTCCCCAGTGCTGTCCAGGATCCATCTCCCCTTCCACTCCAGGCCCCGGCCGAACTCTCCTCAGCTCTGCATGGCCATGAATCACCCTTTCTGGGAGGACGCTGGTCCTGAGAGCTCTGGAGTATACTCCCTTAATGCCCCCCACCGCTGTCTCTGCTAGCCCTGAAGTAAGGGAGACAGCTCCCAAGGTTTGAAGGAAGGCCTGCTGAAAATTCAGCAAGTGTCAGATGCTACACACACACCGAGAGAGAGAGACAGAGAACCTCATGGTGTTTTATGTGGATCACAGATTTACAATCACACCAGACTGTAAACATTCTGGCCACCCCATCTTCTGACTCCCATGACATCTGCCTCCCCTGGCCACTCTCCCCTTTGCCCACCCCTAAATGAATGCAGACCTGCTTTGGCAAAGGATCAGAGACAAGTCATTCACATGTTAGTATAAATTAAACTTATTCCTAGACTGCCCGTTCTAGGTATAATTGCATTTCCAGCAGCAGGAACAATATTCTCTTAGGATAAAATAAAAATCTTTGTCCCTTTCTAAGTGATGTCAGGTGTTAGAGGGTGATGTTCACAAGAACAATGGCCCCTCAAGTCCCCAGAAATTGTCCCTTTACTGCCTACAAGTATTTAACAACTTGTAATATTTTTTTTCCTCAAAAGAAGTTGTCTTTGATTTCTGATCTTAACTGTCAGTCAAGTCAAGGGGTCAGAAGGTGGAGGGGTTGGGGTGGAGGGTCAGGGCCCGGCATTAATCCATTGACCTCAGAGGTCACCCTTTCCTGAGATCGTGCATTTGGAGCAATTGAGCCCCTGGACACTCCTGGGGGACCCACCCACTCACCCCCAAATCAGCCCCAAAGAGGGACTTCAGCATGGATTCTGGGCTGAGGCACACGTCTGTCTGTCCTTCCCTCTGGGCTATAGTCCAACAAGCTTCGCACGAAAACCCTGCGGAACACGCGGAACCCCATCTGGAACGAGACCCTGGTCTATCATGGCATTACGGATGAGGACATGCAGAGGAAGACCCTCAGGTACCACCGGGCGGAGGGCAGGGGGCCAAGCTCACACATAGCCGGGACCCCCGCTGTAAAGGCTCCCGGCCGAGCTGCTGTTTTCTCCTCCTACAAGTACAGTCTACGTTTCTAGTGAAAACATTTGAACAGACAGGCACGTGAAGCTGTTAACATCTTGGTGTCTGGACGTATGTGTATCTGTGTGTGCCAATGTGTAGGTGTTTGTAGATAAACTTTAAAAAAAAAACTTGAGTATTTATAGAAACAAAATAGCCTATTAAGTAACCTACCTGTCTCATTTAACAATATGTAGATGCCATTTCTTCTACAATGCGCTATTCAATTGAATTTTAAATTACATATGTAGGCAAGCTCTGGTGGCCTAGTGGCAAGCAGCTGCACTGCAATCCCAGAGGTGAGTGGTTTGAATCTACCAGATGCTGTGCTGGAGATGGAGGGGCAATCTCCTCCTGTACCAATCAGATCCGATTTGACGGTACACACACTAAAAAAAATAATAAAAACTTTTTTAAAAAATTACATATATAATTAGTGAGCGCATTCTCATTATAGAAATTTCTAGAGGACAAAAGCAGATGATTTGAATCCACTAGCTTCTCTGTGGGAAAATGATGGGTAACGCCCTCCTGTCCAATTTACAGCTCTGATAACCCGCTGGAGAGTCAGTTCCGGGTCAGTTTTGAGCAGACAGCAGTGAGAGGAAGTTCCTCCAGCCTGAATCTCACAAACACGCACCAACACCCATTTATTTACCTATATGGGTGGGTGGAGGGACAGCACAGGTGGGGAAGACCCTCTATGAGGTGGATTGATTCAGTGACTGGGGTACTCGGGATGGGTGTGTCAGAGACAGTGAGACTGGCACAGGACAGAGCAGGGTTTAGGGCTGTTGTACAGAGGGTCGCTATGAGTCGCAGGCAACTCGACGGCACATAACAACATATTACACTTACGGCCATCTTAGGTGCGTACAAACAGGGGTGCAGCGGGATTGGTTCCGCCTCTGGGCTTGTCCGGGCTCCCCACCTACCAGCGCAGGATGCGGATCCCTTCCTCCCGGGGCGGGGGCCTCCTAGGTGCCAACTCCTTTCCACGTGAAGGGAGACCCTGCTGAAGACACACGTAGGCTCTGGAACTAGCGACGTAGTACCATGGCTGGCAGCCCTAATGAAGATACGGAAGGAAGCAGAATCAAATATGTAAAAGGAGACCTTTTTGCATGCCCCAAAACAGACTCTCTAGCCCACTGCATCAGTGAGGATTGCCGAATGGGTGCTGGGATAGCAGTCCTTTTCAAGAAGAAGTTTGGAGGGGTGCAAGAGCTGATAAGTCAACAAAAGAAATCTGGAGAAGTGGCTGTTCTGAAGAGAGATGGGCGGTATATATATTACTTGATTACAAAGAAAAGGGCTTCACATAAACCAACATATGAAAACTTACAGAAGAGTTTGGAGGCTATGAAATCACATTGTCTAGAAGCCGGAGTCACCAGCCTCTCCATGCCAAGGATTGGCTGTGGCCTTGATCGTCTGCAGTGGGAGAATGTATCCTCAATGATCGAGGAGGTATTTGAGGGGACAGACATCAAAATTACTGTGTACACACTCTGAACAGAGGAGCACTCTGGATGTGCCCACATTCTGTCTCATCCTTCCTGGCCCATGGGACTAGGCAAGCTGACCTTAAAATGGGCAGAGGAACGAGCAAAGCCGTTTTTCTTATAAGCTGTTGCGACTCTTGAGGAGGGATTTTTTGAGCTATGTTGCTGTGTTGATTTTGCAGGAAGGTAGGGAGTTGGTGGCCTGAGTTAGACAGGGACTCCCAGAGTTGGGCCTTGAATCCCCACTTTTGCCCCAGTATGCGGCCTGGTTTGGCTGGCCACTAGGTGGCAGCATTAATTTGAATTCTCTGCTTCTAAGGAGAAATTTCAGGGAGGATGAAAACATTTCATAATTTGTTACCTGTTGTACACTCCCTTGATCCTTATGTCATGATATTCACCCAATGAGGGGATTTTTAATTATTTCTGTTAAGTTTTAGTTCTTCTATGTATTTTCTTTTAGTTAGTTCTGTTTTATTGGATTACTTACTTGGCTTTTGTTTTCATTATAAACTGGAATTCTGCTTTGTTAACAAAAGATTTGTGGTGACAAAATTAAATATCTTTTTACTGGGAAAAAAACGTATTACACTTACTTAAAAGAGAGGACACTGTGCAATTGAAGTAACAATTTTTGTTTCAGTTCAACATCCGTTTAGATAAGCGCACATTTCGTAAGCACTGTGTATGTGTTGACACACACGTCTTGGGGCAAGTGCCGCCAGAATGCCCCTCAGAAGCGGGGATGTTGGGGCTTCGTCTCACCTGCTCTGGGCGTGTTCTCAGGAGGGGACCTCCCCGGAGAAGGGCTTCATGTTAGCGTCAGTGAGAAAGGACAGAGTCCCCCAGAGAGATGGCTTGAGGTGGTGGCTCCGGCAGCAGTTGCGAGGTGGGGGCAGGACCAGGTGCTGCCCCCTCTCTATCTCTCTGGTGTCACTGTGTTGGAACCGACTCAAATGGACTTTATAACCACGGGGGATGTTTACACCGTGGAATATGCAGCAATCGAAAGGACGGATCGCTGAGTATCCGAAAGAGTCACAGGTGTGACGTCGAACACAAGGAACCAAGCAAAAAACAGGGCGCGCGATGCACCATTAAACCTAAGGTCAAAAACAAGACGAGCGCATCTGTGAGAGGGATCTGAGCATTTTCAGAGGCCTGGAATGTTCTCCATCTCGGTCTGAATGGTGATCCCATCGGTGTAAATATACATAAAAATTCCTAGCTCTGTAAGCTTCAGGTGGATGCACCTTACCATGTAAGTTAGGCAGCAATCAAAGGTTTTAAAAAAATATATAAATGGAGTTCTGTCAGCCTCGTGGTAAGAAGCTGTGTTGCTACACTGAAGGCACACAGTTCGAATCCTCCTGCTGTTCTGTGAGAGAGAGGCGGGCAGTCTCCTCCCATGTGATTTACAGCCTCTGAGAACCTGCTGGAGGGTCAGCTCTGACTTGAAAGTATTTAACAACAAACATAAATAAATATACCAGGCCTCGAAAAGTTCAATTTACCACCCATTTAATACAGAGGAGACTTCCCCCGGGAATCCCAAAGCTGTAATCTGCACAGAAACAGACGGCTATATCTAGCTTTCTCCTGCAAAATGACTTGGGCTTGAACTGGGGACGCTTGGGTCAACAAGGTGTTTAACCACCGAGGCACCACGTTCCAGGCCCCTTGCACGCATCATCCACAGCCCTTAGCCCGTCCGTAACATAAGCTCGTAACACGTGTTCCTCTTCCCCAACCCTTTCTGCCCCCCTCAGGATCTCCGTCTGCGATGAGGACAAGTTTGGCCACAACGAGTTCATCGGGGAGACCAGGTTCTCTCTCAAGAAGCTGAAGCCCAATCAGAGGAAGAATTTCAACATCTGTCTGGAGCGGGTCGTCCCAGTGAGTGTCTGCGGGGACTTGTGCGGGGGGTGGTGCTGGGGACCCCTTCCTCTGCATCTGCAGGTGAGGGAGTAGAACCCCCCCCCCCAGGGTGCCAGAGTGCGGGGTGAAGGCATCAGGCCAGGACATTGGCCAGGACACGTCCTGCCTCCTGCTTCCGCCTCGACCCTGTGCCAGCGTGACCTCTCCCAGAGGCACTGTCCTCCTTGTTGGTGAAACCTGGAAGCAACGTAATGCCCACCTGAGCTCAGAGCTACGTATGGCCCACCTGAGCTCAGAGCCCGGGGCGTGGGTGTCCCTGGGCCCAGGAAGCGAGTCACGTGAGCTGGGGTCTTCTTATCAGTAAAGTGGGCATAGCTGCAGCTCCCAGCTTATAGGAGGGAATAAAATCCACAACCAGAGCAGAACCTAGGGCATAAGAAGCACTCGTGAGCTGTGAGGTGTTAACATGGGGGAGCCCGCCTTGTCCCCCCCGGTCAGCCCTCAAATCCCAATGCATCACGCAGACGCACAGAGGGCAGTGCTCACGCCCTGCTGAGCAGCGTCGTTGGGTTCCAGAGACCAAGTTGCTAGGCGAAAATCGGGCTAATTTGAAAACTGGGGGTGACTGACTGCCTGGTCACGTAACTGCCGACCCTCTGAGCACCGGGCCCAGCCCACGTGGCACAGGACCCTGACTGTCACGGGCGGAGCTGTCCTCACCTCGCACCTCGGCACGCGTTACTACAAGGCCGTTGTCGCCAGTGCGTGAAGCAGTCAGGGTTTTTAACTATTGTAAACCTGAAATGTCAGATAGTAAACTAGTAAATGAAGAGTTAAGTGTGTAGCATAGTGCTGGAGAACATGGACTGTGGGGCCAGACTGCCTGGGTTTGAATCCGCACTCTGCCGTTTACTGCACCATCTGAGGCACATCGCTCCAGCTCTCCAGGCCTCAGTTTTGTCAGCTGTCTAATGGGGATACTCGCATAATGTCAGCTGCATAGGTGCATAGAAGAGTGTGGGGTGCAGTGCAGTAAGACATGAGGACCACTGTTCCTGTCATCGTGGCCAGGTGTCACACCTGCACTTTGAGACAGTGGAGACCATATTGGGGTCCAGACACCTGTGGATCCTAAAACCAGAGCTTTGCAAACTAAGCTTTGTGGAGATCTCCCTGGAGACCCTGACTTCTGGAGTAAAGAGAGATCCAAATGGGGCATTTGTGAGAGCAGCCAGCCTGCACTCAGTTCACAGATGGGACACATTAGGCCCTCGGGAGGAAGGGCCGCCCATGGTCACACGCAGAGCAGTGCACAGAGCCTGTGCTGGGTCCACTCCCTCCTGCAGCCCCCACCCCGAGTCCCTGCTCCCCTGGACCGAGGGCCAGCTCCTCACAAGGAAGCCTTGGGAGCAAGAGGGGGTCCCGCTGCACACCCCCCACCAGCTGACCGGCTCAGAAGTAGAACATGCGTGTGCCGCTCCGTGTTTGTATAGCGTGGCCAGGAAGCGAGACTCTGGGCAAATTGCATGGAGGCATTTACCCCACACGCCAGGCTCCAGGCAGATCACTAGGGGCATCCGGGGCAAGAGGAACTTCCTGCGGGACTTTGCCTGCTGACCGCTGCCTCTGCAGGTTCCCTGTCTCTCCGCATTCAGTGGGCAGAGTTGCCCACGACAGAAGCCGGGACCCCACCAGATCCTCACTGCCTGGGTCCGCCCAGCCTGCAGCGGTGGACTCCACAGGGCAGGGAGAGGCTGCAGCAGCCACAGATGTGCCGGGTTTTCTTCTCTCTGTCCACCCTCCCACAGTGTCCCCCCACCCCGTTCCCTGCTGAGGAGTCATAAACAGTGTCCTCTCCCCTCTCGACCTCACGCTTCCTCTTCTGTAAAGTGGGTAGATTGAACTTAACCAGTGGTTTTCAGACTGGGTTTCCCAATCAGAGGACCTGTGTGCCAGGCCTGGAGAAATCTTACTGTTTTATACCAAGAAATACGGGGTCAGTCACCGGCTGTGTGACCTTGAGCAAGTGGTCTGACCGCTCAGTGTCGCTGTCTGTACAAGGGGGATAGTCGAGTAGCTCGTGCTCTGTACATTTTAGCTCAGTGGGGAAAATTAAGAGGGTCTCAGAGCTTGACGAACCCACCATGAAGGTGGAAGTGGGGGCCCTGGTCCTTATTTGGGGATGAGCGTCCAGGTAACATTTCTGTTTCCTTCTCTGAAGATGAAGCGTGCGGGGACCACGGGATCGGCCCGAGGCATGGCGCTGTATGAGGAGGAGGTGAGTGAGCCCCAGGGGCTGAGGGCCCAGGTGGGGTGGACACTGCTCCAGCGGGGCCTGGTGACCCCTTTCCCTCTCCCCCTCCACATTCCCCACGTCCGCCTGCCCATAAGGTTAGCTCACCGCACGAGCTGCCCTCCTCCACGAGGCTTTAGACAAGACCAGTGTGGCCCCTCTTCGTCCACCCCTGAGGAGGGGGCACCCATTTTCACACTGAGACCCCCCCTTAAGCTCCATGCCTCCTTGGCCAACCCCCTGCTGGCCGGGGTGGAGGTGGGCTCTCAGAACTGTGACTGGCAGGGTGCATGAGGCCCCAGGACTGCATTTATGAGAACACTCAAGCTCTGGTGGTCGTAAGGAGCCATGCTGCCAACCCAAAGGCAGGCGGTTCAAATCCACCAGCTGCTCAGCGGGAAAAAGATGAGCAGTCTCCTCTCATGTGATTTACAGCCTCTGAGAACTCACTGGAGGCTCAGTTAGGAGGCAGTTCTGAGTTGGCTCGGACAAGTCTGAGAGCGGCCAGTGATGGGTATGGGTGCCAAGGCTCAGTCCTGGATCAGAGCTAAGGTCGGTCAGCGACCAGCATCAAACTCAGGATGTGCATTGGGCTCTGTGTCTAAGTCCACGTGCAGGCACGCCTCGTTTCAACGACTTCCATCGTCTGCTTGGGGCAACCTCGCCATGAGCAAGTCTACCAGTGGCGTTTTCCCAACAGCTTGTGCTCGCCTCCCGTCTCCGGTCACATTGTGAGCATTTCAGAATGTCTCGAAGCTCGTCATAATGTTGTTACACTCTTCGTAGAACACAAGCAATAAAAAGCCATTACGGTAGAGTCAGAACCAACCCACAGCAGACCCTCCAGCAGGACATTGGAGGCTGTGAGTCACGCTGGAGGAGATTGCCCGTCTTTGTCCGACACAGCAGCTGGTGGATTCGAACTGCCCGAGAGGCCCCTCTGCCTGAGAGAGCAGGGCGCCTCCCTGCCGCGGAGATAGACCTTTTATGTTGCCGCCGAGTGGGAAGCAGCGCATGGCTGAGCCTCGCTGCGTGGCGGAAGCCGTAGATGCACAGGAAGAGATTGCCCATCTGGTGCCGGCCGCTGGGGACGTGGACCTTTGGGTACCGACCACACCGCCAGAGCTCCTGGGAACCAAACACTTAGTGACCTGCTTTATCGTGCTGTCGATTTCCGTGGTGCGGAACCAAACCCGCAGTGTCTCTGGGGTCCGTCTGTACAGCCAGCAGCCCCCGTCCACCTCACCCTGGTCCCTTTAGCTGTACAGGATCGGAATCTCCATTGTCCATCCCTGGACACTGGGCTATTGCCGCTGTCCATGGTGCTCAGTCCCCCAGTAGAGCCAGTGTGGCTCCTCACCTCCGCCCGGCCTCTTCCCCAGTGCTGGCCGCCCCGTGGTCCCTCCCCCTCTCCTGGCCTCTTCCCCAGTGCTGGCCGCCCATGGTCCCTGCACCCTGCCCCTCCCAGGCCCTCACACCCTCTTCCCCAGTGCTGGCCGCCCCGTAGTCCCTCCCCTCCACCCTGCCCTGGCCTCTTCCCCAGTGCTGGCCGCCCCGTAGTCCCTCCCCTCCACCCTGCCCTGGCCTCTTCCCCAGTGCTGGCCGCCTGTGTTCCCTGCACCCCGCCCCTCCCAGGCCCTCACGCCCTCTCCCTCAGTACTGGCGGCCCTGTAGTCCCTCCCCTCCGCCCGGCCTCTTCCCCAGTGCTGGCCACCCATGGTCCCTGCACCCTGCCCCTCCCAGGCCCTCACGGCCTCTCCCTCCTGCAGCAGGTGGAGCGCATTGGGGACATAGAGGAGCGGGGCAAGATCCTGGTGTCCCTCATGTACAGTACCCAGCAGGGCGGCCTCATCGTGGGCATCATACGCTGCGTGCACCTGGCTGCCATGGACGCCAACGGCTACTCAGACCCCTTCGTCAAACTGTGAGTCAATGTCATGGGGTCGTGAGTGACCTCTAGTGGGGACCCAGCTCATCGGAAAGGGAGAGCCACAGAACTTCACGGGGACCTTTCCCACTGAGGCTCAGAGAAGGAAAGAGACAGTCCCAAGATCACACCAGGGAGATGGAGGCCCGGGACCACACAGGGAGATGGAGGTCCAGAATCACACGGAGAGATGGAGGCCCGGGACCAC
>NW_006400054.1:1849584-1873619 GCF_000299155.1 Elephantulus edwardii
GAGATGGAGGCCCGGGACCACACAGGGAGATGGAGGCCCGGGATTATATGGGAAAACGAGGCCCAGGTCCACACGGGGAGACGAGGGGATACGGGGCCCGGGATTGCTGCAGTGAAGCTGGAGTCTCCCAGTGAGATTGACACCTTGCCCCCCTAGGAAGCTGTGAGACTCTGTCCCCACTGGTGGGGAGGTCGTGGTCAGCACGGTTGCAGGTGCAGGAGTCCACTGCAGATCTGAAACAGCTGAGAGCTCCCTCCCACTCAGACGTCCCCCACATTCGGTCTGGAAACGCTCTTGAGAAAGAGCCTTAGACTCTTAGACCCATCTCAGTCGTGGTGACAGGACCACATCCCACATGGTTGTCTGTGTGGGTTCAGGTCCCCTGAGAAGCAGATGCTGGGGTGGGAGATTCAATGCCTGGATCCAGGGGAGACTCAGGGAGGCTGGGAGTGCTGTCCAATCGCAGTGCAAATCAGACCTGAGAGGAAGGAGGCGGGGTGGAAGCCCCCTGGGTGCGGTTCAGCAGGGAGTCCTGCAGACAGTGTTGACCACGGAGGAGGCTGCCCTGGGGCCTCTGCCACGCTCAGTCACTGGCCTCAAGCACGGACTTAGATGTCAGCCCCCAGACACTAGAGCCCTGGACGTGGAATCTCAAGGTCTGGTATCTGATGGCCACCACCGAGTAGGGCTTCACATCCCATTTCTAGCTTGACCACAAGCAAATCATTCCTCCTCTCTGAGCCTCCACGTCTTCTCAGATAAAAAGGCAACCCGTGCATGTACTTCCACTTACCTCCAGGCGGTAGCGCCAGGGTCAAGCTGTCACATTAAGGTCGTGCCATTTCAGTTGTGCTGGGACAGACACTAATCTTTCAATGAAATCCTTCCTTTTGACAGTAAAATGTGTTTCTCCGGACTAAGCTATGAGCACAGACCTCCTGGGTCTGAATCCCAGTTCTGACACCAGTTACTGTCTATTGTATTTCCATTCACGGGACCCTGGTGTGTCGGAGCAGAGCTGAGCTGCACAGTTTTCAGGGACTGTTTTTTTGGAGATAGATCACCAGCCCTTTCTTTCTTCTGAGGCACTCTCAGTGGACTCACATTGCCAACCTTTCACTTAACAGCCGAGCCCATTGACGGTACCTAGTCACTAACATTCTCTAGCTGTGTTACCTTGGACTACTGGCTTAACCTTTCTTGGTCTCCATGTTCTCATCTGTAAAATGGGGAGAGTAATACAGTGTCTCAGGAGACCTGATAGGACAGTGGTGAAAGCACTAAACTGTTAACCAAAAGGTTGTACGTTCAAACCTACCACCCCTCTGCTCCAGAGAGAGAGGTGGTCGTGTGTGTCTGTAAAGACTATGGCCTTGAAAGCCATTTAAGGCAGTTCTAGTCAGAAAGAGGTGCAGAAGTATGAAAGCGAAACAGAGGATTTCAAAGCAGCAGGCTCTGCGTGGGGCACAGTGGGGGGAAGAGGCTCGCTGCACAGAAGGAAGATCACGGGGTCCAGACTCCGGAGCTACTACTCCCCACCTGTGTGGCCCGGACCCCACCTCTCAACCTCTCTGGACCCTCAATTCTTTTTCTGTAAAATGGGCTTGTTGTGGCACCGTGGCTTTGAAGGGGGGTGAGGGATACCTGCTCACTTCAAATTTGTTGCCATCAAGTCAGAAGTGACTCACAGCTGACCCTACAGCAGGTTTTTGGGGAGGCTGCAGATCTCATGGGAGGAGGTTGCCTATCTTTTTTTTTTTCCCCTTCGGAGCCACTGATGGATTTGAACCACCAGAGAGGTGCGGCCTGTGGGTTGGCTTCCACCTCCCCGTGGCCTACAGCACCAGGGCGTAAATAGAACATTAATACAGGCAGGTTGGCGCACAGCATTGACTCATGCTTCATCCATGCTGAGGTACTGTCCTGACACTGGGAGGAGCCTCCGGGGCTTTCACAGGGCTTTGCTTGTTCCTTGACTTCATCCAACCCTCCTCTTCTCTTCTGTCAGCTGGCTGAAACCGGACATGGGAAAGAAAGCCAAACACAAGACCCAGATTAAGAAGAAAACCTTGAACCCTGAATTTAATGAGGTAAGGCTGCCCCGTTCTTTGGGAGCTCCCTGCTAGATAGTTGTAAATCACATTAGGAGGGGAAACAGAAACTGTGTCCTAGATCAGCCTGATTTTTCTGAGGGAGAAGTAATGAGTTCCTTGTCACTGGAGGCAATCAAGTCTAAACCCAATGACCGTAGATTTGGAATGACAGGGAGAAAGCCGAGTTTGGAAGGAGATCACGTTCAGTTGGAAGGGGCTGTCCCATCAGTGCGTGATGTGTGGTCCTGAGACAGCCCCACGACTGCTGGGCTCGAGCTCCTCTTTGTAACCTTTGATTTGATCCGTCTTGTTGAAGGTCGTCCTCCTCTTCACTGACCCTCCTTTACTATGCCTTTCCCTGCCACTGGCCCCTCTGCTGACGTGTCCTGAGGACCTGAGATGAAGCATCACCACCCTCCTGCCTAAAGAGCATTCTGGCTGCATGTCTTCCAAGCCGGATTTAGCCTTTTCCAGTTCTCGTAAATACGGACAGCAGTGGCCTTGGCCTTCCACGTAGCTAGCCCCACCCTCCCCCTCACTCCCCACACCCACCCATCAGGACCCGCTGGAGCGACAGTCAGTGCCAATGACCAGGCTTCTTCTCTGTTCTCACTGTCACTGCCTTGGTTCAGCGCCTGGCATTTTATGCTTGGACGTTCGCAGTAGACACCTGCCTTGTTTCCCTCTGTGGAGTATTTCCTCCACGTAAATGCAAGCTTCAAAACACAAACACACAAATCCAGAGTCTCACCCTCTTTACTAAACAGAAATACCCCAGCTATGTCTCCCTCACCTGTTCGCCCGACAGTCGTGCCCTTTCTGACTCACGTCCTTCCTTTCTCCCGCCTCAGACACCCCATCTTCATGTCGTTCTAAACTCCAGGCTGAGCTCTAACACGCCCCTCGGCCTTTTGCCCCTGCTGTTTTTTTCCTCTCTGGCAAACTCCTCAACCCTCCAAACCCAGAGGCTATTCCTCATTCCTTCTCTGTGCCTCTTTCTCTCTTGTGCTGTCCTCAACTTCACAGTTGCTGCCAGCAGGCCACTCACATGCTGGGGGTCTTTAGACCTAATAGAAAACGGAATGGATGGAAGAGTAGAAAATTGTGTGAATGCCATTCACAACCACCACCCTCTGTCAGTTCATTATAATTTGGTGGTGCTTGTGTGGATGTGAGCCTGGAGGCTGTGCCTTAAATATTTCAGACACCACCTCCTGGTAAACAAGTGTCCATGGAACGTCCAGACCGGCGTAGACTGGGAGGCAAGGCCTGGTGACCTAGTTGAGCTGCCGTGTAGCAGAGTGAGATGCCGCCTGGATCCGCGGCCTCCTCGGGACTCAACACTCGTCAGACGGTTCTCTTGTGGTCCAGGGATGACTTTGGGAATGAGATAACCAGGCCTTTCTTCCAAGTCTTCTCAGAAGAGCCATGGCAGAGCGTGTCATTAGGGCTCAGGGTCCCTCTGCTGGGAGCCTGGACCCCTGAATCCCTGGACCTCAGCCTCTTAGCTCAGGGACCCTCTCACTCACATGTCTTCCTCCGTCCCTTGCAGGAGTTTTTCTATGACATCAAACATAGTGACCTGGCAAAGAAGTCGCTGGACATCTCGGTCTGGGACTATGACATCGGCAAGTCCAATGATTACATCGGTGAGTGAGGGTCCCCGACCCTGAGCAAAGAGCTCTGTGTGTCCCTCCGGGAGGGGAGGGCTGCTCCGAGCTGCTGAGGGCAAAGACCACCCCCTCACCCAGTCAGGCCCAAGACCTAGTGTTTGGTCCAGTGTGGAAATGCCCCACCTGGAAATGTCAGCTCATTATCTATGGAACAAATCGCATCGGCAGATGCAGATATCGATTCATCTGTATGAGAGACACCTCGGTCCATCTAAAAGCCTTAACACGAGTCACAGACACTGTGTGTTTTACTGATGGAAGCTCCATGCCAGCCCTGCATCCGGCCAGGCTGCGGGCGCCGTCCCCCAGCAGCCCGTGCCCCCTCCAGCCTCAGTGTCCGTTCTGGCCGTGCTCACACTCTCTCACACTTTTTCATCAGCTGTTGCACACTTTTCTCTCCACTGGGAAACAAACAAACCGAAATCCACGTGACTAACTTTGCTGAGCTAATTGCTTTACTGCTGTGGTCGGAACCAAACCAGCAACACCTCCAAAGTCCACCTGTCATTATGTGGACTCTCCCTAAAATGCAGGTCAAGTCCGAGGGAGAGGTTTCCCTGTGCCCAGCCCTCCTCCATGTGATGCGGGAGGAAAGTGCGAGAGGGAAGACTTGTCGGGGTGCAGCCCGCAAGCGGGGTGCAGGGCTGGGCAGGGCAAACCCTGCAGAAATCTGTGGGTGTCCCGAAACGGTGGGTGGTGACCGGTGAGAGTGTTGTGTTGTCAAGTCAGCGCTGACTCAGGGCAACCCCCATAGAAGGGATCCCCACAGTCACATCCTAAACTGTGTGGTCTTCACCATCGTTGTCCATGTCTTTGAGTCTGGTGTGGATAGGGAATCTGTCCATCCCACTGCGGGTTTCCATTGGTGACTGTTGTCAGGAGTCCTCAAATCCCTTCCAGCTCACAGCAGACCCACCTTACAGAGCAGACTGCAGCCACTGCCCCAAGGTCAGGTCCATCCCGACTCACAGCAGCCCTGCACGACCCACGAGAACTGCCCCCGAAGCTGTGCTCTTGACGGTCGCAGACTGCCCCCTCCTTGCCCTCAGAGCGGCTGTGGGTTTGAAGTGCTGACCTTTCAGTTAGCCAGGCAATAACCACTGTGCCACCGGGTAGCCGCTAGAGTCCCGAGCTCCATCTGTGGCTGCCCCTCGGCGGCGGCGGTCATCTCTGCGGGAGCACATCACCAGGTGTTTTCCTCACAGAGCCGCAGGGTGGATTCGAACCCCCAACCTGTCAGTGAGCAGCTGAGCCCTTGACCGCTGCACCTCAGGGCTCCTTTTCCATCAGCAGAAGAGTGGACAGACAGAAGTGAAGCCTCGGTGCTGCCGGATGGAGCTGCTGCCGACGGAGCTGCTGCCAACTCTTTTTACGGCAGATTCCTGAGCAGCAGCCCGTGAGCTGAGGAAGCAGACAGTCACGACAGTGACACCAGCACCACGCAGGCAGCTCTGGAGACCTGGTGCTAAGAGCTGCACTGCCAACCCGAAGGCACCTGGTTCGAATCCGCCAGCTGCTCCACGGGAGGACGGGCAATCTGCTCCCATGTGAGCTCCTGCCTCTCGGGACCCGCTGGAGGGTCCGTTGTGGCTCGGTTCCGGCTCAGCAGCACACAGCACCAGTCATCTCCCCGAGGCAAAGATGAGCTCTCTCCTCCATGCAGTTCACAGCCCCTGAAACGCACTGGAGGGTCAGCTCTGAGCAGGTTCCCGCCCGACGGTGCAGAACAACACCAACACTGTCGCAGGATCTTCTGTTCTAGAAAACACCCTCATTGCTATCACGGTGGAAGCATCCTGACCCTCCAGTGGCTTCCAGAGCCTGTCGTTTGCACAGAGGGCGATTACCCATCCTTCTCCACCTGGGGGATTCGAACCCTGTGCCTTCGGGTTGGCAGCACGACTCCTTACCCACTAGTCCACCAGTGCACCTTCTAACCCCTGTAGCGCGTCCTTCACACTGTTGTCTATATGTCCATCATCTGTGTGTTGTGTTGTGTTGTGTTGTTGTTTACCATGGAGTTGGAACCGACCCATAGCTGACTCTCCAGTGGGTTTTCAGAGGCAGGAAATTGCACGGGAGGAGACTGGCCGTCCTGCTACCCCAGAGCAGCGGGTGGATTCAAACCACATACCTTTGCCGTGTAATTCCTTACTACTAAGCCACCAGAGCCCCCTGTGTACCATTTCTCTACTACCCTCTCCTGGCTTGGAAGAAGTAACAGCTCGAATGTTCCTCAGACACGAGGATGATGATGTTTTGTCAGGCTTTGAGGATGTGGCCAGGAGGGGCTGGTCCCCAGGAAAGGACGTCATGCTCGGTGAAACAGAGGGTCAGGAAGGGCGAGGGGCCCCTCAGTGAGACGGCCTGGCACAGGGACCATCAGCGGGCAAAGGGCAGCGGTGCCCTGACGGTGGGGCAGGCCCGTGCGGGGTCACTGGGGGCAGAGCCGGCTGGACCCCGTGCTCCCCGAGCCACTGCGGAGGGTCACTGCTTGGCGACCAGCGTGCGAGTCCACGGCTCTGACCCCTGGCCTCGCTCTTCCCTGTCCCCCCAGGAGGCTGCCAGCTGGGCATCTCGGCTAAGGGCGAGCGCTTGAAACACTGGTACGAGTGCCTGAAAAACAAGGACAAGAAGATCGAGCGCTGGCACCAGCTGCAGAATGAGAACCACGTGTCCAGCGACTAGGGCGGGGCCCGGCCACGCCCCCACGCCCCCCACCCAGCTGCCCACCGCACTCTGGTCTCTTCTCTGCATCTACCTCCCCCACTTGCCCCGTCCTCCCCAAGCAGGCCTGGGGGTCTCCCCTCCTGTTAGCACTGCTCCGCCTGACCCGGACGTAGGCTCTGAGAGCAGCCCCTGTGCACCCCCAGGATGGGGCCGCGAGGCTGGGGTCCAGGGCAGAGCTTCCTGGGGTGTTTGCAGACTGCTTGGCCTTGAGCGTGCGCATCCCTGGAGCTTCCTCAGCCAAGACGAAGCTCGGAGGCTGGATCCTGGGGCAGAAATCCAGCTTTCGGGTTCCCGCTGCTCCTGCTAAACCAACAAACAAAACTTAGCTTCCACTCGCCGTGCCCTGTGGGTGTCAGGGAAGAACTGCACCCCCCCTAGGGTTTTCAGTGGCTGATCTGGGGGAAGCTCTGGTGGCCTAGAGGCTAAGGAGCTGAGCTTCCAACCCAAGGGCCAGCAGTTCAAATCCACCAGCTGCTCCCCTGGAGAAAGATGGGCTGTTTCCTCCCATGCGATTTACTGTGTCTGAAAACCCTCTGGACTTAGTCAGCGGTGAGTCCGTTCTGACTTGCCAGCACATGACAGCGACGGCAGATCTCCAGGCCTTTCTTCTGAGGCACCACCCAGGGACCCCCCATCCTCCAAAATCACACCCCACCTGCCACGAAGAGAGACCACAGTGTTTAAACCACCCAATGACTAGCCACCCACCCTCCTTGTTCCAAAGGCATCAAGAACTGGGGACACAGAATATGCAAAAAGACTTCACCCCCTGCCCCTGCCTTCTGACAGGTCACCTGTTTGCTCCCTGCCCCCTGCCTTCTCTCTTCCCCTGGCACCTTCCAGTTCTCCCCACCTCTCTCCTCTCCATGGGAGGAGAACTAGCAAAAAACCAAACATGTTTATCTTAAGACATCCTCACCCCTGCCTCTCACCGGCTCAGCCGCAAACTCTGAGAAACTAGCAAACGTGTCCCAGACCTGCGCTGCTTCAGGACCAAACACTTCTCCTAGGGACAGAGCCCCATCCCCCGGGCCCAGAGTAGGGGGTGCTGCAGCCCAGCTGCATGGCAGCCTCCCCCAAAGTAAAACAATACCCACTCCTGGCCGTTTCTGACTCCTGGTGACCCTCCACTGGGCCTCCAAGGCTGTGAATCTTAACAGGGGGAGACCGCCCCATGTCTCCCCCATGGAGTGGCCAGTGGGCTCGAACCGCTGACTTTTTCAGTAAGCAGCTCCATACAACCTATAGAGGCCTCCAAAGAGGGGTGTGCTCAGCCCCAGCCTCTCTGCATGGGCACAAGAGGCATTTAGAAGACCTCGATGCTATGGGCCCGAGGGGGGCCCTCCAGAGCCCGTCTCCCTTCCTTCCCTCTCAGATAAATGAGCAGACTCCCCAGCACTCTCTGACTCCTACTTTCCTCGGAACCACCTTTCTGTCTGTCTCTCCACCTCTGTGTCTGTCTCTGTTTTGCTCTCTTCCTGTCTTTGACATGCTCTTAACTATGTCTGCAGGGAGATTCAGTACCGTCATGAATATAAAACTTTAGATACTGGCCGATCTTGACATCAAAGGCTTTTGACGTGTCGTGAATCTTTCCATATTTCTTCCCCAAAATAAAAAATACAAAGGAGGAAATGCGATGAGGACAGTGATGGGGAGAGAGAAGGTGGGGTTTGCCCAGACTCCATTGAACCTTCCAGCCTGATATGCCCCGCTGTAAACCACCACCCTCTGCAGAAGTCCCCAGACACGGGGTACACCTGTCACGTCTGCCAACCTCAGGCCATCCAGTGTTCCTTTCCTCTGCCCTCCGCTCCAGCTCCATGCATAACTCACGCAAAGACACAAAGTTCTTGCCTTGAACAAACATTTTTCTAAACACCAATCTCCTTCCCTTTTCCTTCTCCATATGGTGGTCATCCCTTCCCAACACAGCCAGTGGCCTACAAGGTGGTCAAGAGACTCCTGAGGTCACCAACAGTCTCCTGAGGTAGACCAGGAAACATCCCCCACCACCACCACCGCAAGGTGACCAGTAGCCTCTGGAGGTGGTCTGGACAGAAGCCCCCCAAGATGGCCAATAGCTTTGCAAGGTGGCCGACAGCTTCCCAGTCCACCATCTCTCAGTCCTCTCCCCACGGCCCCCCTCTGACTGTCCCCCTCAGCCCACTGCCTTCCCACCTCCCCCCTAGGAGAAAGCATGCTGGCTGTGTCGCCCAAGCCTGGCACGGCACTGGCGCTGGAATGAGCATGCTGCAAGCTGTCAGCACCCCAGAGGGGCCGCTCCCCCAACTAATGTAACCGCCTCCCCGCCCAGACCCCACACGTACGCCCCCGGTGCATGCACAGCCCGTCACCACCGTTCTTTGTGATGATGTAGCCACAAATAAAGTAGGAATATCCAGAACTGACCGGGACGTGTCCTTTCTACTTTCTAGAATATCTGTATCCCCTGAAGGACAGATACTGAGCAATGGTGTCAATCTGAAGACTAAGGTGCACCTGATCCAGGTCATGTTCTTTCCAATTACTGTGCATCAGAAAGCTGGACAATGACTAGGAAGGATAGAAGGAGAATTGATGCCTTTGAGCTGTGGTGCTGGAGAAGAGTACTGAATGTACCATGGACTGCTAAGAAAACAAACAGGTTTATCCTGGAAAGGGTGGAACCAGGCTGCTCCTTGGAGGCAAGGATTCTGAAGCTCTATCTATTTGGGGCATGTTGCAAGGAAGGGCCAGCCCTTAGATAGGGAAATTAGGCTTGGGATGGTGGAGGGACAGCGCAGGAGGGGAAGGCCTTCGATGAGATGGATTGACTCAGTGAGTTGGGGTAGTGGGGGCGGGTGTGTCAGAGACAGTAGCTTGGCTCAGGATAGAACAAGGTTCAGAGCTATGAGTTGCAGGCGACTTGATGACACATAACAACCACAGGGCAAGGACGGGGGAGCTCTTCACATGCTGTGGGAATCTCCTTAGGGACCAGTCCTTGGAAAAAGACCTGCTGGGAAAGGTAAAGGGTCCGTGTAAGAGAGGGAGACCCCAACAGTGATTGTAACAACAGACTCGAGCCTGTCAGAGCTGGGGAGGGTGGTGCAGAGCAGAGCAAGGGTCTGAGCTGTTGTTCAGCAGATCACCTGGGGAGGAGTCAGCTCAGTGGCTCCTAACCACCCTTGTGAGGGCCTGGCCCAAAAGGGCTTCAGCACTTAATCAGGAGGGGGCCTACCTCCCAGAATACATGCCCTTACTTGCCACAGAACACTCCCAGTTAAGTTTCGTCAACTATGAGTTGATGCCGACTCGACAGCACACAACCACAGGTACTTACGTAGGATGAGGTGAGACAGCCGCCTCCACTAAGTTGAGCTAAACAATTGGTCAAGTCCTCCTGCAATTCAGCCAGCTGCCACCAGGTGGGGTCAATTAGGGCCCTATGTTGTGCACCAAGTCAGACCCATAGCTCACCCACCAACGGGGTTTCCAGAGGCCGTAAGTCACACAGGCAGGTGACTTGAGGGCACACAACAACAACACATCACACAGGAGGAGACTGCCCATCTTTCTCTATGGAGCACCTGCTGGATTTGAACCATGCTCTTTTGGATTGCCAGCAAAACTCCTTACCACTAGGCTACCATATGAGATTGCCCATCTTTGTTGGTGCTGCTGGTGGATTCGAACTGCCACCGTTTTTTATTACTATGACACACTGTACACTACACCACCAGGACTTCTTGTGCACATGACAGACATCACTAGTCACTCCCACTGTACTCAGGCATCACTAATCAATAATGGCATCTGAATCCATCTCAACTCAGTGTTTCAGACAGCCACAGCTGGTCCAGTCACGTAGCAGCTGAAGACAAGGGATAGATTCCATCCCTAAAATGATTGGTCTCTTTCCCTGGGCCTGGGCACATGCCCACAGGCTGATACTTGCACGTACCTGGGAAAAGTGAGATACTGATGCACCAGACCTGGTGCCTCATGCTTTTTTCTTCAATTATATAAAACACTTGGTAACAGAGGTCAAAGCACAGTGTGCAGAGAACTGTCTCCTAGAATTACACACTGACTTTTTAACCCAGTGAGTCCAGCATTCAAATCCTGTCTCTGTCACCTTCTAAATGACAAGTCATTTAGCCTCATTGAGTATCCACATCCTTGTCTGACAGTAGGAACAACAGTAACTGCTTCTTGTAATTAACTGAGACATTTCAATGAGAGAATACCTGGAGTCCCGGACAGTCATAACCAAATACACGTTACTATTCAATTAGCACCAGCTCGTGTTGCTCAGAGAGACCATTTCTTGAAAAGAGACATTGTACTTGGAAGGGTGGAGGGTCCACGAAAGAGAAGAAGACCCTCAACGTGATGGTGGACACGGTGACTGCAGCAATGGACTTGAGTGTGTCAGAGGTGGTGAGGGTGGTGTACCATAGGACAGAGTCAGAGCTGAAGTTCATGAGCAACAACAGTACAGAAAAAACACCATTGTGCCTGTCTTGCCTCTGAACCATTGGGAGGCAGCCCTTCGAACCTACTCTCTTTGGCACCCAGCATCCCCTGAAGTGGGTTTGGTTATTATTACAAAAATAAGAACTTGAGGTAAGACCACTCTCTCACAAGGCTTCTCTGGGTGAACTGGAATGACCAACCTTGCCGTGTTAACCATTTGTGCCTCCCAGACCCACGCACGCAGCGACCCTCACACACATCCGCGCCCCCTCCCCCTCCCCCCGCCCCGTCCCGAGGTTTTTTCAGGCTGTTTTGTTCCTAGGAGCTGGGTGGGTGCAGGGAGGCCAAGGAAGCAAGGTTGGGGAGGGCCCGGAAGCGGCCGGGCTATCAGCACCGCTGTAAGAATCGAAACAGAAAGCGGGTGGGAACTGAGGCTCCCAGGAACTCCGGGAGGTGGAGGAAAACGAAACCCGAAACCCCGCGCCTATGAGAGAGAGCGGAGGGCTCACTCGGCAGCGACCATGGACTTGCGCAGCACCGCGGCCGGCGCGCTGGACGAGCTGGTGGCGCGCAGCCTGCAGCCGTCCGCGGGAGTTCGTGCGCGCATCGCGGCGTGCTCTGGGCGCACTGAGCACCGGCCTGCGAGAACGCTGGGGGCGCCCCGGAGCCCCGGAGCCCGAGCTGCGGGTGCTGAAAGTCATCAAGGTGAGGCGCCCTGTGGACAGCGGCCACTGACCCTCGTGGTCTTGGTTTCTGGGTGAGTGGCAAAGGGGATGAGGGCGGGATATAGGTACATCCAATTTATCTTGGTTTTCTTTCATGTCTTTAAATATGACCTACAAACTGGCGGCCTCCTTGAGTAGAGAGGTGTGCTGCCAACCCAAGGACAGAAGGTTCAAATACACCTTTCTCCTTGGGACAAAGATGGACAATTTTCTCCCCCAACATTTCCATACATCCTCTGCAAACCTGCTGGAGGGTCAGCTGTGAGTCTGGGCTGACTCGCCAGCACATAACAACAATAACTGTGTGTTAGTATCAAGTGCCTCGGAAAGATGAAATAGACATTGACTGTACACAAGAACCCTGTGAGATAACCCCTGCTTGACGTACGGGGAAACTGAGGCTCAGAGGCCAGTGAGAAGTTGCTAAGAAGTAGAGACAGATTTCTTACGGAGCAGCATTAGCAAAACGTTCTTGCAAACCTTTGTGCTGGTTGGAAAACTTCCTTTAAAAAAAAAGCTGTTTTGAAGGATCCCTGGCGGAGTAGAGGGTCAGGCTGAGAAGAGAGAGGTGGGCAGCTTGAAATCCTGGGAGAAGGATGTGCAGCCTCCTCGCACGAAGGGTCCCAGCCTCAGGGGGTCGTGATGAATCAGAATCAACTCTACAGCAGGTTTTAAGGCAGTTAAGTAAGGGATAAGAATGTGGGTTTGGGAGCCTGACTCCTGAGGTTCAAATCCCGGCCCAGCCTCTACTGGCTCAGGGGTCTTAAGCATGTGACAACCTCCTCCCTGGTCTTTGCAAGATGACTGCAGGAACGTCCCCTTGCCGCTGGTTCTGGGGAAGAGTGTTGACCATCCCGTGAACTGCCACAGAACAAAGACATCTCTCCATGAGTAAGTGCAGCCAGGCTGCTCCGTAATGGCAAGGGTGGGGACACTCGGTCTCACACACACTGTTGTCAGGAGGGGTCAATCCTTAGAAAGTGCCATCATTCTGGGAAAGGCAGGAAGGTCAGCAAATGAGAGGAGGCAGAGCTTCAGTGAAATGGATTGACACAGTGACTGGAGCCCGCAGATGATGAGGATGGCACCGGACAGGACAGGGTTTCAGTCTGACGTTCGTAGGTCTCTGTGGGCTGTGGTTGACTTGATGGTACCCAACATCAACATCCTTTGCAGGAGTGAAGAAAATCAACGACCCATGGAAACTATTAGCCCAAAGGACTAAGCATCATTCGAACCCAGCCCCTTGAGACCAGAAGAACGAGGTGGTGCCCGGCCATCACTGCTGACTCAGAGAGGGACCAGAGTCAGAGGCCTTGGATACAGTGGGAGGAGAAGTACAGGGAAAGTTTCAAAATTTTTTTTAAAAAAAATTACACTTACTGGTCTTTAGGGAATGGGGGAACCCCCAAAAGGATGACCCTTAATCACCTTTTAACTCTTTAAGGCTCCTCTCTCTGCCAAACAGTAGACTGACAAGGTGCCAGATAGCATCAGAGAGGAACATGCCCTACGCCAACTAACCACACAAGATCAAAGGGCAGCATTTGTCCAACGATAAAGCTCCCAAGGCAGGAAGGGACAGGAAAGGACAAATGAGAATCGTAAACTCAGGGAGCAGGTGGGTAGAGTGTTGTGACACAAATCAGAACGGGTGTGAATTGTTGAACAGAATACCAAATCACGATAAAAAAAAAATGTTTAAAAAAATCATGAGTTTACACACAGCAGTTGCTTCTTTGAAAAAACTGTGCAGCTCGAGCTTCGGTGGCCGGCTGCTGTGCTGCCACAGTCCCCACCCAGCCCACTCGCCTCACCTGAGTTGCCTACACTTGGGCACGTGCGTTGGCGAGGTTGGAATGCTGAGTGAGTGTCTCTTCACAGGGAGGCTCCTTTGGCCGGGGCACAGCTCTGAAGGGCGGCTGTGACTTCGAACTTGTCCTCTTCCTGAACTGCTTCAAGAGCTACGAGGACCAGGGTGCCCACCTGGCAGAGATACTGGTCGAGATGCGGACAGAGGTGGAATCTTGGTGGGCGGACCCTGTCCCCGGCCTGAGCCTTGAGTTTCCTGAGCAGGACAAGTCTGAGGTGCTGCAATTCCGACTGGCATCCAAGGACCTTGAAAGCTGGATGGATGTTACCCTGGTACCTGCCTTTGATGCCCTGGGTAAGCAGTGCCCCGCCTGTGGGTGGGAGGTAGGGAGATGAGACCACCTAGAGATTTTATTCTGGGAATAAAACAGAGCTTCTAGTTTTAACCCTGCCACCCACTTGCTGTGTGGCCTGGGCAAGTCTCTGTCCCTCTCTGAGCTGGTTCTTAACTAAACATACTGAGTTTGGACTAGACGGGCGTGGAAGACCTCAGTCCTCTGAGTCTGTGGTTCTCATGTCTGGGAACTTGACACTCTCCCAAGTATCTCAGGAGAATGTCCTCCAGCCGCTGTCTACAACACAAAGACGTCAGAGGCCACGGCACAGAGGCATGGCTCTGCCACTGGGGCCCAAGGACAAGGCCAGAATTTTGTAGAATCTTCTATCTCATCTTCAGAACATCCATGTGCTTTTTCCTTTCTCCTTGATAACATGTGCTTGATTTAATGTCGTAATGTGTCTTCATGCCCATATCTGTAAAATCGTTGTTGTTGTTGTTGTTATGTGTCTTTGAGTCAGAACTGACTCGTACCCAACCCTCCAGTGGGTTTTCAAAGGCTGTAATTCTCACAGGAGGAGATTGTCCATCTTTCTTCCCCAGAGCAGTTGATGGATTCGAACCACATGCCTTTAGGTTGGCAGTGCAACTCCTTACCACCAACCAGCCTACCAGAGAAGGGGGTTGATAATTAATCTGCCTTGTACACTTGTTGGGAGTATTGTTGTTGTCATTGTTATGTGCTGTCGAGTCAGCTATGACTCCTAGCAACCCTGTGAAAACAGTGTCTCTGAGCCCTGACCTATCCGGAGCTAGTCTCACTGTCTCTGACACACCTGCCCCATTGCCACAGTCACTGTGTCAATCTGTCTCATCCAGGGTTTTCCCCACCCTCTACCCTTCCAAGTATGATGTCCTTCTCCAAGGACTGGTCCCTCCTGGCAATATGCCCAAAGTATTCAATGTGTTAGTATCTAATGTCTATGTTAATATCTAATGTCTGTGTTAATATCTAATGTCTGTGTTAACACACATAAATGTTAATTTATGAAAAGAACATAGAACAGCGCTTCGCTTTTTTTTATTAATTGTAATGAAAGTTTACAGAGACCTTGGATTTCCATTCATTCATTGTTGCACTTTTCTCCTTCCCCCAATTTGTCCTTCTCTTTGAAAAGTTCTTTCATTGTTACACAATCCCTCCCCCAAGTCCACTCCACTATGCAGCCTTCACTCTGGACTCCTGTCATGACAATAATACCTAATCATATATCCCTTTTAAACAGTTCTCGCCCTCATCTGTTTCAATGCAGTATCCATTATTTATTCCATCTTTCTCAGTCTGCCCCAACCCCAGTGTCAGTCCCATTTTACAACAGTGGCACTATGCAGTATTTGTCCTATTGTGACTGAGATATTTCACTCAGCATAATTTAACTAGGGTTGTGCAAGTGGCAGAGGCCGGGCTCTCTAGAAAAGGAAATCATTGAAATTTATATATATATAAAGAGAGAGACTTGGCTCATGACCTTGTAGGGTCCCAGGTCCATGGATCAGAGGTCAGGAGAGACTTCTCATGGGCCGTGCGGAAGCTACTGACAAATCTAAGTCAGGTGAGCAGACTGGTAGCTCAGGTCCAGGGAACCAGAGGCGACAGCCAGCTGCAAGGTCCAGACCAAGCAAAGGCAGTAGAGCTTTGCCTGCATCCATACATGCTTGATGTGGGCCACACCCTCAAGGAAGGAAACTCCTTCTCAAATGACTGGCTGCTCATAGCTGACCCCACCATGAAGGTCATTGTATTATATATATAAGGTTTCAGCATGAAATTATTCTGTTTATTAGATAATATGTGAATGGGGGAGTTTTGAGGGGAGGTTGGTGCAAGTGCTTCTGACCCGGCTGGAAGATCCTTCCCTGTTTAACCACTTGACCATTCGGAGCGGGTGGGGAGACACTGGAGCACAGTGTAAACTGAGGCACAGGCCACTAAGCACCAGCTGGAGTTCTCTCCCAGATTCCCCTGCCCCTATTCTCTCCCTGCTCCCTAAGCAGGTCTCGGTGCTGACCCGGTGACCCTCTTTATCCACAGGACAGCTCCGCTCTGGCATCAAACCCCAATCCCAGGTCTTCTCCTCCCTCCTCAGGACTGGCTGCCCGGGGGGCAAGCACGCAGCCTGCTTCTCAGAGCTGCGAAGGGATTTCATGAACACCCGGCCAGCCAAGCTCAAGAACCTGGTCCTCCTGGTGAAGCACTGGTACCGCCAGGTGAGGGCACTCGGGAGGGGCTTTGCCCAGGGCACCTGGCTGGTTCCCTTCTCTCAAGAATGAGAATCATAAGAGGGCTCTTGTGGCATAATGGCAAGAAGCTGTGCTGCAATCCCAAAGGTTTGAATCCGCCAGATGCTCTGCTGGAGGAGAGATAATCTCCTCCTGTCTCCTGTGCCAGTTGGATCCAATTCGACAGTACACAACAAGAAAAAAAATTATAATTGTTTGTACCTTTCTCTTTCTAGGTATTATCTGTTCATATCCTTCATTATTTTCTATTGGACTGTCTGCCTTCTTGTTGATTTCTCAGTGCTCTTTATATATTTTGGACACTAATAAATTTTACTTCGCTCCATAATCAATCCTCATGGAAGCAGCAGTCAAGAAGTCAAATGAGGCAGCCTGTGAAGAATGAGGGGGGAGTCAAAAAATTTCAGGGAGCAGTGACGTTCATCCTAGGCTAAGGCAACACCATGTGCAGAGACAAGATGGGACAGAAAGTGGAGCACTTGGGATGGACAGACGGGATGTGATATGACCAGTGGGATAAGTAACACATGCGGTTGGAGTGGGAAAGAGAGCTGGCGAGGTGGACACAGGTCAACCAAGCAGCACCTTACATTTAAACTGAGTCATCCTTCCAAGGGTAACAGGGAGCCATGGATGGTGGTTTATTGAGGTCCTGCCCCGATATATAGAAACAGTTCCGCAGAGAGAAGGGATGAGGATTAAATGAAGATGCAGAGAGCCTCCTCCTTGATCACGTATCCCTTCTTTATTATCTCTGAAAAGGCTTATATAGGTTTCTGAAAAACACACCTGCAGGGGTAATCACATTATCTCATTTAGGTTTCCTTTCGAGATGGTTCTAGTCAAGATGGAATCAGTTCTGCTGGTTTTACAAATGTAGTGCTAGTCTTGCCTTGCAAGTTAGCCAGGCCTCTGACAGTGGTTTATCCAAAGGAGAGGGAGTAGTGATGTGGTCAAAGGTCTGTTTGCTTTGGTGGATCAGAGGCACCACGACTGATAGGCTGGCAGTTGAGAGGCTTGAACAGAGGGTGGGAAGATGTGACTAGACGTGAGCTGGCCGCTTGGTGGAACCCGAGCAGTGGGAACTGGAGATCATCCAGCTGCTCCAGAAAGAGGCTCGATCCCAGCTGCTTGTCCAGTGAGGCCTGTGGCTCCTGATACCCTGACCTCACACACCCTCCTACAGAGATATCCCGGGAAGCTTACTCTGATCCTTCTTCTCTGCCTCTCCCCCCACATACAGGTCTGCCCACCCCAGGAGAAGAGGACCAAGCTGCCCCCAGCCTATGCCCTGGAGCTGCTGACCATCTTTGCCTGGGAGCAGGGCTGCAGGAAGGATGCTTTCAGCCTGGCCCAAGGCCTCCGAACCGTCCTGGGCCTGATCCTCCAGTACCAGCACCTCTGCATCTTCTGGACCGAGTACTATGGCTTTGAGGACCCAGCAGTTGGGCAGTATTTGCAGAAACAGCTTAAGAGACCGAGGTACATCCTCCTACCCCCTGCACCAGCTCCCCTGCAGCGTGGCCACGGGGAGGTAATTAACCATCATGAACATTCTGACTGATGACTTGGATGGGAGCCCAGTGGAGATGCTCCGCATGCATTTTCTAAATCAGGGCTTGCAACTCCAGGTGTGCATTTGCCTTACCCAGGGAGTTCCGGGAGTCCAGGAGAGATCCAAATGATGAAGACCCTTGGCTGGTAACCAAGGAGCAGGCGAGAAGAATGCATGGAAATGAGAGTCACAGGGATGAAGTGGGAAGAGTGTGGCTACCCTGTGGCTGTTGTAACTAGTGTCCCAATGTCATCCCGGCCCCTGTAGAAGAATCTCATCTTTGACAAAGGAGAGGGTTGGTGGAAGGGAGAAAGACCTGCCAGAAGATGGATCAACACAGTGAGGAAGGTACAGGATAAGGCAGGGTTCTGTTCTAGTGTAAACAACGTCACTATGAGTCAGCACCAACTCGACAGCACCTAACAACAGCACGAGGAGCTTGAAGGCCAGTGTTAAGAAGCTGTGCTGCAGTCCCAAAGGCACATGGTTCAAATCTCCCAGCTGCTCCATGAGAGAAGGATGGGCAATCTCTTCCTGGGCAATTTGTTGTTGTTATTGTTGTTATGTGTCATTGAGTTGCCTGCAACTCATAACAACCCCAATGTACTACAGCCCTAAACCCTGCTCTGTCCTGTGCCAATCACACTGTTTCAGACACACCTACACTCATTACCCCAGTCACTGAATCAATCCACCTCATAGAGGGCCTTCCTCTCCTGCGCTGTCCGTCCACCCACCCAAGCATGATGTCCTTCTCCAAGGACTGGTCCCTCCTTGCAGTATGTCCAAAGTACGTCAGATGAAGCTTCAGAATTGTACACCCATGTTCATAGCAGCATTATTCACCATCGCAAGAACAAGGAAACAGCCCAAATGTTCAACCACAAACAAGTGAATTGAGAAATTATGGCACATTCACACAGTGGAGTACTATGCAGCACATAGGAGCAATAACTTTGTAAATTATTACCTAACTTGGGAGGGACTGGAGAGCATTATGCTGAGTTAACTAACTCAATCCCACAGGACAAATATTGTATAAACCCATTACTGGAGAATGAGTATAAGGACCCAGGAGGAGTGGGAGAGGCTGGAAGCAGAGGGATGTGGATGTGCAGGGAGAAGGGGGAATTAATAATTGGGCTGTACAATTTGATGAGGGAAGTGAGGGAAATTGAAAGAATTTGTTCGAATTAGTATTAGAATTTTGTAAATAAACTAGTGGCGGGAGGGCGGAGCGAGGAGAAGACTCCTTGCCTCCGAGGAGCAGCCTGGTTTAACCATCTCCAGGATGAACCTGTTTGTTTTCCTAGCAGTCCATGGCATATTCAATACTCTTCTCCAACACCACAGCTCAAAGGCATCAATTCTCCTTCTATCATCCCTGGTCATTGTCCAGCTCTCCGATGCATAGCAAGTGATTGCAACGATCATGGCCTGTATCAGGCGCACACAATTTACAGCCTCCAAAACCCCACTGGAGGACCAGCTATGAGACACTGCTGACATGACAACACACAACAACAACAACAGCACCAGTCCCCAGCAGAGTAGGCACCATTGTTATCCCTGTTCTGCAGATGAGGAAACTGAGGCTCAGAGAAGCTGAGTCCTCTGCTCCAGGCCACAGAGCTGGGAAGCTGGGATGGGAACCAGGTGCACTGGACTTCAGAGCCCGGAATTTGACCACCTAGCTCACCAGAGTCTTCATGTCCTGCTTGGTACTGTAGGCCCGTGATCCTGGACCCTGCCGACCCAACCTGGGATGTAGGGAATGGGACAGCCTGGCGGTGGGACGTGCTGGCCAGAGAGGTGGAGGCCTGTGGTGATTACTCGTGTTTCCTGGAGGCAGCAGGGAGCCCTGTGCAGTCCTGGGAGGGGCCGGTGAGTGAGGGGTCCCCAGCCTCCTAGGATTTCACTCTATCTATACTTTATAAGCAATGTTTCCTCAGCATCTGCTGAGTCAGCTTAGAGAAGGACAAGGTTTCATTTTGCATAATTATTGGTCAACTGGCCCAGTGACTGTCCACCCACAGGGATGCCTTTATTATTATTATTATTTTATTATCGTGTGTGTGTGTGTGTGTGTGTGTGTGTGTGTGTGTGTAATGTCAAATCACATCTGACCGGTACAGGAGGAGATTGTTCCTCCTCCAGCAAAGCATCTGGTGGATTTGAACCGTGCACCTCTGGGATTGCAGTGCAGCTTCTTGCCACTAAGGAATGCCTTTTGTAACTCATTCCTCCACAAAGGGAAACCCTTTTCCATTCACAAAGGCACCATTAGGACTAGCAATAACTCTCTCCTCCTCTCTGGGCCTCAGTCACTCTGGCTGTACACTGGGCTGGTGAGAGAGGGGTGGATCAGAAGTCGAAACCTCTGCCCTGAGTAAAGCAGCTTCTTCCATAACTTCCAGGGCCTGCCACGTGCTGGGGGCTCAGAATTGGGTCACCCAATCCAGAGAGACCCTGACCAGAAGACCTCCGAGGACAGTGTAGATTCCTGTGTTGTGCACCATAGAGCAAAGGATGGGCAGCCCACATGTCCAGCCCCTCCCAGTCCCTCCCAGATGGCAGTCAGTGGTGCCTCCTCTACGCCTGAGAGCGTCTCGAATGTGTCTCAGATCCCCACCAAAGAGCTGGACTGCTTCGTCCAGGACCATTTGAAACCAAGCCCTGAGAGCATCTCAGATGTGTCTCAGATCCCTGCCAAGGAGCTGGACCGCTTCATCCAGGACCATTTGAAGCCAAGCCCCCAGTTCCAGGAGCAGGTGAGCAAGGCCATCGACAGCATCTTGCGCTGCCTCCGTGAGAACTGTGTCCACAAGCCCTCCAGAGTCAGCAAGGTGAGTGAGACAGTGGAGAAGGGGAAGGGTCCCAGCAACTGACATTGGTCAGTTTGGGCTGGGCAGCAAAGGAGGGGTGGTTGGCTGGAGGGAGCTCTATATTTTAAATGCCAACATTTTTTTAAAAAAATGAGACTTCTTCTTGTGATCAAAACATATATAACAAAACATTTGCTGGTTCATGGAATCCAGACTTTCTGGATCCACGAAGGCTGGATGAACCCCCAAAACAATTATTCTGGTTCAAACCCACTCTGGGAGAATAACATCATAAAGATTTACAGCCTTGGAAACGCTAGGGTGAAGTTCTCCTCTGTCCTGTAGGGTCGCTATGGGTTTAAAGTTTTGTGGGTATTGTTGGTTCTCTAGATCTTCCTACTCGGAATAGAGCTTCATCTGTGCTCACTTAGTCCTTGGCCATAAAGATGATCCTGACTCAACAGCAACCCTGTTGGACAGGGTAGAACTGCCCCTATAGGGCTTCTTTTGTTGTTGTTGTTGTTGTTGTTGTTTTCTTTATTAAACTGTTCATTGGGATTTGACTGAAAGTTCACAAAGCAAATTTATTTTCTATTCAACACTCCTGACATATTTTGTTTTGGAACATCGATTGATTGCAATCCCCACAATGCAACAGCACTCTTCCCACTTCCTCCCTGTGCTTACTGTTTCCATTCATCCTTCTAGCCTCTCCCTGCCTGCTTTCTGAGCTTTAACTCTAGGCAAATGCTGTCCTTTAATCTCATAGGATTGTAGTTCCTTTTAGGCCACATGCTGCTAGACCTGGCAGCAGACAGAGAGCAGTTTCAAGAGTGTGGATGGTAGAGTCTGACTCCTGGGCTCATGGCTTTGTGCTCTGTTTCCCTCTACAGGGGGGCTCTTTCGGCCGAGGCACAGCCCTAAGGGATGGTTGTGATGTCGAACTCGTCATCTTCCTCAACTGTTTCAAGAACTACCAAGACCAAGGGGCCCACCATGCAGAGATCTTTGATGACATGCGAGCTCGGCTGGAATCCTGGAGCCAGGACCCAGCCAACAGCCTGAGCCTCAGGTTCAAACAGAATGGGCCTGGGATGCTCCAGTTCCACCTCACGTCCACGACCCTGGAAAGCCAAATGGACATAAGCCTGCGGCCTGCCTTTGATGCCTTAGGTGAGGACCCAGCTGAGCTTTGGGGACCAAGCATCCAGGAAACATCTAGCAACGGCGCTTTCAACCCCCTTGTAGTCTTAATTCTCTAAGTATTGCAAACTACTTTGTTGTTGTTAGATGCCATGGAGTCAAGTACAACATATGAACAACAGACCCTGACCCATTCTTCACCGTCCTCATCAACTCTGACACATTTGATCCCATTGCTGCAGCTACTGTATCAATCCCTCTCATCGAGGGCCTTCCTCTCTTTCACCAACTCTCCACCTTTCCAAGCATGATGTCCCTTTCCAAGGAATAGCCTTTCCTAGCAACATGCCCAAACTTTGTGAGATGAAGCTTCACCATCCTTGGCTCCAAGGAACATGCTGGCCACAATTTCTCCAACACTTATCTGTTTGTTCCCTTGACAGTCCATGGGGTAGTCAGCACTCTTCTCTAAGACCACAACTCAAAGGCATCAGTTCTTCTTCTGTCATCCTTATTCATTGTCCAGCTCTCAGACACATAACAAATGATTGAAAAGACCATGGCCTGAAGCAGGTGCACCTGAGTCTTCAGACTGACATCATTTCTCCTCAGTAATTTGAAGACGTCCCTGACACCTAATCATTATCATGACATAGTACAACTATTTCATGCTTTTAATTTTATAAAGCTTTTAATTGTAAAATGTTTCCAGTATACCAAAAACTGCAGACATCACACCCCCACATGCTCCAATTAAGATTAAACCAATTTAAAACAAAGTTTGGAAAAAAAAAGTCTACTCCCCTCCCTACATGTTATAACTTCATATATGTAAGAGTTTACTTTGTAGTTATTTTTCTAACTTTTGGAGTGATTATTAGTAATTGTCTGTGAGTACAACAGAGGCTATACATTTCCATCAGAGTGCTACTTTGGCATAAGTGCTGCTATGTTTAATTTTTAGTATCTCTCAGGTTGATTTTGGACTCTTAATTTGACATTACTATTTGCTCTTAGACTTGGAAGTATCTCTTAGTGTTCCTCTGTTTGCTTTTGGCATTGCTTTTTTGTTGTTTGGCTGGTTTTCCTAGAATGTAAGCAGAATATAAGTTATGTATAATGAGTAATTTGAGACTTCCTAGGTTGCTTCTGAGTGGGGAAAAAAGATGCATTGATAACTGCAAAATTCGATAATGTAGGATCTTTAGATTTAGTTTTCATTGGGTTTTGTGTTGGTTTTTTTTTTTCCTCAGTGTGATTTATTGCTTGGGGGGGGTATGTTTGGTTGGTTTTTTTGTTTCTTTGTTTGGATTGGTTTCGTTTTGCTTCTCATTTGGCCTATCAATTTATGAGTTGGATATCTTAACATTTTCTACTCTGAATGTAGATTTGCCAATTTCTCTATCATTTTGGCAACTTTTGCTTTTAATGGTGTTAAGGTATGTTATTAGGAACATGTAAGTACAAAGCATAGTTTTTGTTGAACTCTTCCTTTTCTCATTAAGTAATAAGCCTCTGCATTAAAAATTCTGTGAGTCTTCAAACCTTTTGTCTGATATTCATGGGAACACAGTCATCTCAAATTGTTCACGTGGAGTGTTTCAAATTTCACAGGGAAGCTCGGCTCCGGCACCAAACCCCAGCCCCAGGTCTTCTCCACCCTCCTCGGCACCAGCTGCCGGGGAGGCGAGCACGCTGCCTGCTTTGCAGAGCTGCGCAGGAACTTCGTGAACACTCGGCCCGCCAAGCTGAAGAACCTGATCCTCCTGGTGAAGCACTGGTACCGCCAGGTGAGGCACAGGTACACCCTGGCCCCTCCCAGGAAGTAGTAACCATTGTGACAGCTGTCACAGCCAATCAGCTCCTCCCTTAGGCAGCCATGTCCCCTGCTTCGCTTCTTATTGGTCATTTCAAGCGGAAGGACCACCTCCCCTTGTTTTATATTTTCTGTCAGAGCTGGGAGTCCTAGACTGAGAATTCTTTGTGTTTCAAGTCTCAAGTCCGAAGTCCACGTTTCTTGCGGCTGGAATTCTCCGCCCTAATGTAACCCATATCACACTACCAAGGTGTGTGATATGTTTTTCACAGCTTCAAGTCTTTGATAATACTGTTTCGCCAATCATCCTGTTCTTTCCAAAAAAAAAAATAAAAAAAAACAATCCCAATTGCCAGTCAATTCTGATTCCCAGCCACTCTGTAGGACAAGCTTAGAATGACTTGATAGGGTTTCCTAGGTTTTAAACCATATTTTATTTTATTTATTATTTCAGCATATTCTTCCTATTTTTTTTTCATTCATTCATTGTTGCACATTTTCTTCCCCTGCCCACCCTACCCCCCACCCCGTTTGCTTTTCTTCTTGAAAAGGGGAAAAGAAAAA
>NW_006400054.1:1873719-1882284 GCF_000299155.1 Elephantulus edwardii
TATATTGTTTCATTGTTATACAATCCGCCCCCCACCCCCATGTCCACAGTCCACTTTACTATGTATTTGTTTTTCTGGAATCTTGTCATGAAAATAATACCTAATCCTATATTCCTTTTAAACCATTCCCTCCCTCATCTGTTTCAACGCAGTATACATTATTTATTCTCTCTTTTCTTAGATTCCCCCCAACTCCTATGTCCGTCCCATTTCACAACAGTGGCACTATACAGTATTTGTCCTTTTGTGACTGAGATATTTCATTCAGCATAATGTCCTCCAGGGCCACCCATTTTGCATAATATTTCATGAGTTCCTTGTTTTTCAAGGCAGCATAGTATTCCATGGTGTGAATATACCAGAGCTTCTCTATCCATTCTCTATCCATTTGTTGATGGAGGTTGTAAATCTTTTTGAAGGAGACTGCAGAGCAGCTGGTGGTTTTGAACCACTGACCTTTGAGTTAAAAGCATAATACATTAGCATTACACCACCAGAGCTCAGCTTACCCAACCAACTGAGAAAGGTGAGCATGGCCACACTCCAAAATCTGTTCTTTCTGTGGAGAGTCCCTGGCAGTGCAATGTGTAGCATGCCTGGCTGTTAACGGAAAGTCAGGCAGTTCGAATCTACCTGCCACTCTGAAAGATGGGCTGACTCTTCCTTCCAAGATCCACAGCTTCAGAGAGTCAGTGGAGGATCATTGCGAGTCAGACTCAATTGTTTGGGAGTGGATTTGCTTTGGCTTATTCTTTCTACGGTTCTATCTTTAATATATCTGCTTCCCTTTCTAAGAGTTTAGGCCAAGCTCGGCAGAGTTAGGCTAGGCTAGGCACAGGGAGGCCAGACTGGGCACAGGGAGACACTCACACCTGCTGTTCTTTGGTTGACTCTTCGGGTGACAGGTTGCCCCTAAGGTCAGAGGAGGACCAGCCTGTGCCGCTCTGCCCCCAGTCTACGCCCTCGAGCTGCTGACCATCTACGCCTGGGAGCAGGGCGGCGGCAAGGACAACTTCAACATGGCCCAGGGCTTCCGGACAGTCCTGGGCCTTGTCCAGCAGCACCAGCAGCTCTGTGTCTACTGGACGGTCAACTACAGCCCTGAGGACTCGGCTCTCAGAACGCACCTGCACGGGCAGCTCCGGAAACCCAGGTGCAGGCCGCTGGCCCCATGCCTGTCCTCCGTCCATGTCCTCCTCAGCCCTCATCCTGGAAGTCACTGCATGTGGGAGGGGGTTTCCTCACTTGCACCCCCTTCTGGACTCCTGGCTTAGCCCCAGAGGGGACCAGTTGCATTAAAACAATGTAAAGCCCTTTATTAAGTTACTAGGATGCCATGGTCATCCACCACAGCAGGGCATCTCAGCAGAGCAGAGGGTCAGCCTGGAAGTTTAGGGGGCAATTTCTGCCCTCGTGGCCTGGAATGGCTGTGCCTGTGGGACAGCTGGCCTCCCTGATCAGCAAAGACAGGCTGGCATGATGCTAGGCCTTACCCTCTCCAAGGCACATGCTTGCAAGATTCACAGGCCTTCTTTTCTCATCCTCACCCCTGTCTCCTCTGTCATGCCAAGCTGAGCTCAGCCCACCTCTCCAGAGCCAGAGACTTACCTCTCTCTGGTAGTGGCCTCCACGGGAGTCTACACACTTGACTCATTGGGGTCAAGTGTAGGGGCTAAGAGCCTGAGAGCCTGAGCTCAAATCCCAGCTCTGGCACATACTTGCTGTGTGACCTCAGGGAGGTGGCTTTCCCCCTCTGAGCCTGCAGCAGTAGAAGAATATCATGCTGACCTCGGAGGACTGATGGGAACATTATGAGAGGGGACCCTCACTAAGACATAAAGAACAGGCGTGTTCAGTAAATGCTTTAGAAGCCATGGCTATTGTTACTCTGTTGTGTGTGTGCTCAGCTCAGGGCCATATTTCAATCTGAATGGACCGGACATCACCTCTGACTCTGCAGCCAGCAGATCCCCTCAAACACACCGCCCCCACCACCACCATCAGCTTCCTGGCTGAAGATCTGAGGTCCTGACATTTCCTCCCTAACAAAGCCCCTCACCTACTTCTTCACTGAATTCCATCTCGTATGCCCCCCCCCCAATTCTGTCCACAGACCTCTGGTCCTGGACCCTGCTGACCCCACCTGGAATGTGGGTCAGGGTGACTGGGAGCTGCTGGCCCGGGAAGCGACAGCTCTGGGGACAGGGGCCTGTTTTGTGAGTGGAGACGGGACAGCAGTGCTGCCCTGGGATGTGATGGTAAGTGTGGAGCTCTACAGGGGGGACATTGATGGTCACTTGTCCCACCTCTCCCCTCTACTGGCCCACACCCCTCCCCACACTCCCCAACCCCTCTACCCATTCGCCCTTCTATCCTCCATACACCTCGTTCCCCTCCCCACTACCTGCCGTGTCCCCACTGTCCACCCAGCCTGCCCACTCCCATCCATACACCCTCACCTGTGTCCCCTCCATCCTACCTGCCCATCCGTCTTTTCCTGAACCCACCTGAGAGTCATCCGCCCCAGCTGCCTTCACCCTGTGCCCAATACCCAACTGTACCCATCATTTACCTACCTGTACCCCATCTCCTCCATATCACTGAACCCCTTTTCCCTCAACCTGGCTGTGTCCCTTCCTTTTGCCTGCATGTAACCACCTGCTCACAACTGCCCCTTCCTTGAAGGCCCCCAGCACTGGAGCCTCAGGTGGTTACACCTGCGTTCTGTCTCAAACCGGATTCTCTCTGCAGCCCGCCCTCCTTCACCAGACCCCAGCCGCAGACCTGGACAAGTTTATCTGTGAGTTCCTGCAGCCCACCCGCCAGTTCCTGGCCCAGGTGAACAAGGCCGTCAACACCATCTGCTCCTTCCTGAGAGAGAACTGCTTCCAGAACTCGGACATCAAAGTGCTCAAGGTGGTCAAGGTGGGTGTCACGGATTGAGCGGTGCCTCGAGATAGATGCGTTTACAAATTCTACCTTTTAGAGGGGCCGTAGTCATGTTGGGGACTTTCCTCTGTGTGCTTATGAGGTGATGTTAGTGTCAGATATGCCTTAAGTCATTCTCTTTTGAGATTGAGGGGACAACAAGCAGAGATGGGGGATAGAGGCCACGCCACAGGCGAATCACCCCAGAGCTAAGGACTGAAAGCTGATACCTCCTCTCACAGAAGGAGAAAGCCAGTGCCCTGAATTCAGACTTCTACCCCCCAAACTGTGAGAAAATAGATTTCTGTTTATTAAAACCCTTAAGAGGACACTGAGTCTGTCAAGGCCTGTGGGCAAGGAGGGTCCTGCAGGCTCGTGATCTTTCTGGAGCCAGGGCCACATAGGAGGAATCACCTGTATATTAAAAGATAGAAGACAAAGAAAAGGCCAAGCTTACAGCAAAGGAGCCCCTGAAGACTGTGGCACTTCAATACCCTGCAAGCCTGGAATAGAATTCACCCCCAGGGCTCAGCTTTCAGTCAGCTGATTAACAGGGTCCCTTAGAGCAGTCAGCCATTCAGGATCAAAAGGGCAGGGATTAGGCTCAAAAGTGAAGAGGGGAATAGGAGAGAAGGGTGAAGGGATATGGGAAACACAAGGGAGAAGTGGGAAGAGTGCTGTTACATTGTGGGAATGGTCGTCAATGTCATGCATGGACGGTTGAGTGGAAAACCAATTTTACCCTGTAAACTTTCAGCCAAATCACAATCGAAAAAGAAAGGTGTAAGACAGGTTAGCTGGCCTGCTTTCGGTCACCCAGCAGGCCCATAACTGGGGAGTGAGGTGACAGAAGCCATAGGCCATTGCAGGAGGACAGCACGTGAACAGCCACCACCGTGTCTCCTCAGGGCGGCTCTTCAGCTAAAGGCACAGCTCTGCGGGGCCGCTCGGACGCCGACCTGGTGGTCTTCCTCAGCTGCTTCCAACAGTTCACCGAGCAGGGGAACAGGCGGGCGGAGATCATCTCCGAGATCCGAGCCCAGCTCGAGGCCTGCCAGCAGGAGCAGCAGTTCGAGGTGAAGTTTGAGATCTCCAAGTGGGAGAACCCACGGGTGCTGAGCTTCTCGCTGGTGTCCCAGACGACGCCGGACCAGAGCGTGGACTTCGACGTGCTGCCGGCCTTCAATGCCCTAGGTGAGGGGCCCAAGGGCCAGAAAAGGAAAGAACAGGGACAGGTTGGCCATGGACAGTAGTAAGGGTTGTGCACTGCATCAGGCCGTATCTGCTCACATCATAGGTAATAATGTTGTGTCCATTCAAGTCAGAGCTGACTCCTGGTCAACCCTCTAGCAGGTTTTCAGAGGCAGTAAGTCACACAGGAGGAGAATGCCCATCTTTCTCCTGCTGGTGGATTCGAACTGGTTACCTTTGTGTTGACAGCACAATTCCTTACCACTAAGCCACCAAGTACTTTGGGCATGTTGTTAGACTGGGGGCTCTTCCTTGGAGAAGAATATCAGTCAGCAGAAGACCCTCAATGAGATGGGTTGACACTGCTGCAATGGACTTATTATGTGTATCAGAGATGGTGGGGACGGCACAGGAGAGGACAGGGCTCAGATCTGTTGTTCATAGGGTCGCTATGAGTCATAACTCAACTCAAAGCCACCTAATAACAACATCAACAAGCCACGAGGGTCCCCCTAGTGTAAATGTGTGTAATTATTCCAACTTTCCAGCAGATGGCAGCAAAGCGTCTCAAGAGAGAAGAAACTAATTCCCACTTGGCCATCATACTTGTCTAAGCAGGTCCTAAAACATGCTGCATGACCTTGAACAATTGGCCCTGCCCCCTCCCCAGTCTGAGCCCCAGTGCCCTCATCCATCAATGAAGAGATTGAAGTACCCCAGCTCGGTCCCCGCTTTGGGTCTCTGTTGTTATGTGCCGTCGAGTCGCTGCCCTTTCTTAAAACCCTGTCTTAGCTATAAGCACTTGTCTTCATACACGCACCTTCTATGTGTCCGGCACTCTTCCAATTTCAAGGGCAAAGTCTCGAGTCCAACAGACACCAATCTGTTTGCATCTTTTAGTTCAGAATTTTGACAGGCGAGTAAGGAAATGCCCTGCATCGGAAGCATTTTGATTGCTGGGGTTTGGAGTGTAATTTGGAAGAGAAGTCATTCTAAAATGCATCTGAATCTACTCCAGACCCGAAGGTGGGATCTTCAGGAATGTGGAGGTGCATTCTGGGGAAACCAGAGACGTGTCACTGACGCTCCTCACACACAGGGAGCTATAAACCTGGATTAACAAGCCGCAGAGGTGCTGAAGACCCCCTCTGCACTGAGGCAGGTGGCCCATTTCCAGATAAGATACAATGAATACCGGATCTGGACCAGGAAGCTCTGGTGGCCTAGCGGGTTAGGAGTTGCACTGCCAACCCACAGACATGCAGTTCAAATCCACCAGCTGGAGCCTCCACAGAAGAAAGGTGGGCATTCTTCTCCTATGCCATCTACATCCTCTGAAAACCTGCTAGAGGCTCAGAGATGGGTTGGATCTTACTCGATGGCAACAGCAGTTGTGGGGTCTAGATCACTCAGGAGAACACTTGATGGGAGAGAACAGAAGTCCTTCCAAAGTCAGCCCCGCTGGGACTAGGGGATGGGGTGATGTTGACAAGGGCGGCTTTGTCCTCATTTGCAGGCCAGCTGGGCTCCGGCCGCCGGCCCAGCCCGCAGGTCTACGTGGACCTCATCCGCACCTACCACAACGCAGGCGAGTACTCCACCTGCTTCACGGAGCTGCAGCGGGACTTCATCTGCTCGCGCCCCACCAAGCTGAAGAGTCTGATCCGGCTGGTGAAGCACTGGTACCGCCAGGTGGGCTGCAGGGAGGGGCCCCATGCTGTGGCCCTGGGGTCTGCCTGTGGGCTGTGGGGCCTTGGTCTCCAGGCGGTGGGGGTGCTGGAACTGTGCTCCAGGCTTTGATGGGACAATACCTGGTGCCTGGAGTGTGTAGGTACTCCGTTGAAGCCGGATGGGTGTCCTGCCAAGTTTTACCGATGCCCCTTCTTTGTCCTGTTCCCCCAGTGCAACAGGATGCCCAAGGGCAAGGGCTCCCTACCCCCGCAGCACGGGCTCGAACTCCTGACCGTGTACGCCTGGGAGCAGGGCAAGCAGGGGCCCCAGTTCAGCATGGCTGAGGGCTTCCGCACGGTGCTAGAACTGGTTGGTCAGTACCGTCAGCTCTGCGTCTACTGGACAGTCAACTATGACGCCGAGCACAAGGTCATTGGAGACTTCCTGAAGCAGCAGCTGCAGAAGCCCAGGTTCTGACTTGCCCCAGAGACCCCAAATCCCAGGCCCAGCTTCCCCATTGGTTCCCCATAGTAGGCAGTGGGGGCCTTTTGCCCAGAAGTCAGTTCCCTTTCTACAGGAAACCTCCTCAGCCCCTAGGAACAGTGGCCAGCTTCCCCTGAGATCAAATAGAGGGCGGCCAGAGGAAGCACAAGACACCAAGGGAGGTGTGAATTTCTGGTAAACAGAGTATCGTTTTTAGTATAAGTGTGTTGTTGTTGTTCTGAGCCATTGAGTTGGAGCTGACCCTCCAGTGGGCTTTCAGAGACAGTAAATTGCACCGGACGAGATTTGCCCACCTTTCTCCCATCGAGCACATCCTTTTGAGATTTGAACCACATTCCTTTGAGCTGGCAATGCAATTTCTTACCAGTAAGTCACCAGAGCTCCCTGGTGAACAATAGTCTATGTGATACACTTAAAGATTAAAAAAAAAAAAAATCTGTCCATTGTCTATTTGAAACTGAAATGTAACTAACAGGGCATCTTGTGTTTGTTGTTGTTATTCAGTCTGACAGCCCTACCTATGAACCTGCCAGATACCTGAAGTGTATCTCATTCATTGGAATTTGACCTACCTGTGAAATGGGTACAACACAGTATTGAGGCCTTTGCAAGCTATGTGTGCATCTCCAGTGAGAGTCCTTAGAGTCAAGTGATGAGAAAGTCTCAGAGGTTGTGATTTTGTTCAGCTGAGTAGAGAGAGAAAGGGTGATTTTAATCTGCGGCCCTCAGGCCTGGTTTTAATTGCTTTTGGTCATTCTTCTAAGTGGTATTGCACTTTTCTGTTTGCTGTACAGAGGTAATTCATGATTGCTGTGATGCTAAACACTGTGACACTGATGTATGTGATCATGGTTACCCACAGTGGACAGTGTTTGGTGGAGCTCCCCGATTAAAACAAGCTTGGAAGCAGGAGTGGCATCCACTTCCAAAATAGCCTGTCTCTGGAAACTCTATGAACTTGGAGAAATGATGAAAGTTATACAAGTGTTCAGGACTTTCGTTCATAGGGTCGCTATGAGTCGTCTATGACACGACGGCACTTAACAACAACAATCGGTAATACCTGCCATAGATACAGGAAGGAAAAGTGGTGGAGGAAATGTGGCTCTGATCAATTAATAATGCCTGCTTCATTCACAGTAAGTGGTGGGATGAGCACAGTGGTTGATTATTAATGTCTGCCTTGGATACAGGCAGGAGAAGTGATTAGTGTGTAGCTTATTTTCTATACCTGTTCTCAGGTGTGTACCTAGGGCGTGGAGATCCTGAGACTAGGTCCTGGCCCTCATCCTGGTCCCAGGAGAATGTTAGGTGAAAGAGGAACATGGTCCAACCAGTCCCATGGGTGGGTACCAGATGGGGCCAGGACTGGGACTAATGCTGGGTGGGAATTGCAGGCCCATCATCCTGGATCCAGCTGACCCGACAGGCAACCTGGGCCCCAATGCCCGCTGGGACCTGCTGGCCAAGGAAGCTGCAGCCTACACATCCGCCCTGTGCTGCACGGGCAGGGACGGCACCCCCATCCAGCCCTGGCCTGTGAAGGTGAGCAGCCTGCAAGGAGGGAAGGGGCTGCCCGCCTAAAGCGGCAGTGCCAGCTCTGTCCCGGCGTGCCCTGTGCCTCCACTTCCTACTGAAGGTAACCAGCACCGTCTATGTCCCCCACCCCCACCAGGCTGCTGTGTGACGTGCAGGAAATCAGCAGTCATACTGGACGGACAGATGGACACCAGCCCTCAGTGTGGAAAGACTCAGAGTGAAGTCACCTGCCACATGAGCCTCTGTGTGTGTGTGTGTGTGTGTGTGTGTGTACATGGATAGGAGTCTACATATCTGGCTCTGCATGCCTGTGCATGCATGTCTGTGTGCATGTGTGTAGGTGTGTGCTTGTGTGTAGGTATGTGTATATGTATGTGACAGGTTGTTCATGTATGCATACTTGTGCATGCATGGGTGTAGGGGTATTAGAGTACGTGCATGGGTGTGTATTTGTGGGATAGTGTGAATGCATGGGTGTAGGGGTATTAGTGTGCATGCGTGGGTGTGTATTTGTGGGATAGTGTGAATGCATGAGTGTAGGGGTATTAGTGTGCGTGCATGGGTGTGTACTCATGCGGGAGTGTGTATGCATGAGTGTAGGGGGTATTATGTGCGTGCGTGGGTGTGTATGTGTGGAGGAGTGTGTATGCATGGGTGTAGGGGTATTATGTGCGTGCGTGGGTGTGTATTCATGGCGGAGTGTGTATGCATGGGTGTAGGGGTATTAGTGGG
>NW_006400054.1:1882489-1899738 GCF_000299155.1 Elephantulus edwardii
CGGAGTGTGTATGCATGGGTGTAGGGGTATTAGTGTGCGTGCGTGGGTGTGTATTCATGGGGGAATGTGTATGCATGGGTGTAGGGGTATTATGTGCGTGCGTGGGTGTGTATGTGTGGGGGAGTGTGTATGCATGGATGTAGGGGTATTAGTGTGCATGCATGGGTGGTAGGAGTGTGCACGTGTGGTGATGGATGTGTTTCTGTGAATCCGCTCTGCTCCCATCCAGTCCCCCAGCTGACCCCTCCGCCTCCCTTGCAGCCTGATTGCCTACATCAAGCACCACCATATGTCTGATGGGCAGTTCCGCTTCCACATTCCCTGACACCCCTCTCACTCCCCCACCCCCGCCCAGCCTGCACACTGGAGGCCAGACTCTGAGCAGCAGTCTGGGTTTTCAGCTTCTCCATCTCCCCAAGACCCAGCCCCTTCTGTCCCCAGGCCAGCCTCCCTGTCCACTAGGGCTGCAGGAGGGTGGGGAGAGCTTTCCCACCAGACCATCATCCTTGGAGAGAGAAGAGCAGCTGAGGGTCTGTTCCCCACCTCCACACATCGTTGCCCCTCCTTGGCTCCAGCTGGCCAAGGGGTCTACAGGCAGGGCTCTCCTGAGACCAGGCCCGTGTCCCCAGCTCTTGGTGCTGAACCAACAGGAGGGCACCGTGGGCATGATCGAGTCTTCTTAAACTCCTCCTGTGGACTGGCTGAAGCTTCAGGACCCTCCCTATTCGTCCTCCGATTATGGCATCGCCCCGCAGCCCTCCCTCCAGGGAGCCTGGTGAAGGCCCTCGGCTCTGGCTCCGTGGGGTGGCAGTTCCAGGTCAACTTTGTCTGATTCATCACCATCTCTGCCCCTGCTCCTCTGGTCTAGGGTCGGGTCTGTTTTGTGTGGTGGTCTCTGGCCCAAAAGAACACACTGGACTTCTGTCTTGACGGTTCTGGGAACCCTGTCTTCTGCCTCCGTTTTGAGCCTCCTTGAGTGCTGAAACTGACCTGTCCACTCGTCAGTAGTCTGTACGCCTGTTTCGCGTGTTCTCACGAAAGATCCTGTTTACTTCATTTACATTACTGGCATAGGCCTCCCCAGCCATGTGGAGCTCTGGTGACTTTGTGGTAAGAAATCTGTGCTTCCGAAGCAAAGGTATGCAGTTCGAATCCACCAGCTGCTTTGTGGGAGAAAGATGGGCGATCTCCTCGCATGCGATTTACTGCCTCTGAAAACCCACTGGAGGGTCAGCCACGAGGTGGTTCTGACTACATGGGACTCAACCACAGCAACACAACCCAGTTTCATGTTCAAAGCCAATGGTGAGGAAAGGCATGCTGAGCAGTCAGCCCACTGCATTTCGTGAAGACAAGGAGCATGGCGCTTAAAAAGCAGGTACTGGGAATGCTTGGCTGAGTTCACTGCAAAGCAGCAGAGAAAGGAGAAAAAAGTTCTCATCACTTTCATTTCTCCCTCCGGAAGACTATGTCTCCTCCATCTGCAATGCGATTTCCTTATCTCACCTGGATGGCTCACATCTCTCCCTTAAGATCTTGCTCCAGGCTCACCTCCTCCGAGAAGACTTCCTGGGTCACCCAGCATTGCAGGGGCGCACTCTGCCTTCTCAAACACCTGCTCATTCTCTGCCGTGCAGAATTCAGCATATCCATCTGAAGGAAAGCGTCCTGGACTTGGAGTGAGGACCCCCAGGCCTTCTGCTTTAGAGCAGTTCTGAACCAGCTGCTGTGTGAATGTCAGATTTGTATTCCGTGTGAGGCGGGGACTGTAGTTATGCACTTCCATCTCGAGGACATGGACTTCACAGGACAGTTGTTGTTGCTGCGAAGTGCCCTTGGGTGGAGATTGAGTCACTGCGGCCCTGGGCACAGCGGAGCTGAACTCTGTCCTATCCTGTGCCATCCACATAATTTCTGACACATTGGAGGCCATGGCCACTGGCACTGTATCAGTCCACCTCACTGGAGGGTCTGACTGTCCTTCACTGATGACCCTGTCCACCTCTCCACGCATGATGCCTTTTCCCCAAGGAATAGCCTCTCCTAGGAATGTGCCTAAAGTATGTGATGTGAAGTTTTGCCGTACTTGCCACCAAGGAACTCTCTGGTTGCACTTTCTCCAAAACATTTATTTGTTCTTTTGGCAATCCATTCTGCACTGTCCTCCTGTCCCACAACTAAAAGGCATTGATTCTTTCCCCTGACATCCTTATTCATTGCTCAGCTCTCACTGTACAGTTGAAGATGATCATTTGAGATGCAAGAGAAAAAGAAAGCAAGCAATCGTTATTTGTACAACATCCCAACATCTTTGGAAACCGCTAGAGGATGGGCGATCAAGCATAAAGTGAACAGTAACACCCGTGACAAATGTGCTCCCGTCAGCAGTAACCAGAGGAGACCAAAGGGGTCAGCAATTGGCCCACAGAGGACGTGGAGAAAACAGGAAGGGAGAAATGGGTGAATAGAAACAGAACAGAAACCCAGGGAAGATGGAGTGCTGCTAAAGGAAATTGCCTTTAATGCCCCGAAACAAAGTGTGTATAAATGGTTTTGGGGGGGAAACTATTTATTCTGTAAACTTTCACTCAAAGTGCAATTAAATGTTCCAGAATTTTTTAAAGCATTTGCACAAGGGGAAAAAAATATTTCTTTACTGAACATTTTTGTTAAATGCCATCTGGTCAGCTCTGCCTCACAGAGACCCTGTGTACAACAGAGAACCCCTAATCAGCACCATTAACAATACTGTGCTTAATTAAGCCCGTTTTGCAGTCAGTGTGTCAATCTGTCTGACTGAGGGGTCGTCATCTCTTTTCCTGGCCCTCTCCTTCCCACACCCGATGTCCTGTTGGAAGGACTAGGCTCTCCTGACAGGAGACCTGAAGTATGTGGAACAATGTCTTACAACGTTTGCTTCGAAGGAACTCTGGCTGCATTTCTTCCAAAACACGTTTGTCTGCTGGTTTTTGCAGGCAGGGGGATCATCAGTCCTCTTCTACAACACCACAATTCAAAAGCATCAACATACAAAATGAATACATAAAAACAGAGCTTCCGTAGTTATAATTAATAAACATTTAGACCAGGGGTCAACAAACTTTCTGTAAAAGATTAGATCATAAACATTTATTACAATCCACCATTAACTATTAAGCTCTCAGCATGAGAGGGGCTGCATAGTCTGTGAACAGTGGGTCTGATTGTGCCAATAAAACTTTATTTATACAAAAAAAGGGACGGGACAGGGTCTCGATTTGGTCTGTGGATGGTCGCTACTCTGTCCCTGAGTTAGGAGGCCAGGACCAAGTGAAATAGCAAACAAAATCTCAGGAACAAACTTCAAAATGTGCAAAATTTGAAAATGCAACAGAAAGACACAAAACTAAACTTGGACAAACTGTTGCCTGCTCTTATAGTACTTTGACTTTTCTTTTTCCATAAGTGGCCTATCCCTTTAAGGGCCCTCCTAGAAATAACTGTCATGGACAGAATTGTGGCTCCCAAAATCATATATGCTAAGTCCTAACCCCTTCAAGTGGCTTATAATCACTTGGAGAAAAAGAAAAAACAGTTTCCTTTGTTAAATCAGTGGTGCAGGTTTAGTTCACTGTGTATCTTAAGTCAGTCTCTTAAAAAGTGAACAGTTGGTGAGCTCTGGTGGCCTAGTGGCAGGAAATTGCACTGCAATCCCAGAGGTGCATGGTTCAAATCCCCCAGATGCTCTGCTGAAGAAGGAGGAACAATCGCCTCCTGTACCAGTCAGATCCAATTTGACAGTACACTAATTAATTAATTATAAAAATAATAAATAAATAATTTTTTAAAAAAACGTGAACAGTCAGCACACAAAGTTCAGACCAAAGACTTCAGAGACAGTGTTGGCAATTTAAACAACAACAAAATAATAATAATTCGCATACCATAAGCCTCACCCCTTGTAAAATGTTACCCAATGATCTTTAGTATATTTTCACAGTTGCATCAGCTATATTGAGAGAATAATAGCCTGAGTGTAGCTGAATGTTCTTGGTGAAAGATTTTCATGAGTTCTGAGCACCTTTTCTTATCATTTCAAAGGATTTCAAAATGCAGTGTTTGAAAAATGTAGGGGAAAGATTGGATGGCACAGAGATTAGCTTTGTAAACTTTCACTCACGTCATAGTGAAAAAGAAAAAAACTTAAGATTATGTGTAAGCAGTTTTAAACCATGTCACATAGTCAATGGTTAACAATGACTCACCGCTGTCGAATCGGAACTGCTCCTAGCAGACCCTCTAGCGGGTTTTCAGAAGGAATAAATCACACGGGAAGAGATTACTCGTCTAGCTTTCCCCTCGGAGCAGATGGTGGATTCGAGCTGTGTGCCTTTGGGTACGTGGTAAGGAATGGAAGAGTAATCAGCTGTAAGTCAGTTCTAACTCCACAGTTCTTCATAAACAAGAAGCCGCCATAGCTCTCTATTCAGTCATTAAAACAGGTAATAAATAGTAGTGATAATCGTAAGGGAGTGTGCGGTTTGGAATCAGGTATCATCACCTTAAAGCCCAACAATGTCCAGCCAGCTGTGTGACATTGAACAAATGCCTCAACCTCTCTGAGCCTCTGTGCTTACATCTGGTTAGTGAGCCTTCTGTCCCCTGCCCAGCTTATCTGGTAGTGTGGCTGTAAAATTCAAATAGGCCAATGGCCAGAGTCCTTCTCCTCCCACACCTTAGGCGAGCCCTTTCTGCTTTCATCAAGTCTGAGCCCCAAACCACTGGGGAATGAAAAGAGAGTTGGGCAGGGACACATGTCCACTGTGAAATTTTCTTTCTTTACTTAGCAAACACTTCCAGAGCATTTAACACATGCCAGCTCCTGTTCTAAGCACTCGTTGGAGTTGTTGTTGTTGTTGTTGTTAGGTGGTGTCAAGTATGACCCATAGCAACCCCGTGAGCCAAAGACTTGAGCCTTCTTCCATCTGATGCCGTCCTAACACTTCCTGACACACAAGGACCCATTGCGGCAGTCACCGTGTCAATCCACCTGTCTGAGGGTCCTCTTCTCCTTTGCCGGCCCTCCACCCTTCCAAGCACCAGGTCCCTCTCCAAGGACTAGCCCCCTCTTAGCAGCATGCCCAAAGTATGTGAGGTGAAGCCTCATCATTCCTGCCTCCCAAGAGCATGCCAGCTGCACCCTCTCCAAGACATATCTGGTTGTTCTCTTGGCCATTCGTGGGATGTTCAGTGCTGTTCTCCAACACCACAGCTCAAAGGTGTCACTCTATGCCTAGTATTTAATCCTTGTAGTAACCCTACAAGGATTACTACTTTCCCAGTGAGGAAACAGAGACACAATGGGGTGCAGGTCCAGTGGACATCAAATGCTCACATTCTGGCCCTGGAGGAAGTGTGCCAAGCAGCAGGGCAGCTAACCACACCCGGGCAAGGCCCAGCCTCTGCCCAGGGCTACCGGTTCAGTTTCAGTTTCCTGGCTGGATCTCCAGGCCCCTCCCCCTCTTCCTCTCTCCTCCTTGCCCTCTTCTCAACCCGGCTCCTCACTCCAGAACCAGCCACCAGCAGAGAACCATGGGAGCCTGGTGGTCATCGGAGTTGCCCGTGACCTGTGAGGAGACTGAGGATTGGGATGACTATGTCTGGAGCACCAGCCACCAGCAGGGAACCAGGGGACGCTGGTGGTCATCGGGGTTACCTGTGACCTGTGAGGAGACTGAGGATTGGGATGACTATGTCCGGAGGACCCTGCGGCCCCTGAAAGGCTGGCGGGAACCGTTCGCCCAGGCTGTGGACGCCATCAGTTCCACCCTGCTGTATTCTGATGACCACCCTTTGGTAGAGAGAGTGGCCACGGTGAGTCCAAGCAGGTGACAGGGCAGAAGGGAGGGGGACAAGGGAATCCACGCCAGGTCCTAGCCAGGCCACCTCCTTATCTCCCCCAACTCAGGTGAGAGGATCAGGACACACTATAAGGATTGGAAGCCCTCTCGGCTGCGTAACCCCGGGCAGGCTTCTTTACCTCTCTGTGCCTCGGTTTTCAACTCTGTAAAATGGGGAGAGGAATAAGACCTACCTTAGACTATCATGAGGCTTCGGCGTATAAAGTTCTTGGCACAGAGCCCGGTACATAGTTAGAATGCAATCAAGGGGTCCATTAGCTGGGATGGTTGTTGTTGTTGCTATTTGCCTTTTGGGTTACCTATGTAGAATAGCTCTGAACCCTGTCCTGAGCCAGTCTCACTGTCTCTGACACCCTCGTTGCCCCATTTACTGTGTTAATCCATCTCTTTGAGGGTCTTCTCTTATTCTCCACCTTTTTAAAAAAAATTATATTTTGTGTGTGTACCATCAAATCAGGTCTGACTGGTACAGGAGGAGATTGCCCCTCCTTCTCCAGCAGAGTATCTGGTGGATTTGAACCTTGTGCCTCTGGGATTGCAGTGCAGCTTCTTGTCACGTATTCTTCACCTTTTGACTAACAAGTTTGGTACCTGAAGTTTTTTAAGGTTCATCACTTATTTCTCTCCTAGTAGGCAGGTGATCTATGAAATGCCTTTTAGCAATAACCATAATAGCGGTACAATGAAACGAAGAGAAAAGAAATCATTTTTTTAAAAAAATTGTTCTGGCCTTTCTTCACCTGTGTGGGTTGGGTCCCAGTGGGGGTGACTAGCTGACCTCCCGGAGGCTCTGTCCACCTTTTCTTCATTTGGCAGGAGTCAGGTCTGCCTTTTGGTCTCTGGAATGAAGCCAGCTCAGGTTTCTGGAACAGAACTCAGTACAAAAGAGGGAGCTGACTTAGAGAAAGTAAACTTGTGAGAGACCAAAAAAGAGCTTTGAGAGGTGTTGGGCCCGATGTACACAAGGGGAAGACTGAGGGAAGTGGCCTGGGTGGAGTCTCTTCTACACATGGACTTAGTTTAAGCCGACTTCTGGTCTGACTTTGATTCTGGGGAGCCCAAAGCAACACCTGGGTTTACCAGAGGTAAACCCTCTGAAAGGGTGTTGTTGATTTTGAAATCTTCATTTCCATTGGCAGCATCAGGATGATGGTAAAGAGACTGAGATTGTACACAGCTTTAGTTTGCTTGGCTCCATAGTCAACAGTCTTGGTACCAGCAGCCAGGAAATTAAAAGGCACATTGCCATGGGAAAGTCTGCTGTTAGGGACCTCTCCAAAGTACTGAAGAGCAATGGTATCTCTCTGGAGACTAAGGTGCGTCTGATACAGGCCATGGTCTTCGCAATCACTTGTTATGCATCAGAGAGCTGGACAATGACCAAGGAGGATAGAAGGAGAATTGATGCCTTTGAGCTGTGGTGCTGGAGAAGAGTATTGAGAATACCATGGACTGCTAGGAAAACAAACAGATTTGTCCTGGAAAGGGTTAAACCGGGTGGCTCCTTGGAGGCAAGGATTCTGAGGCTCCGTCTAACATACTTCGGACATGTTGTGAGGAGAGACCGGTCCTTAGAGAGGGACATCATGCTTGGGAGGGTGGAGGGACAGCGCAGGAGAGGAAGGCCCTTTATGAGGTGGATTCACTGACTGGGGTAGTTGGGATGGGAGTGTCAGAGACAGTGCGACTGGCACAGGACAGAGCAGAGTTTAGGGCTGTTGTACATAGGGTCGCTATGAGTCACAAGCGACTCGACGGCACATAACAACAACAACAACAAACAACATTTCCCTTGTCACTGAATGCTCTTGGACTCTCAAACGTGTTCTGCAGCAGAAAGATGGGCAGTCTCCTCCCAGGTGATCAACTGCCTCTGAAAACCCACTGGAGGGTCAGCTATGGTTCGGTCCAGACTAGATGGTACGCAACACCACCCCCACAATGGCGGAAGGCGAGAAGATGCTGTCCTGGTTACAGAACTGGATTCTGAGTTGATCCTGTTGCTTCTCAGTTGACCTTGATCTGAGTGCCTGTCACTCCTTGTGGCCATCAGCCCATCTCCTTGACAGCCTCACTCTTCTTCACTGACTCTCCACTTTACCGAGTGTGGCGGCCTTTGCCAGGGACTTGTTCTGCCCTAAAACATGCTCAGAACGCATGAGCAGTATTCTCACTTCTCAAGGAGCATCCTTGCTGTATGTCTTCCAAAACAAAGAGTCTTCTGGCGCTCCGTGAATATTCACTATCCTCCTACAATGCTGTAACCCTAGTAAGCCTCTCATTGCCAGATAAAGCTTATAATATGTAAGTGTGGTCCGTGAATGCTGTGTGGCTCTTGTGAGAAATTGTAAAACCCAGCAGAGACGTGGAGAGAGCTGTGAGAGGGACAGCTGATGTCAGAAGCAGCAAAGAGCTGAGCAATCAGAGGTATTTCTCACCTCTCCCTCAACAGGAAACGGCCTTGGGCAGGTGATGCGGACTCATCCCACCTTTCTTGCTGGGGAGGCTGATGTTGTTGTGCTGTGTTGTTTATTGCTGTGGCTGTTTAAGATTCCACGCTGTGACTGTATGTGACTGTACCACATCTGACTGTTCTATTGTTGAAGGGCATTTGAGTTGACGGTGGCTTTTGGCCACAGTGAAGAAAACTGTTGCTGTGCTCAGGACTTTGGGGAATCAATTAAACACCTGCTGTATAATTGCAAGATTTTTTTTTTCACTTTTGCTCCATGTTGAGCAATACCACTGCCTGCTGGATGCCCAGTGGGCTCAGAGCTTCATAGCTGTTTCTCTGTCGCCTGCAGGGTGGCTCCTATGGCCGGGACACGGTCCTCAGAGGCACATCTGATGGCATCCTTGTCATCTTCCTCTATAACTCCAATATCTTCCTGCATCAGAGGAGAAACACAGATGCACATGAAACTCTCTACCAAATCTGGAAGCGTCTGGATGAGGCTAAACCATTTTTAAGGAGACTGGCAGCCAAACTGGAGATGGTGTGGGTCGATGACCAGCTCATCATCCTTCTGTCCACAGAAAAGCAAAGCGTCAGCTTTAAAGTGCAGCCCATCTTCAATGTCCTGGGTGAGTGACCTGGGAGTGGGGAATGTGCAAGGCGGGTTGGGTGGCCAAAGGCTAAGAAGGAGATCCCAGACAGAAACACGAGCCTCCTGGCTAAGGATGGCACACCCAGATTGGCACAACTGATGCCTTCCAAAATGACAGGTCCCACTCTGGGTCCCCACGCTACCCCATCTCCTGGTTAACTTTGAGGAAATGTCCTAAATGTTAAACTCTCGAGCAAGGCTTCTCAAACGGTCATGGAGACACAAATCAGCTGGAAACTTGGTGGAAATGCAGCTTCTGATTCAGGAGACCTGGGGCAGGAGTCCAGAATTTTGCATTTCTAATCTGCCTTGACATTTAGATTCTAACCCTGAGTGAGAGTAGCAACGGGCTCAAGCATGTCCGAGGACTGCCGCGGGCTGCTCCAGTTGGGAGGGCCTTATAAGCCTGAGGTCTAGGGTCTCGAAGAGGGAACACGAAGGTGGGTAGAAGTTCGGCGAAGGGATGATGAAAGAACACAAGACAAACAGTCAAGTGATCTTGATGATTTTAATTCTGAGTCATTCTAATTCCCCTTCTTTCTTCCCTTGCTTTTCTTTTTCCTTTTTCTTTCCTTTTCCTCCTTATTACATTTAGCATGATATGTTTATATTCCATTTTTACAATTGGAGGCTTAATCAACAGCCAGAAAAACAACAAAAGTAAGAATAAAGTTTACATTATTATCTTGCACACAGCTATTTTTTATGGTCATGGTTCCTTGGAGAGCATGAAAGGCTATTCTTAATGGTCATGGTTCCTTGGTAATTGGAGAGCCTGGTAGACAATGGCTTTTTCCTTAAACATTTTCTTTTTAAACCTGTTTTTAAACCTGTTCTTTAACTTGTTTGGTAGCAAAGTTACAAAGTAAAAAAGTTACATTTTAAATTTAAGCTTGATACATTTTACATTTTTAGTTAAATTTACAATATTATTTCTTTCCATTCAAAAGACAACACTTTTACACTTTGCATTATTCCAGGGGTGATCACTATCTCAATAAGGGAGTTTTGGTTTATAAAAAAGATGTTTTGGGTCATAATATCGCCTAAATTCATCATTCCAATCTCATGTTTCATGATTTATTTTACCATTTATACCTTTCATAACATCTTCTCTCTGGTCACTTTCAAACCTTTTGAAAAACATATCCCAAAAACCATCAGGGTGTTTTGCATGAAATTCAACATATTTTCCAGTATATGGAAGAGGTTTATCTGTAGGCTCTGGAATTCTGTAAGGGCCTCTCCCAATAGGTGGCTGCCACAAACAACCATTACCTAACAGATAAACAATTCTTCCACCCGGTGTTCTCATGGTGGGGAGCAAGGGTTTGGGTTTTTCCTTTGAAGGAGTTCTTATAAGCCCTAGAAATCTAGGAGTCTCTGGAGTGGTCATCTCTAGGATTTCCACCATTAATTCTTTTTGTTATAATGCATCCATGAATTCCCTTAAAATCATATTATTCTTGAGAAGTTTTAATAATGCTAAAAGAACCGGAGGTAATGTTTGCGTATCAAAGTCGTCACCTCCATTTAGTTCTTTCTGGGAACATCTAACAAACTTTTAGTAGGAACACTTTGTGTAAAGAACACAGCCTTGTTTCCCTGTCCCACATAGAAAACACAAAGAGACAACAGAAGAGAAATTACAGAAAGGCCAAGAACAATCATGGAGAAAGCACACGTTCCGAGAGGCTGACTTCCTTGAAGTTTTTGCCTCAATCGGGTGATTTTGTCACGCAGACTCCCTTGGAGTTGGTGTGGCAGAGGACAGTTCAGGACAAGGCTGGTTGAGATTTGTTGTTCTCAACGTCACTATGAGTCACATAGTGACTCATGTCATAGTCAACAGCAACTATAACCACTTCTGGGATAAACTATGACATTGACAAAGAATATTAAATATAGCATGGACTGTCAGAAATACCCAAACCTTAACCATTTGTATAGTTGCAACTTCATCTCAAGCACAGATATACCTATCAAAAATTTAAATAATATCATACAAACACTGTGAGGAAATAAACCAATGGCCATGGGCTTCAAGGTCAATCAGCATAATCTGCAAAGTAGTGTCATGTTCTAGACTCTATATTGCTATCTGTTGACTGGGTATTTAAAAAGCTTACAAGCTGCCATCTGTAGGACCACCATTACCTACAACCAGGAGAGGATAAAATAGATGAATGGTACTGTCTAAGAATCAAGTCCCTATGCACATCAAAAAACTTCTTCAATAGGGTAAAAAGGAAAGCCACAGAATGGGAAAAAATATTTGGTAAAGACTCGTCTGGTAAGGGACTTATATCTAGAATTTATAGAATACTTGAGCACCACAAAAAAATAAAGGTAAACAACCCAATTGCAAAATGGCCACAGGATATGAACAGACACTTCACCAAAGAAGATATTCAGATGGCGAACAAGCACATGAAGAGATGTTCAAAATCCCTAGCTCTAAGAGAGATGCAAATCAAAACAACTATGAGATATCATCTCACCCCAAAAACAACAGCAAAATTCAACAGAGCCACAAACAACAAATGCTGGCGAGGATGTGGAGAAACTGTAACCCTTATTGACTGCTGGTGGGAGTGTGCAATAGTGCAACCACTATGGAAGGCAATATGGTGCTTTCTCAAAAAGTTGAAAATATAAACACCATCTGATTCAGCAATTTCACTACTGGGAATTTACCCTAAAGAAACTAGAACTGCCACCCAAGCAAATATATGCACACCCATGTTTATTGCTGTGTTGTTTACAATAGCAAAGGGAAGTAAACAATCCAAGTGCCCATCAACAAACGAATGGATAGAGAAGCTCTGGTATCTTCACATAATGGAATACTATGCAGCCCTGAAAAACAGGGAACTCATGAAATATTGTACAAAATGGGTGACCCTGGAGGACATTATGCTGACTGAAATATCTCAGTCACAAAAGGACAAATATTGCATAGTGCCACTGTTGTAAAACAGGACTGGCATCAGGGTTTGGGGGAAACTAAGAAAAGAGGGGATAAATAATGTATACTACATTGAAACAGATGAGGGAAAGACCTGCTTAAAAGGAATATAGGATTAAGTATTATCTGTGTGATAACAGTCCAGTATAAGAACTGCATAGTAAAGTGGACTAGGGTGGAGGTAGGGATTTATACAACAATGGAAGATTTTTCCCCCCCAGGAGAAAAGCAAACTGGGGAAGGCAGGGAGGAAAATGTGTAAAAATGAATGAATGGAAATCCAAGTTCTCTATAAACTTTCATTAAAATCTCAATTTAAAAAAAAACACAACAAAGTACAACCATTACTCTTTGTCTGAAGCAAAGAAGAGTAGGGGAGGGGCAGGAACCAAAGACACATGGAAAAAAATGAGCCCTTAGCACCAACCGAGCTGTTGTGGTTGTTACTTACTGTCCCGCTGATGTAGTGACCATGTACACAACCGGTCTGAACCCTGTCCTACCCATTTCCATCCTCCTTGTCTCTCCGATTCTCTGCCCCAGGGTTACAATCACTCTGTCAGTCCATCTTGTTGAGGATTCGCCACCTTCCCAAACATGACATCCTTCTCCAAGGAATGGCCCAAAGTCTGAGATGAAGCTTTCCCATCCTTGTCTCTAAGGACTAAGCTGGTTTTCCTTCCTCCAAAACATTTGTTTATTCTTTCTGCAGTCTGTGGGATATTCAGTATTTTACTCCTACATTACAGCTCAAAGGCATTGATTCTTCTGTTATTTTGTTGTTATTTTTGTTGTTATTGTTGTTATGGGCCATCGAGTTGCTTGCAACTCTTAGCAACCCTTTGCATAATAGCTCTGAACCCTGCTCTGCCCCAAGCCAATCTCACTTCTCTGACACACCTACCCTCATTACCCCAGTTACTGTGTCAGTCCAGCTCACCCTGAGTCCTCCTGTTCTACACTGTCCCTCGACCCTTCCAAGCATGATATCTCTCTCCAAAGACTGGCCCCTCCTGGAGACATAACCAAAGGATGTGAGACGGAGTCTCAAAATCCTTGCCTCCAAGGAGCAGTTTGGTTTCACCCTCTCCAGGACAGACCTGTTAGTTCTCTTGGCAGTCCACAGGATGAATTCAATAACCCAAACCAAACTTCACTCCATCCAGTCAGTTCCAACTCATACTGTATCATTAGCATTACTCCGGATAAGAAGCCTGCTTGAAATTAGAATAAAATAAAAACTTTAAAAAAAAATCCTGCTTGAACATCATTTTTCTTTTTAAGAAACCAGCTTTCTTCCCTTGTTAAATACCCCCTTTTTCATTAATAATTGTGCTTCTGGGCCTTCTCTTCAGTCCTTGATTGTCTTAAAACCAATACCATACTGTTTTCATTATAGTCGTTTTAGAATGTGTTTTATTAGCAGATGAGGCAAACCACTCCTCCTCATTGCATGTCGTGTGAATGTGCTTCTTCTAAGAGATTATGTTACTGGCTTGTGCTGTCAAACTATGACTGGCCTTCACAGAGGAAGAATACGTCCCCTCAGAGGTCATGTGTTTACCAAATGCCCATTTCTTTTTCTCATTAGGCTTTATTGAGAAGCCCAGCTCCCAGATCTATTGAAAATTCAGGAGCTTTATGGATGCAACAGAAGCCTCCCCTGGTGAATTATCGGCCAGTTTTGTGAGGCTCCAGAAAGAGTTTTTTGATAACCGCCCCAGGAAACTAAAGGATTTGATCCTCCTGGTAAAGCAGTGGTATGCACAGGTAATTTCCAATGGGCATCTTTTGTTATTATTCATTTCCTTTTTATTGAGGTCGCTTATTGCAGTCAATAAAGCATTGTTATTATAAGTAATTCAAAACACACATTTTAAATTCCTTGTAAGCAGCACCCAAGAAACCTGGCTGGCACAGTGCGTAACATGCAGGGCTGCTAACCCAACGGTCATCAGTTCCAATCCACTAGCTGCTCCAATCCACTAGGCAGCTTCCTTCTGTCCAAAATTATGGCCTCAGCCACCCAAGAGGGGGACACTGTGGTTCAGAATCAACTCAACCACCGTGATCTTGTGAAGCAGCTCTCAGTCCAAAACACAGAACAGTTCCTGCACCCGAGAGACTGGCTGCCCCAAAATAAACCACTATTATAACATTGGTCACCAGAGTGTAAGCTGAACGTAAATGGAATCGTGTTGCATGGACTTTGTGAGAGGCCCCTTCTGCTCACGTTTATGCCTAAGACAGTGACAATTTTATTGTGTGTGACAGTGTTTCTTGATCGCCTTTAATATACCACACATTTCTTCATTCTGCTGCTGACAGATATTTGGGCTGTTTCTAACGTTATGAATTAGGCTCCTTTAGTCTCCTATGTTGTTGGAGGGGGCGAAACAGCACTGTTGTTACAAATAGTCAAGAAAGTGGGTTATGGTTTTTATTCAGCACACGGCGTGAAGAGAAAGAAAGCAGAGACAAGGTGGAGAGGAGGCTAAGCCTTGTGTGAACGCTGTTCTTCCTGAGACCCTTGGCTGGTCCGCCTTGGCAGCGTATAATACATGTACATAATGACACTCACGATCACACACAGGTTTGTCAGATGATGGGTTCTACGTGCGTACTCGTAGAGGCGGTGAAGGGTCCATTCATCTGGTAGGACCAGCAGGCGGCTAAGTTATGTAGACAGTGGCTCCGGAGAGACTTTTGGCCTCCTGATGTCCACCCCTTGACACGAGGGTCTTTGGGTCTCCAAATTAGCAACCATGTCCCTTCTTGTCCGATATCACCAGGAGGTGAAATATTGGTTCTCCCAGCTGCCTGTGTACGCGCTGGAGCTGCTGACGGTCTATGCCTGGGAGCAGGGGTGCGGGCAGGATGACTTTGACCTAGCCGAAGGCTTCAGGACTGTTCTCGACCTGATCGGACAGCACGAGCAGCTGTGTGTCTACTGGACCGTCAACTACAACTTTGAGGACGAGACCGTCCGGAACATGCTGCTGTGCCGGCTGCGGGCACCGCGGTACAGAGCACCCCCACCCCATGCCCCCCCTTTATCAGTGGACGGGGCTGTGTGAGGACACAGCCTTGTCCTGTGCAGCCTGTCATGTGTCAAATACTGCAGCGGTGGGTGGGTGGGAAGCCACGCAAGGACTTCCCGGCAGCAGGCACTCCTGCTACTTCCCTCCTTGTCACGTTCCGTCCTGTGGCCACGTTGCATCTCCAAAACAAACTCGACTGTACGACATGGGTTAGATCTACAAGTGGTGCCTAATGACATAGTTAGTCACAACAGGACAGTTACGATCTAAGACCCCTACAAAAAGCTAAGATGCACACACAGATACAACCAATCTGGGAGGCCTGGGAATGGGAATGGAGGGATGGGAAGAGAGGAAGGTAAAACTAACAAACTGTTAAGTTGGATGATGGGTAAGACAAGTCCCTCAATGAGGTGGGCTGATTCAGTGACTGGGGTAATGCGGGCGGGTGTGTCAGAGACAGTGCACAGAATAGAGCACAGGATAGAGCAGGGTTTAGTGCTGTTATACATAGGGTCACTATGAGTTGCAGGTGACTTGACAATACATAACAACAGCAAGAAGTGTTGTTATTATATGCCATTAGACCCACAGCTGACCCTCAGCGGTCTTTCAATGGCTCTAAATTGCCCACAAGGAGCTTGCCCATCTTTCTCCCAAGTAGAAGCTGGTAGGTTCAAACCACACACCTTCAGGTTGGCAACACAACTCCTTACTACTAGGCCACCGCTCTAATGAATTCATTTCATTAATGAATTGTGATTAATGCTAGGAAACAAAATACCTATGAAGGATTGAATGAAAACCAATAGGATTTGCCAACTTTCAGTCAAAAGAATGTAAAAAGCTGCAGGAATCCCTGGGTGAAATAAAACAGTTACATTAAGCATTGGGCTACTAACCTAGAGGTGGTTGGTTCAAGTCCACCTAGAGTTCCCTCGGAAGCAAAGCCTGGAGATCTGCTTCTGAAAGGTCACAGCTGTGTGCAAACCTTCTGTGTGCAAGCCCTCTCTGTGCAAGCCCTCTGTGTGCAAGCCCTCTCTGTGCAAGCCCTCTGTGTGCAAGCCCTCTCTGTGCAAGCCCTCTGTGTGCAAGCCCTCTGGAGTGCAGTTCTAGTCCACATACACACTCCCCAAAAAATGCGTAGAAATGCTTCTCATTCTAGATGGTAAGGGTCTAGAGGGCAGAGAGAGACCATTTCATTAGTTCATTAGTGCACAGTCTTTGTAAAACAGGAAGCCCAGAGAATCCTAGAGAAACGGGATGTCTTAGACAAAGCCCTCCCCAGTTACTTCAGGAATTAGAATCCAAGGTAATAGATTTCTATCCAGGACTCTTTCCCTCAAAAGGAATTCTGGTCCTAAGGCAGTTCAACCATTTGTGTGTTTTTTTTTATTTTTAATTTTTTTTTCTAATGGAATTCATAGGCCAGTAATCTTGGATCCCACTGACCCGACGTATGATGTGACTCAAGATACAAAGCCCCACTGGCAACGGCTAAACCGAACAGCTCAAATATGGCGGAAGAATTTTCTCTGCCTGGCTGACAATTCCCCGGGACCATCTTGGAATGTTCTGGTAAGAGAGTTTGTGTCAAGCTACAGGCAGAATCTTTCTGACACCCGGAATCCTGACTTACCCATGAGCTGAGCCCGACTGAAATGACACTGTTGTTGGTAGGTGTTGTCCAGTCCCCTCTGACTCAAAGTGACCCCACTGACTGAAATCTTGCCCGATTTTTACCATTCTCACAACCACAGCTGTGCTTGAAGCCCACTGCAAACCCTGTGTCCATCCATGTCCCTGAGGGCCTTCCTCCCTTTCACTGACCTGTCTTTTTCCAAGCATGACGTCCTTCTTCAGAGACTAGCCCCACCTGATCATATATCCTAAGTATGTGAGGTAACCGCTCCCCTTTGTTGCTTCGAAGAAACATTCTGCTCACAGTTCATCCCAGACAGATGCATTTCATTCTCACCAGCCTTTTCAGTATATTTTTGCCACTGCAGTTCAAAGACGGGCAACTAGAGGGGTGTTTTGAAGACTCTCAGATATCGTTGTAAATGCCCAAGGATGTTCTTAATCTATGTCTAGCAAATGGGTTGAGTTGGGTAATAAGAGGAAGAGGTGGAGACCCCAAAAGCCTGGGAACCTCTGTGTGTATGTGGGGGTGTGTGTAAGAGAAAGAGAGAGAGAGTGAGTGTGTGTGTGTGTGTGTGTGTGTGTGTGTGTG
>NW_006400054.1:1899868-1912576 GCF_000299155.1 Elephantulus edwardii
GTGTGTGTGTGTGAGAGAGAGTGTGTGTGTGTGAGAGAGAGAGAGTGTGTGTGTGTGTGTGTGTGTGTAAGACACTTATAGCCCAGTCCCTGTGTCTTCCAGCCGACATCACTCTACACAACTCCAAGCCATTGGCTAGACAAGTTCATCAAGGACTTTCTCCAGCCCAGCGAAGACTTCCTTGCTCAGATCAGGAGGGCAGTCGACATTATCTGCACATTCCTTAAAGAAAAGTGCTTTCAACACTCAGCCGATCAGATCAAGATTCAGAAGATCATCAAGGTGTGGACTCGCCGGGTACTGGGAGGGCTGGCACTAGGTGGGGGAGATGGGTTACTGGAATAACGCAGTGTTGCTGACTTCCACCGCCAGAACCCTGAGGACAAGGGGTAATGAAGGAAAGCCAAGATGTTTAAGCACTGGGGATACTGGTCCCCAGCAGGGAGGGGTACTGATAGACCACCTAGTCCACCAACAGCATTCTGTGGATCCTGGAGATCCTTGACACTCCCTAGCTTGCACATCCCTCCTGTATCCGCCTCTGTCTTCACATCTCTCCCTCTCTCCTTCTATTAGGACACTTATCATTGGGTTTAGGGCCCACTCTAATCCAAGATTATCTCCCGATTCCCACTCAAATGACATTTGCAAAGAACAAACAAGGTCTTTGTCAAGCCCCATAAGATCTCATTTATGGATGCCCGGTGAAATTATCTCTGGAAATACATCATAGGTTGAGTTATGCTCCTCAAAAACAGAGACATGATAAATCCTAAACTCTATTTATCACCTCTCCCCACCCCGAGGAACCCTGGTGGCCTGATGTGTATGTAATGTGTCTAAACCAAAGGGTAGAAGTGACATCCCACCAGTGGCTCCTTGGGACATAGATGGGCAGAGGAGAAGTGGAAGAAGAGGAAAGAGAAGGGGAGGGGACGAGGAGAAAGGAAGAATAGGAAGGAGTACAGAAATGGGGGAGAAGGGGGCGGTAATGAAAAGACATGGGGTGAGAAGAGAAGACGGGGAGGAAAAGAAAGAGAGGAGGTAGACAGAAAGAGGGTGAGAGCAGAAGAAGAGAAAGGGGAAGGAGCGAGGAACAGGGAATGAAGACGAGAGAGAAACAGGAGGAGAAGGAAGCAAAATAGGAGAAGAGCAGAGGAAAGGAGTGGAGGCCACACAGACACACAGGAGGCCTGCAAAGCTAAAATACTACCTGCTGCTAACAGGAAAAAGCATGTTGACCTTTGCACCTGAATTATGAATAGCTTCCAAACAGGAGAAAACCAATACATCAGAGCACAGATAAAGTTCTGAAGAGCAATGGTGTCTCTCTGGAGACTAAGGTGTGTCTGATGCAGGCCATGATCTTTGCAATCACTTGTTATGCATCAGAGAGTTCGGCAGTGACTAGAGAGGATAGAAGGATAATTGATGCCTTTGAGCTGTGGTGCTGGAGAAGAGTATTGAGGGTACCATAGACTGCTAGGAAAACAAACAGATTCATCCTGGAAAGGGTTAAACCGGGCTGCTCCTTGGAGGCAAGGATTCTGAGGCTTCGTCTAACATACTTTGGACATGTTGTAAGGAGGGACTGATTCTTGGAGAAGGACATCATGCTTGGGAGGGTGGAGGGACAGCACAGGAGAGGAAGGCCCTCTATGAGGTGGATTGATTCAGTGACTGGGATAATCGGGATGGGAGTGTCAGAGACAGTGTGATTGGCACAGGACAGAGCAGAGTTTAGGGCTGTTGTACATAGAGTAGTTATGAATCACAAGTGACTTGACAGCACATAACAACAACAACAGTAGCATCTTGGAACAAAGGCTGTTGATCCACTCATGGAAAACCCTTATGGAATGCAATCCTCCTCTGACACCCGTGGGGGCAGCGAGAGTCAGAATCGAGTGGATGACAACCACTGGAGGTGGGGACCACAGGGTAGGAGATGTTCTCATCCAGCTCCCTTTTTACCACAGGGGGGATCAACTGCCAAAGGCACAGCTCTGAAGACCGGTTCTGACGCTGACCTTGTCCTGTTCCCCAACTCGCTGAAAGGCTTTCCCTACCAAAAATACAGACGACATGAAATCATTGAGGAAATCCATAGGCAACTGAAAGCCTGCCAGCAGACGGGGAGCTTTGAAGTGGACGTGGAGATCTCCAAGTGGAAGGCTCCCAGAGTGTTAAGCTTCTCTCTGAAATCCAGAGAGCTGAAGGAAAGTGTCGAGTTTGATGTCCTGCCCGCCTTTAATGTCCTAGGTGAGTCTCCCCAGGCCGTAGCTTCTGGAGTAGGAGGACAGACTCCAAACATGGCTGTGGGAAAGGATGGACAGAAAAGCAGCTGGTGACGGACGAGCTGAAAAAAATTTATACGCTAGAAAACCAGAGGAACTAGATGGTGCTCGACTATCACCGCTGAATAGTCTGATCAGCAACATAATGCAGAAATCATTATGGGAGCTATGGAAAAGAACTCCAAATTCTTAAAGAATCCAGACACACCAGATCTATTGATTCTGGAGTAGTCTCTGAGACTGCAACTCTGAGTTGCTGTCTTTTAATTCTCTCTCTCTCTCTCTCTCTCTCTCTCTCTCTCTCTCTCTCTCTCTCTCTCACACACACACACACACACACACACAAACACATACAGAGAGAGAGATTAGTAAACTTTTTCTATAAAGGGTCAGACAGTAACAATTCTGAGTTATTTGGGTTGTCTGATCTGTAATGCAACTACTTGGCTTTGCTCTGGTGCAGGAAAGCAGCAGGAGATAGGTTGTCAACAAATGGCTATGTTTATGTTCCAATAAAACTTTATTTATAAAAACAAGCAATGGGCCAGATTTGAACCCTAGTCACTCACTAGCTGACTGCAGTCTGTCATTCCAATGTATCAATACAGTTCAAAGTCGTTCCCATGAACTAAATGTGTCAAAAATCACTTCCAATCTGCTCGTTATCACACATTTGAAGGTATCATGATGTCAACGTCTCTTCCGTGATAGGCCAACGGGTCTCCGGCTCTGCCCCCAGCCCCAGCGTCTATGCTGAGCTCATCCGTCAGTTTGAATCCCCAGAATACGTAGAGGGAGAATTTTCCTCCTGCTTCACCGAGCTGCAGCGAGATTTCATCGGCTCTCGTCCCACCAAGGTGAAGAGTTTAATCCGCCTGGTGAAACACTGGTACAAGCAGGTATGACAGTCCTTGTTCAAAGCACTGTGACCATTGAATCCATGTCCGTGAAACGTGAACCCATAGCCTCTCCTGCTGGGGGACTACCTGCTTCAGGGAATCTGCTTGCTTCTTAACCCCAGGGATCTCTGCATGACCATCACTAACTATTAAATCAAGCTTAGAATCTCTAACTTCAAGGCCACTACTGCTGCTGCTGCTACTGTTCCTGTTATTATTGTGGCTATTGGTAGCAGCCTATACTTAAGATAACTCCATCCATAACAGAACACGATTTACCATCTCCATGATTAGTTGCAGATCAGAGAGTGTATTGTTCCCATCTATAGGATTTTCATTGGCTGGGTGTTTTTTAGAGTAGATTGCCAGCACTTTCTTCCTAGTCTGGAACCTAGCTCTTTAACTAGAAGCTCTGATGAAACCTGTTTCATTTCATCGCAACACACAAGCCTCCAATGGCCAACTGGTAGTGGTGGCGATGGTGCCTGAGATGCACTGGCCAGGCATAGAAACCTGGACCTCCCAAACAAAAGGAAAGAATTCTACCACTGAACCACCCAGCAATGCCCTGTCTAGGTGGTTCCCTTTGCCCTGACATGGGCCAGGGTCTAGGTTGTGTGTATCAAAGGGCAGCTGGAGGTTGAGATTCACAAGGTTTGTTTGGTTTGGTCTTTTTTAAAACCACACACATTTACCAGTGTGGTTTACAGGGGCTCAGTGGCTATCATCACTAGATGCTGATGCTTCCTTGGTCTCCAACTGGGACCCGGGACTCTTTTATGATGCAGGATAACGTCTCTCCACCTACTCCAGTTGACCTGCACAGAGAAGCTTAGGGCATTATCACCAGAGCAGACTCGTCACACACACCACCAGGTGCTTGCTGAATTGTCCAGACGTGGAGACTCAGTCTGTGGTTTCATTCCCAGAAAAGCATGCAAGAGGCCAGTGCATGTGCTCAAGGGCCCAGCGCCACTGTGGACCATGGTGCCCATCATGCCACCGTCCCAAAGCTGAAAGAGGGATCCCAGAACCTGCTCTGCAGGATTGGATTTGGAATGAAGCCAATGAAATGCCTGCCACCTTAATGAATGCACACTGGGTTGGTCTTTTAGAAATAGGTTTTCTTTTTGTTGTTGAGAATCTGCACAGCAGAACATATGACAGTTCAGCAATTCCTTCATGTTCAGGGCACTGGCACTGATATATTCTTTGAGTTCTACAAGCTTTTTCCTTAGCTTTTTGCAAGGTTTTCCTCCTCATTAGCTTACTTGCATAGCCCCTGAAGGTTCCTATCAAATCTCTCGAGTTGCTGTTTGAATTCAATCCCGTTGAGAAAGATCTTTAAATAGCTCCTTGCTAGAGACAGAGATTCTTTGCTCCTTAAACTATTGTCTGGTTTTAAGAAGACTTCAGGGGAAAGGCAATACACAATAAGGGACTCATTAGACATCGTGATTTATGAATTCTATTAATCAGTGGCAGTTCATGCTATAAAGTAAAACACCTATGAATGGTTGTGTGAACAACCAGTATGATTTGTAAACCTTCAGTCAAGTAAAAATGAACCACCTAATTAATTTTTTAAGGTAAAAAAAGACTTCAGGAAATTTTTGAGGTTTAAAATTTAAAGATGATCTCAGGGGAAGAGTTTCAGGAATTTATCCAGCCTCCATGGATCCAGAAAGTCTGGATTCCATGAGAATTTGAAATTCTTTTCTGCATTTCCTCTCTTCTTCTTGTTGTTGCTAGATGTTGTCGACTCAAGTGTGACTCATAATGACTCTATGAAAAACAGACCTGAATCTTATTTATTTATATATATATAACTAGAACATCTTAAATTTTTAATCCTTTCTTTACAGGTTACCTAGATTAAGAAAACCGTAGAAAGTTAGTAACTGTCACAAGCAGAAGCCAAGTGGTGGCATGGTCAATTCTCCACAGAGTCCTGCTTTGTGGGGGTCTGAATACACTGCTGGGGTCTCAGCTCACACTCTCTGGGTCAATCTCTGCAGATTTTAGTCCACTGGTGACTTTCCCCCATATTTCTTTGTAAACTCCTCAGCTTTCTTACAGAATTTTTTTTACAATCCTTGGAGCATTCTTTGGCTAGGTCAACCCGGAGAGTATGTTCAGGCTGGGGGCTGTTCACCAGTGCTGTGATGGACTGGATCACTTGGTCAGTCTTGGTGGCTGGCTTCCAGTTTTCAGCACTAATTACTGGGAGATGGATCTGTCCCTTTTCATCCCTGTTCAGGTGGTAGATCTTAATTTTGAATGTGATCTTCGGTGGTTTGGACGGATACCATGCTGGGAAGTTTATTTTTATTCTGATGGCCCCCTTGTTGTATGAAGGCTTATCAGGAACAATAAGCCCTTGCCGGGTCAATAAATGAGCTTTGTCAACCTGGATGTTACAGAAGTTTTTCATCCCACATTTGGGGATTTCTTCAAGCTCCTTCATCAGCCTCCTGCTGGCCGTCTCCTGGATTGGGTGCTGCCGCTGTCCCCCTGAATCTTATTTTCTCTTATCCTGTGCCGTCCTCATCATCTCTGACATGCTTCAGCCCATTGCTCTAGTGACCATGTCCATCCATCTCATTGGGAATCTTCCTCTATTTTGCTGACCGTCCACCTTTCTAGGTGTGGTATTCCTTTCTAAAGAATGACCTCTCCTAACAACATCCAAAAAAAAAATGCCCAAAATATGTGAGCCAAAACGTCACTATCTTTGCCTCCAAGGAGCACTCTGGTTGTGCTTTCTCCAAGACTTATCTGTTTTGGTTTTTTGTTTGATTGTTTGTTTTTGGTGTTTGTTTTGGGGTTTTTTTTGGCAGCCCATGGGATAGTCAGTACTCCTCTCCAACACCACAACTCAAAGGCATCACTTCTTCTGTCATCCTTATTCATCGTCCAGCTCTTAGATGCTTAGCAAGTGCTTGAAAACACTATGGCCTGAATCAGGCACACCTTAATCTTTGACGGACAGTAAATGGAAGCTATATTATCCCCCTATGGAGGCATCTGTGGCTCAAAGCACAACAGTTTGCTTTTTTTAAAAAACCATCAGCTCAATTTTAACTCTTGGTGACTCCATGTGTATCGAAGGAGGACTGTGTCCCACAGGGTTGATCTTTCATAAGTGATGAGAAAGTTGTTGATGCAAAAGATTTTTCATAAGTGATGAAAGTTAGGATTTTTCCTAAGTGGATGGCCAACCTTTCCTCCAAGGAAGACTTGAACCTCCAACCTTTCAGGCACCACCCAGGGACATCTATGCTTCCCATTGTAGTTGTGTGTTGTCCAGTTGATGCCAATTTATAGCAATGCTCCAGGGCAGAGCAGAACTGGTCGCATGAGGTTTTCTAAGCTGTAGTCATCATGTGGGCAGATTGTAAATCTTGTCCGCCATGAGTCCATGGGGACTGCCTCGTGCTTAACCACTGTACCAGCAGGGACTCTGTGTGCTGCCCACTGGCTACCAAATTATTACCTGCATATCTGCGCTGAATCAGGGAGCCTCAGCTCCCCATCTGTGCCTCCGTTTCCCTGCTGTGTGTCTCCCACCATTTTTAATGTGCAGTCTGTGCAACTCTTACTCAATCCCTCGTGTTAACTTGTCTCTGCTCTTCCCACAGTGTGAAAGGAAACTGAAGAAGAAGGGGTCTCTGCCCCCAAAGTATGCCTTGGAGCTGCTAACCGTTTATGCCTGGGAGCAGGGCAGCGGGGAGACAAAGTTCAGCACCGCCGAAGGGTTCCGGACGGTCCTGGAGCTGGTCATCAAATACCAGCAGCTCTGCATCTTCTGGCTGGTCAACTACGACATGAAGGACGTGACTGTGAGGAAGTTCCTGCTGGCCCAGATCCGGAGACCCAGGTGCTCGGAGCCACGGCCCCCTGCCTTGTCAGTTAAGTTGTTATTGTTGTTTTGGGTGCTGTGTGTGGAGTCGACTAGGACGCATAGTGACCCTAAGAACAACAGACCTGAACCTTGCTCTGCCCTGTGCCATCTTCAGGGTCTCTGACAGGCCTGAGCCTGTTGTTACAGTCACTCTGTTGGTCCATCTCATTGAGGGTCTCCCTCTCTTCCTCTGATCCTCCACCCTTCCCAGCACAATGGCTTTCTCCAAGACCTGGCCACGCCAATCAGCTTGACTCCTTTCAAAGCTATGTCAGTGTCCTGGCCCCTTCTCTACTGGGTCACTATTCTTCCTGGATTTTCATGGCTGTCACCCCCTCAGAACAGTGCTCAGGTCTTTCGTTCATAGGGTCACTATGAATCATCTCCTACTCAATGGCACTTAACAACAATAACAATGATAACATAGACAGAGCTATGTTGACCTAGTGGACAGAAAGTGATGCTCCCAAGCCCAAGGTCGGTGATTTTAATCTGCGGCCCTCAAGCCTGGTTTAAATTGGTTTTTGTCAAACATTCTAAGTGGTATAGCACTGGTCTGTCCCTTTGCTGTACAGAGGTAACTCGTGGTTGCTGTGATGCTGAACACTGTGACACTGACGTGTCAAATGCAATCATGGTTACCCATGATGGACAGTGTTTGGTGGAGCTTCCTGATTAAAACAAGCTTGGAAGCAGGAGTGGCATCCACCTCAGAAATGGCCTGCCTCTGGGAACTCTATGAACAGTGCTCAGGTCTTTCATTCATATGGTTACTATGAGTCATCTACAACTCAGCGGCACTTAACAGTAACAACCCCCTCAGAGGTTAGGCAGTTCGGATGGCCTAGTGGTAAGAAGCTGGGCTGCAATCTCAAAGGTACCTGGTTCAAATCTACCTGTTGTTCTGTGGGAGAAAGACGGTCAATCTCTTCCCGTGTGATTTTCTGCCTCTGAAAACCCGCTGGAGGGGCAGCTATGAGTCGGTTCTGACTTGACAGCACACAATCACCCCCTCTCAGGAGCAGACTAGCAGGCTTCTCCTCCAAGACTCTTTGGGTGGATTTAAACTACCAACCTTATGATTAGTAGCCCAATGCTTAAAGGCTTGCACCACCCTGGGGCCTTCAGTTCTACCAGCAGGAGGCAAAAGCAGTGGAAGCAAGAAAAAAAGCAGAGTGCAAAGGGAAAAGGGAGGAAAGGTGAGTGGTTACAAGACCCCATAGTCCTGTTATCTGCAGGAGGTGCGACCCGGTTAAACTCATTATATTTGATTCTATTTTATGGCATCTTGGTTTAGGTGCATGCTGTTTGATTCTAAAGTCACTGGGTCTTTAAAGCATTGGGTTTCTAATGCACTGGGTCCCTGGGTCTCTAACGCCTTCTTTGAAACCCTCCTCTCCATTTAGGCCTGTGATCTTGGACCCCGCTGATCCTACGGGGGATGTGGGTGGAGGAACTCGCTGGAGCTGGCATCTTCTGGCCCAGGAAGCTCGAGTGTGGCTGTCTTCTCTCTGCTTCATAGAAGGCAATGGGTCTTCAGTGAAACCGTGGAATGTTCTGGTAAGAATCAAGGAAGTGTGCTCTGGAGACGGCCCCGAGAGGCTTACCTCAAAGAGCTTCCTCCTCCTCCCATTGCAACTTGGAACTCTTCCTACCACAAACAGTAGAAAGCCCGACTCGCAGAAGCTTAAGCCGTTGTTAGTGTTGTTTTCTCTCATGTTTCAAGAAGGGCTGAGATGCAGCTCAACTTAGCTTTCTGCATTGGACCCCTATTGTTTGGGGACCAAGAGTTCTTCATCCTGGGCTCTGCCTTGTGCATTGATGGATGTTAAACAGCATCCCTGATCTCCCCTCACTAGATACCCATTGCAATCCATTCTCCCAATGGGGGCAATCAAATATGTCTCCAGATATCACTAGATGTCCCTTGAGCTAATCTACAATCACGCTGGCTCGTTCTGTCTGGTGACTCCACCATATTCACTGATGACTTTGTCCTAGTGGGACCACAAGGTGGAAAATATCCAAGGATCTAGAGAAATCTCACAGCTGTCTGTACATTTCATTGCCCCAAACTGCCTGGAGAGAGAGCCCTGACTTAGATGCAGCTACAGGGAAGGAGGAGGGTGAAGACAGTGGCAGGAAGGACTTAGATCAACCGGCCCAAGGCACCTGCCAAACCTGGCCCGAGCCCCACATCTGACCTAGACATCTGACACCCAGTGTATTTGTTTAGAGCGAGCTTTCCCAACCTGGGCCCCTGTTGACATTTGGGGACCAGTCGCTGTTCTCTGGAGGCTGCTTTAGAAAGATGTTCCACACGTGATGGAATCTTTAGCAGCATCGCAAATCCCTACCCACTAGATGTCATTCAGGCGTCTTCCAATTACAAGCGTCCTCAGACGTTGCTGCATGTCCGCCTGGGAAGCAAAAAATCACCCCCTTGTTGAGAACCCATTGCTTCAAATGAACCACCTCTCTCTGGAGCCATTGCCACTTGCTGAGGTCTTCATTACCTAGAACCAGCTGATTCATTGTCATTGAGTCGATTCTAAGTCATAGAGACCTTGTAGGACAGAGTAGAACTACCCGAAAAGGTTCCAAAAGGAAAATCATATGGAAGGACATTCTCACATCCTTCTGAGGAGTGCCTGCTGGGTCTGTACCACCAACCTGTCAGTTAGCAGCCAAGCGCCTAATCACTGCACCACCAGGCCTCCTTCCTTATCTCCTGTTGCAGGCCAAGGGTAAAATAATTTTATAAATAACTAGACAGAACACCAAGAATGAGGGAGAAAACAGAGGTGAAGCAGGAGGCTAACAGTTCTCCAACAAGAACTGAAGCACTGACCTTAGCTTCCTTGGGTCTTTACTGAAAATTGCCAGAGAGCAAATTGCCAAGATAATTCAATGCAAATAAAGTTAAGCTCTTTCTATTGAAAACCTTCTGCTTGACTCAGGAGGGAGGGGTCAGCAAGAATCCTGTAAACAAGGATTGCCTTAGTGTCGACCCCTGTAAACAATTAAGGATCACCTTAGTGCTTCACGGTGAATTCCAGTTTGTATCAGCCTCCCTCATAACCTGAAGTAGCATTCCGTTTATTACAAATATTTAGGATGAAATTTGGCGTCCCATAATCTCCAGCATCCAAAACATCTTCCCTCTCCCAGACACAATTCTCTCGTTCCTTCCCAACTGTTTTAACCAATTCTTTCAGTTGCATAGAGAACATTGACTTGACCTCCATGGTTCTTTCTTCCCCAGACAGTGCAGACTCCGAGTAGCTGTGGAGCAGGAATATATTCCATTGTCAACTCTCATCCAGAGGTCATAGCATCCTGGAATAGCCGGAACTGGAGGTTCTGACAGGCGTCACCTTGCAGTTGCTTGTGAAGAACGTATGTGAGGTGTGGGGAAAGGAGCTTGGAGCCACGATCCACTTCTGGTCCCTGTTCTTCCCTTCCCTTCACTTCTTTGCTGTCTTTTGACATCAAGACTCCGAAATCCTGCCTCCAGTTCAAGGCCTGTGCTTGCTTCCACCTCGCTCTGCTATTGGTCTACTTTATTAAAAAGATTTGTTCTACTCTTGATTTATTAACACGTATTTTTGTCAGCCATTATGGTTTTGGGGTTTTTCGGTTTTGTTTTTTTACAATAAGCTCCTCCCTTCATTTCATCTTTGGAGAGGAATCCCTTCTGAGCTCCAAAGAGAAACTCGTCATGCGCACCTGGGGTTCCCTAAGTCACGTGCTTCTCTCCAAACTTCCTCCATCATCCAGCTCAGTCTCGTTCATTCCATACCCACAATCTGTCCATCCTAGAAGGTATGTAGGTCTCCCAAGTCAGTAGCCAGCCAACACTTTCCTCGTTGTTGTTGTTGTTAATTGCCAACAGGTTGGTTCCAGATGGAAACCCGCCCAATCCTGCACAGAGGATGGAACCCCGCCCAATCCTGCACAGAGGATGGAAACCCCGCCCAATCCCGCACAGAGGATGGAAACCCCGCCCAATCCCGCACAGAGGATGGAAACCCCGCCCAATCCTGCACATAGGATGGAAACCCCCGCCCAATCCTGCATCATCACTGGTTCCACCACTACACGGATCCAAGTCATTGAGAGGCTTCCTCTTCCTCAATGATCCCTCCATACGATTCTCAAGTTCTCCAAAAGCCTGAATTATGATTGTTACTTTATTGTCTGTCTGTCCCTATTCCTCGTGAGCGCGCCTCCTTTGCGCCCCTCTGCACCACCGCCCACCCACAAGTCTCTTCTTGCTAAACCTAAAAGCTTCCTCCTCTGATTTTAGCTTCAGAGATACATGAAGGTCTGACGTTTTAACCTCTTACTGTCAAGTCAGCTCCTCCTGTGTCCGAGGAGAGAGCTCTGTGTTCCCTAGGACTGTCACCAGACCACTGGACGCTTCTGGGTGAACTCACACTCCTGCCCTATCGGCTAGTGACCCAGCGTGTTCAACCACTTGTACCACTGAGAAACCCCTAACTTCATCTAATCCTCTTTAAAGTTTTTATTACCACTAAATCGCATATGCCAGTACTCTTTTTTATTTTTAGTAGTATATTTTATTATATAAAATACAAGCTCCAAATCCTTTTTATATTCCATTATATTGGGTATTCTTAATGGTTTTTTTTTCTTTCAGGTGCACCTTATAATCACTTTATCAAGGTTATTTCTCTTTTTCTTATGTTGAGGGTAGATTAGTTATTTTTTTAAAAAAATTATTTTACTAATTTTAATGAACATTTACAGAGATTTTGGATATCCATCCATTCATTGTTGTGCTTTTTTCTCTACTCCTTCCCTCACACCCCAGTTCACTCCTCTCTTTGAAAAGCAAAAGATAAACTTCATTGGTATACAATCCTCCCCCGCCCCGAATGCACTCCACTATGCAACCTTAATTCTGGATTCCTGTGATAATCGTAATACCCTATCATATATTGCTTTTGAACTGCTCTCTCCCTCATCTGCTTCAATTCAGTATACATAATCTATCCCATTTTTCTCAGTCTTACCCCAAACCTGATATCTGTCCCATTCTACAACAGTGGCACTATGCAGTATTTGTTTTTTTATGAGTGAGATATTTTACTTATATATGCCAGTACTCCTGACCAGGATAAGAGCAAAAGAAATAGGCATGTCTTGAGGTTGAAGGACCAAAGAATGACAGCCCTTGTTACACAGATACTCAGTCTACGGTTAGCTCTCAAATCCTTGCGTCGGCTACATCTCCTGCTTAGTTTGGTCAAACATCGTTCCCTGTGGGTTCTACACACTGGCTTAAGATGAGTCTCTACCAGAAAACACGGAGGCTTTTTTGCCTGGCCTACCCTGTGCCATCCTCACAATCTCTGACACACTCAAGAATAGTATAGCAAGCAACAAATGCTGGTGAGGTTGTGGAGAGACTGGAACCCTGATTCACTGTTGGTGGGAGTGTAAAATGGTACAACCACTGTGGAAGGAGGCGTGGCGCTTTCTCAAAAAGTTGCAAATAGAGATACCATTCGACCCAGCAATTCCACTACTGGGAATATACCCCAAAGAGACCATAACTGACATCCAAGCAGATATATGCACA
>NW_006400054.1:1913133-1965491 GCF_000299155.1 Elephantulus edwardii
TAAAAGAATAGTATAAATATAACTTTTCTATGTACTGGTAAACCAAAACAATGTGTCTGACTCACTCTTTTGTGACAGTCTCTTCATTGCAGCGGTCTGGAAATGACATTGCAGCCTCTCTGCATTTCCCCCTTCATTGGCTGCTGTGAATTGGGCATCAGACACAAGGACTCATCTCTGCTTTGTCAAAGATTGTGTAAGAGCCTGAGTGTAAATCCACCTCATGCTCGTGTCTCCACATTCTGCCTCTTCTCCTATTGAATGCATTTTAAAAAACCCTACATATACGCTTCATTTAAAAAGACAGAGAGCTACATGACCCAACATCTGCCAACTAAATGTCAGCGGACCAACACTGACATCTGATGCTCCCAACATACTCCTCAGAGACTCATATTTCCCTTGCTGTGACATAACAGGAATTATAAGGACCTGGAATTTGATATTAAACATATTCATTTCCTGTTGCTGACAAAGCAAATAACCACAGACTTGGTGACTTACAACAACGAAAATGTATTCTGTTACAGCGTTGGAGGTTCAAAGTTCAACATGAGCCCTCTGAGGTTCAGATCCAGGAGATGGTAACTGTTTCCTTCCACATCTGTAGGGGCGAACATTGCCTCAACTCTCTGCTCTAGGATGTGGTGCTGGAGAGGAGTATCCCATCGTCTGCCAGGAGAACAAACTGATAAGTCTTGGGGGAAAAGTGCAGCCAGAGTGCTGCTTGGAGCAAAGATGCCGACGCTTCATGTCTCCTACTTTGGGCGTGTTGCTAGGAGAGACTATTCTTTGGAAAATGACATCATGCTTGGAAAAAGTGGAGGGTCAGCAAAAGAGAGGAAGGCTCTCAATGACATGGATTTATAGTGACTGCAGCAATGGGTTTAAGTGTGTCTGAGTTGATTGGATGGCACCAGATAGGCCAGGGTTCAGGTCTGTTGTTCATAGGGTTGCTATGAGTCATACTCAATTCAACAGCAGTGAGTTCCTGGCATTTTGAGAGATAATATAGCACCTAACAGCACTTACAACAACAGTGTGTGTGTGCAGTACATGTTGTTATTATATACCATCAAGTCAGATCTGACACATGTTTGACCCTCCAGTGGGTTTTCAGAGGCAGTAAATCATGTAAATACATTTCACCATCTCTAAGGAGCACCTTGGTTGCACTTTCTCAAGGACAGATGTTTACTCTTTTGACAGTCTGTGGGATAATTAGTACTCTTCCCTAATACCACAGCTCAAAAGTACCACTCGTTCTTTGAGCTTTCTTATTCATTGTCTAACTTTCAGAAGCCTAGGAAGCAACGGAAAATACCATGCTCAGATCGTGCACACCTTAGTCTTTAAACTGACGTCATTGTTCTTTAGCAGTTTGGATATGTACTAGAGCACCTTAGTCTTTAAACTGATTTCATTGCTCTTTAGCAGTTTGGAGAAATTCTTGACAACATATTTTCTTCCCTTCCTTTCCTTCCTTCCTTCTTCCTTCCTTCCTTCCTTCCTCCTCCTCCACCTCCTTCTCCTCCCCTTCCTTCCTTCCCCTCCCTCCCTCCCTCCCTCCCTCCCTTCCTTCCTTCCTTCCTTCCTAAAACAACATAAATAGGGAACTCGGGTGGCCTGGTGGGTAAGGAGTTGTGCTGTCATCCCAAAACATAGACAGCTCGGATTCAGCAGCTGGGCACTCTCCTTCCTTGTAAGCTGTGTCCTCCTCTCTCCCTCTCTCCCTCCAGCTTCCCACCTTCTGTCTCCACCCATTTCCCTGCTGATCTTTCTCTGCCCAGATTTTTCCTCTATTGTTTTTTTTTTCTTTTTGGTCTCTATGCCCCTGCTCCTACTTCCATCTAGTGGTACAAATGAGAAGTAAATCAGTCTGAGCTGGAAGCAGTAACCTGCAAGGAAATGACCAAGTCTGGCCATGGGGTCAGTTCTGGGTAGTGACTGGATGTGAGACTGGGCAGAACTGGGTCTTTTCAAGACTATGATCTTTTGGAAACAATTTACCAGCCATTTATTTCAAGGCACCTCTGGATGGGTTTGAACAGCCATGCTTTCAGTTAGCAGACAAGCGTTTAGCCATTTGAGCTATGTCAGCAAATGATTCATCCCAAACCGAAACCCACTGTCATTTAATTGGTTCCGACCCAGAGCAAATCTTTATCAGGTTTCTGAAGCTGCAAACCTTTACAGGAGGAGATTGCCTGTTGTTCTCCAGAGAAGCTGGTGGATTTGAACCACGTGCCTTTGGGATTGCAGTCAAGCTTCTTACCACTTGTTATTGTGTGCCATGGAGTTGGAATTGACTCACAGCTGACCCTCCAGCAGGTTTTCAGAGGCAGTAAACACACGGGAGAAGATTGCCCATCCTTCTCCTGCACACAGCTTGTGGATTTGAACTGTGTGCCTTTGGGATTGCAGCACAGCTTTCTACCACTAGACCACCAATTAAAGTCCCTCCAGGTTTCTTGTTATTTGATAAATATTCCCCTAACTGGTTAGATATCTCAAGGATATTTCTTCTCATGTCCACAATGCCCTCCCCAGGATTCAAGGTCTGTATCCTCACCCTGTTACAGCCACCACCAACCCAGAACTCCAAAACTCACTGCCACTGTGTCGATCCGCCTCCTAGCAACCTTCTGCTGGCTTTCTGAGGCTGTAAATCTAAACAGGAAGTTACCCATCATTTCCTCTGTGGAACTTCCAATGGATTCTAACCACTGAAGATCTCTGCTTGTTTCTTTTCAGGGCAACGCGCTGCGGAGGACTACACCAGCAGGTTCCCACCACCCACACACCACCACAAGCCACACACAAGATGCACACCATTATCCACAGGGAGGCACACGCGCCCGGTCTCTTCCCCGCCTCAGCTCCCACCCAGCGACAGATTTGTTTGTCCTTCTGGCAGTCTGTGGTTGATTCAATATTATTTGCCAACATGTTTGCCAAAAGCATCAATTCTTCTTTGATCTTTCCTACTTATTATCCAACTTTCGCATGTGTGTGTCTCTGTTAGCTGCTGTCAAACAATGACTCATGGCGACCCTGTGAACAACAGGTCAGAGCCTTGCACCATCCTCTGAACTAACTCAGTCTCATAAGGACAAATACTGCATACACCCATTATTGTAAAAATAGAAGGATAATTGGCAAAACATGTATGGGGATGCAACATGGGGGAAGAGCAGAGAGGTGAGGATGGGTAGAGGGAAAATATATTGATATGCCTAGAAAATAAAAAACAAACACAAATTTATCGATTAAAAAAATACAACAAAGTGCAGCAATGAATGAATGGAAATCCAAAATCTCTGTAAATGTTCATTAAAATTATTTTTAAAAAAGAATAAAGACAAAGAAAAAAGAAAAAAATACAGCAACAAAACACAAAACCTTGAACCATCCTCAAAGCTTTTCCCATGTTCAAGTCCATTGTCACAGTCACTGTGTCAATCTGTCTTCCGCTCAATTTTTTTCTTCTTTTTCCATAGAATGGTGCATCATAAAAACATGCCCCAAGTATTCATGAGACCAAGTCCCCCCATCCTAACCTCTGTGGAGCACCCTGGTTGCACTTCTAAGACTTGTTTGTTTTCTTTTTTCCTAAGACACGACTCAGAAAGGTTTAGGTCTGGGACCCGTCTTCCTCCAGGATGACCTCACTAAGGTAGCAAAAATCCCTCCCCTCCAAACAGGCTCACATACAAATACCCACTCAAAAGTGATTGCCAACACATTGATTCCAACTCGGAGGAACCCTGCAGGGACTGAGAAACACAGCATCTTTCACTTTGCAACCTTATATGTTGCCGCTTTGACCTCAAACTTCCTCTCAACGTCCAGGGATGAGAATTTCAGTATGTATTTCAGGGGAACACGATCCTATCTACACGAGGTTTTATAAACAAGGAAGCCAAGGCCCAGCACAGTCAAGGCCAAGTGACCTGACCAGACCTCCATCTGAGATCTCTCTGCTTCCACAGCCCAGGCTTTTATAACTCCTGAATGTCATGGACTCTCTAAGATCCGGCACTGGGCGGGCCTCCCTCTAGCTTGGTATAGTGAGCTGTTGTAGACCTCAGCTTACGAGGTTCCAGGGGCTCCTTCCATGAGTGATAGGAAACCTCCAGTAACTTCCCCACCTGGAAGCTGGGCTACAGCCTTCCCACCTGGGCCAGGTGAGCCTGCTGCCTGGTGGGCCTCACTGGTGCCGATCTGAACCCACAAGATAAAGCCTCACCCACAGGGTTGCCAATCCTCCCCAAAGCCTTGCCCCGGGGAGGCCCCGCCCCGCCCCGGGGAGGCCCCCCGCCGCAGAGCACTTGTGAGAAAAGAGTCTGGCCGCGTTACTGTTGTTTGGTGCCATCACACCAGCTCAGACTCATAACCCTAATTACAACAAAGCAAAACACTGCTTGGCCCTGTGCCCTCTTCATAGCCTTCACCATGCTCAAGGCCATTGTTAAAGCTACATCCTTGGGCAACTTTCTCTTTTGTACTCACCTTGTACTTTGACCAAGGCATGACATCCTGCTCCATGTCCTGGCCCCTTGTGATAACACATCCACATATGTGAGATGAAGCCTCACCAAATTCACTTCCAAAGGGCATTCCTGTTACATTCTTGTCCATTAGTACAAGGCCACAATACATTCAGTGTTTTTCACCAACATGACGATTAAAAGGCTCCCATTCTTCTTCAGTCATTCCTTATTCATCATCCAACCTTCGCACGGACACGTGAGTGACCATCTTAATCTGAAAGGAATGATGAGGTAAAGTTGTCCTTTTCAAAAAAATAGCTCCAGGGAGCAAAATTTGATTTGAAATCAGCGAAACTTTGCACTGATGACAAAGCCATATTGCGGTGTGATTACACTATTAATATGTCTGTGCTTTGGTGTCTACACTCATGTTGTTGTTGTTGTTGTTGTTATGTGCCATCGAGTCGTTTGCGACTCATAGTGACCCTATGTACAACAGCCCTAAACCGTGCTCTATCCTGTGCCAATCTCATTGCCTCTGACACACCCATCCCGATTACCCCAGTCACTGAATCAATCCACCTCATAGAGGGTCTTCCCCTCCTGCGCCGTCCCTCCACTCTACCCAGCATGATGCCCCTCTCTAAAGACCTGTCTCTCCTTACAACATGTCCAAAGTATGTCAGACGAAGCCCCAGAATCCTTGCCTCCAAGGAGCAGCCTGGTTTAATCTCATAGTGGGAAGAAATGTTCCATTTCGGTGAGAAGTTGATGAAAATAAAGATATCATTTTTTTTCCACCCACATTGCAAGGACTCCATAGATTCAAGGGTTCTTCTGCGTCTGTTGGTTCCTTAGTGAGTCTCCACCACTAGTGCTGGCTCACCCTTCTTTCTGCAGGCTGGACCCACTCACAGTTGCCCCCCTGATGGTTGAGGTTATTATCTCCTAGGTGTTCATCCCAGTTCCTCGCCCGGGATGCCCCACTGCAGTCTCTCAGGTGTCCAGAGGCCAGTGAATTCAGAAGTGCATGGCCAATGCTTCTTCCTGATCAGTCTTAGTCTGGAGGCTCCCGTGACACTTGTCCACTACGGGTGACGCGTCTGCTATCAGAAATCCTGGTGACATAGCTTCCAGCAACATACGAGTTGCCACTTGAAACACCTCAGGCAGGACAACACGCCTGCTGTTCAAGTCCTAGGACCTTTATTTTTTTATTATTATTTATTATTATTTTGTGTGCATGTACCGTCAAATCAGATCTGACTGGTACAGGAGGATATTGCGCCTCCTTCTCCGGCAGAGCATCTGGTGGATTCGAACCGTGTTCCTCTGGGATTGCAGTGCAGCTTCTTGCCACTAGGCCACCAGAGCTCCCCTTTTTTTTAATTTTATTAATTTTGTGTGCATGTACCGTCAAATCAGATCTGACTGGTACAGGAGGAGATTGTCCCTCCTTTCCCAGCAGAGCATCTGGTGGATTCGAACCGTGCGCCTCTGGGATTGTAGTTGCAGCTCCTTGCCACTAGGCCACCAGAGCGCCCCAAGTCCTAGGACCTTTATGAACAACAGATCAAAACCTTGCCCTCTCCAGTCCCGTTCTCAAGATCTTCACCATGTTCAAGTCCAAGGTCACAGCCTTGGACATCTGTCTTACTGTCTTACTGTCCTACTGAAGATCTTTCAACGACCCTCTACTTTTCCAGGCCTGAGGTCTTTTTCCAAGGACAGGTGCCTTCTAACAACATGCTCAAAGCATGTGAGACAAGGTTTCCCTGTCTTTGTAGCTAAGGAGCTCCCCGGCTCCACTTCTTCAAAGACAAGTTTATTTGTTCTTTGTTGTTATTGTTGTTGTTTATTTGGTTTTTTGTCCATGGTATATCCAATACTCTTCACCAACACCACAATTCAAAGGCATCAGTGCTGCTAACAGCTTCCGTATTCATTGTCCGTGGTAAAGTAGAGATCAGCAAGAAAGAGGGACACCCTCATCCAGATGGATTGACCTGGTGTCTACAAAAGGTGGTTCGGGCACAGGAAGGAATGGGAAGGACAAGAGGCCATTTTATTCCACGGTGCCTGCTGTGGCTAAGAGTCAGAACGGACCCAGCAGGACCTAGAAACAGCAGTAAGTAGTTCACAGTAGAGTTCTTGTTCATATATCAATAAGGAATTAGCCATTCTCCTCCTGGAAACCTAACCCTAACCCTAACCCTCTCTCAAACCTAGTGGCCCCATCCTCACTGCCTCTGCCCCTTGTCTGGTCCACAGACTAGAAGTAAAAGTGGGATGTCCTTCCCCAGCTTTGGCTTTTCTCTCTCCCTCTCTCCCTCTCTCTCTCTCCCTGTCTCTCTCTCTCTCTCTCTGTGTGTGTGTCGGTGTATGTGTGTGTCCTCTCTCCCTCTGTTTCTCTGTCTCTCTCTCTGTGTATATGTGTATCTGTGTGTGTGTGTCTCTCTCTCTTCCTCCTTCCCTCTCTCTCTCTCTGTGTGTGTGTGTGTGTGTATCTGTCGGTGTATGTGTGTGTCCTCTCTCCCTCTGTCTCTCTGCCTCTCTCTTTCTCCAGGTACCTGGGGTCACCTGTTCTAATTGAGGACCGGCTGGCCCATAATATGCAGCCAAGTCCATGAAGAACAAACCTTTACTGCCTGTAGACTCTGCACTCGCAGTGTGTCAGCGTGGGCGCCAACACGGAACAGAGTGACACAGTCAAACCCCAAGACCCACGTCCGGAGGAGATGAATCAAACCGAGAGACGGCATGTGATGGAATGTTCTACTTGCTTGCTTTTTTTTAAATTATTTTTTGTGAAAACATTCATGGTGAACCTCATCCTCATCTCACGGCTTCTAGACATCACGTCCAATGAACGTTGGCTGCATCCTTTAAATTGTGTCAACATTCTCATTTTTTAAAAAAAAATTCTTCATTGTTGCACATTTTCTTCTCCCTAGCTATTTCTGGGCTAGCTGTTTCACTTTTGTTGACTTAACCTCCCTGCTCCTCCAAATGTCTCAAAAATAGCTTCTGGCCCACTGGTCTTCTACAGATAATTTTTTCCCCCCGTTGTCTGAAATTTCTATAACCTTGACCTGTAGATAATGCAGAGCAAGGCCTCAGACCATTTAACGCTGCTCTCACAAGCCCTGCAGGAACACACAAGGCCACAGAGAATTTCTTTTAAAGTAATGTGATTCTCAAGGGCAACAATCTTTACATTTTGGACTAAAAGTCAAATCAGAACCAACTCATAGCTGACTCTCCAGTGGGTTTTCAGAGGCAGTAAATTGCACAGGAGGAGGTTGCCCATCCTTCTTGAGCAGCTGGTGGATTTGAACCATGTACCTTTGCGTTGGTGGTATGATTCCTTACCACTAAGCCACCAGAGCTCCCTACTCAGAGGTCAATTCAATTCAGCACTTGAAGGCCATTATCTCAGGACTCCTTCCAGACTCTACAGATCCATTAAGTCTGGATTCTTTAAAATGGAATTTTATGCTTTCAAATAAAACAAAATGAAGAACCAAACAATTCATGAAGGTCATTATGAACCTGGTAACCTGCGAAGGACAATAAACATGCAAGTCTTAAAGAAGGATCGATCCTATGGACGGGAATTGAACTTTTTAGTGCATTTCAGGCCATCCCTGATCTTTCTTGGGGTTTCACCTTTGGAGTCAAGGGCCCCACTCCCTCCCTCCATCCCCCACACCTGCTTTGCAGCCAGAACTCTCCTGGTGTGTCCTCCCAGCCTCTCCTTGGCAGACTCAGCTCCTAGGTGGACAGCAGATGGCAGGCCAGGTGTCAGCAGCTTGTCTGGAGCCCAGACAGTCACACTGGGAAGGCCAGGAGCTGCTACTGGCCACTTCCTCCTTGGCAGCTGGGTGGCCTGTCTCCCTGGCCAGGGGGAATCACTCCGTGAAAGGCATGGACAAGTCCACCATGAGAGCTAGGCCTGCTATGACAACCCAAGCCAACCCTCTACATGCTGGCCTTATTTTAGGATCCTCTACCGAGTCCCAGCCACCCATCTGTTCACTCCCCAGTATTTACCCAGCATCAATTACAGGTCAACCCTGTTAACAACCTACCCAGCATTCCTTTCCCCCTTATTCTTACTCCCAAAATCTACCCACCTCCAGGAGATGAGTCTACATTAGTCTAAACCAAATCGGTCATCCTGTTCCCCATTAGCCAATGATTGGTCTAGAGGTGGACCTGTGACCCAGCTCTGCCCACACATAGGAGGGTCCATGCTAAGGGATTCTGAGAAGATTGTTCTCCTATTGCAAGAGAAGCAAGAGGGGGGGAAATCCCAAACAAACCTTTTTGTTCTTCTTTGTCCTTTTCTGTTTGGAGCACTGTTGTCTAAGGTGGTGATGTCTGGAGCTTTTGCAGCCATCTTGTAACTCTGAGGTAACACTAAGGCTGAAACATCAACATCCGAAGGATGGGGAAGCCAAAGGGCAGAAGAACTGCCCCCATGGGGTTTTCAAGGATGATCTTTAAGAGGGTACAGTATCCTCTTACAGGGTGATACTCCTCAAAGAAGACACTGCTTCTGGGGAGCCACTGGGTGAGTTTAAAACACTCTTTCCATCGGCAGCAGAGCTGCAAAACCTTTACATCACCAAGTTTCCTTGACAGTAAATTAAGTCATACTGTCATATGCATGTGAAGGTTACACAATGAGTAAGGAAGATCAAGAAGAATGCCCATCCACAAACAAATGGATAGAGAAGCTGTGGTATATTCACACAATGGAATACTACGCTGCATTGAAAAACAAGGAACTCATGCAATATTATTCAAAATGGGTGACCCTGGAGGATATTATGCCGAGTGAAGTATCTCCGTCACAAAAGGACAAATATTGAATGGTGCCACTGTTGTAAAACGGGACTGACATAGGAGTTGAGGGGGAGACTGAGAAAGATAGGATAAAATATGTATACTGTATTGAAACAGATGAGGGAGAGAACTGTTTAAAAGGGTTATACGATTAGGTATTATTGCCATGACAGAAGTCCAGAGCGAAGGCTGCATAGTGGAGTGGACTTGGGGGGAGAGATTGTATAACAATGAAAGAATTTTTATTTTATTTTTCAAAGAGAAGAATGAACTGGAGGGGAGGGGTGGGCAGGGAGAAAAGTGCAACAATGAATGAATGAAAATCCGAAATATCTGTAAATTTTCATTAAAATTAATAATAATAATTAAAAAAGAAGAATGGATGCCTTTGCATTGTGGGGGTGGCAAAGAGAATGAAATACCCCGTGGACCACCAAAGAACAAATGAATCCATCTCAGGCAGTGAGGCCAGGGTGCTCTGTAGAGGCAGCTTTGGTGAAATGGCATCTCACACCCGCCAGGCACGTTGTCTGGAGGGGCCAGGCCCTTGGAAAAAGACACCAAGCTTGGAAAAGTAGGGAGTCCGCAAAATTTAGGAAGCTCCTCCGTGCAATGGGTTGACACGGTGACTACGCCAGTGGGTGTGAGCATGGAAGAGAGGGTGAGGGTAGGGCAAGGTTCTGGCCTGCTGTTCATAGCGCCGTTATGAGCCGTAATCAGCAAATACACCTAACAACACACATGGAGTGGGCTCTGACTCAGAACAACCCTGAGGTCTCCACGGCTGGGAATCTTTCTAAAAGTGGGAGCCAAGCACCATGGTGCTCTCCCGCATAGTGGCCAGTGGGTTCAAATCACTGAACTTTTTTTCTGTTAGCAGCTGAACACATAACCTCTGTGCCACCAGGGACCCACAGGCCTCCTCACACACCAGACTACCCCTTCTTGAGAGTTCTCAGTTTATTGTTAGGTTCAGTCGAGTCGACAGACTTATATAAGAGACCTGCAAATAAGAGACCTGAATCCTGTCCTATCCTGGGCCATCCATCATCTGCATCTCTTACACACTTGAAGCTCATTTCTGAAGTCACTGTGTCAATCCATTTTGACGGAGGTCTTCCTCTCTTTCGCTGACCTCTATCCTTCCAAAGAGGACACCCTTTCCCAAGGAGTAGCCTTGAGAGGTTTCAGTCAGATGCTGTAAATATTGGCATTACACAATGGTGATTATTATGAAATGAAACGTGTTTAAGTGACTGAACAAAACCCAATTTTTAAAAAACCCAAAACCTGAACTATCCCTTCTCATGAAGATTGAACCTACTAAGAGAGTTCTGGTGGCCTAGTGGTAAGGAGCTGCAACTATAATCCCAGAGGCGAACGGTTCGAATCCACCAGATGCTCGGCCGGGGAAGGAGGGACAATCTCCTCCTGTACCAGTCAGATCTGATTTGACGGTACACAGACCAAAAAAAATAATAAAATAAAATTGGGGAAAAAAAAAGACTGAACCTACTAAGATTCCCAAAACGCCCTGGAAAACTCTTTGGAAGGACCTACAATCACAAGAGTCAGGGTAATCTGATTGAAGCAATACTCTCATTTTCTTTTTAAGGAATTGACCACACAACCTGCATTATTGGAACAATGGCCTAAAATATATCACCAGGTGGCGCTGTGCACCCATTCCCCTTGCATTTCTCCAGCAAGCACAAGACTTGCAGGGAGAGAAAAAAACACCAGTGTCCAGGGAGTGTTAGGCCTGCTCTTCCCCATCTCCATCTCTGAATGGATCAGTTCTGCAAAAACTCCTTCCTTCTCCCCAGCTGCCTGTCTCACCTCACTCAAACTCTAAGCTCTGCTCTTCCTCTGGGTCCTTTCTCTGCTCTAAGAGTATAGGTCCTGGCTGGGGACCCCCACAGCATCGCACAGCCTGAAAGCCCCGTAGATTGATCAGAGGCTGGGATAGAGGGAGAAGCGGTCAGGACTTGCCTGTCCAGTGCCATTCTTAGATGGTTTTATCATTACATGTGTATACACACAGAAAGTTTTAGCAGAAATGGATGCCTGCTCAGGCATGTCACAAAAGAACTGTGCCCCGCTGGGATTTCAGAAGTGTCACATCTTTTCTTCCCCAAGAATCCCTGGGCAGACTCGAACCACCAGACTTTCCATTAGCTACCAAGTAAGGTTTGCAGCTGTTGAAGTAAGTCAACTCTTTGCACTAGCCAGCACCCATAGGCCAACGATTAGCTCAATAAATCAACAGATAGATTGATGTTAGATTCCATCATTTTGTTTCCAGCACATAGAAAGCCAACATACAATTGAATAAGACATTCCCTGGTCCTGTACCATCTTTCTAAACATTGCTATATCCGAGTCACTATGTCAACCCATGTCCCAGAGGGTCTTTCTCTTTTTCACTCACCTATTTTACCATTAAGGACTCTGTAGGCTTCGAGGTGAGGAGCTGCACTGCAATTCCGAAGGCCTATGGTTCGAATCTGCCAGCCAGCTGCTCCACGGGAGAAGGGCAATCTCTTCCCGTTTGATTTACTGCCTCTGAAGACCTGCTGGGAGGTCTGCCATGAGTCGGTTGTGACTTGAAAGCCCACAATAACAATAACAACAACAATTTCACCAAAGGCAGTATTTTCTAGAGCCTGACCCTTCTCCTCACATGTCCAAAGCATGGCAGGCAAAGTCTTGGCGTCCTCGCTTCTGAAGAGCATGTGAGCTGTGCTTCCAAGATAGAGTTGTTCATTCTTCTGGGAGGTCTTGGTGTGTTGAAGACTCTTTCCCAACATTGTAATTCAAGGGCATCAGTTCTTAGAGCTTCTTTATTCATTGTCCTGATTTCACATGCAAATGAGGCGACTGAAAGTGCAATAATACATTTTAGTCTTTAAAATTATATATGTTGTTTGTTGGGGGGGGTTAAAACATATTTGAAGGGATCTGTTGCACCATTTTTACCTACTGCAAGGCAGATAGGTAGTTGTTGTTGTTGTTGTTACGTGCCGTCGAGTCGCTTGCGACTCATAGCAACCCTATGACCAACAGCCCTAAACTCCGCTCTGTCCTGTGCCAATCGCACTGTCTCTGACACACCCATCCCGATTACCCCAGTCACTGAATCAATCCACCTCATAGAGGGTCTTCCCCTCCTGCAGTGTCCTTCAACCCTACCAAGCATGATGTCCCTCTCCAAGGACCGGTCCCCTTCTTATAACATGTCCAAAGTATGTTAGACAGAGCCTCAGAATCCTTGCCTCCAAGGAGCAGCCCAGTTTAACCCTTTCCAGGATGAATCTGTTTTCTCGACAGTCCATGGTACCCTCAATACTCTTCTCCAGCCCCACAGCTCAGAGGCATCAATTCTCCTTCTATCCTTCTCAGTCATTGTCCAACTCTCTGTTGCATAACAAATGACAGCAAAGACCATGGCCTGTATCAGATAGGTAGACCAGATGGAAAATTCTAGTTAACGTTGACTTTATAAAAAAGGTATTCTGTTTAAGTCATGGCCTATTTCAGAGGTCCATCCATATTTCTGTGTTTGACTAGGGATCTTTATTGCCTTCTAAGTTGAAGAGTCCCTTTCAGGGGTTCATTCATCTGCTTTGCTTGCATTTGGGTTATTTCCCAATCGCGGCCACTAGAGACAGAGCCGATGGACAGATCTCCTGCGAGCATTCTTCCGGGTGACAATGATTTGTAGACGGACAAGGATTTCCCCAGGATGTAGTCTCTGATGCACTTTAGAGTAGAATTGTTGTTAGGTTTTTAAATTTGAATAATAAACATTTAATATCACACATATCATATATAATTTTATTAAGTCATTGTTCCTTAGTGCAGGGTAGTATTTCATTGTGAGACTATGCCACAATTTCTCAATCATGTGTTTGTTGATGGGCATTTGAGATATTTTCATTTTCTTGCTATTTTGAATAATGCTTCTATATACTTAGATGTGCATAAAGTTTTTGATGTTACACAACTCATGTTAACTTCAATTTGCTAATTTACATTTAAATTTCCAAATTTAGCTAGCTAGAACCGACATAAAGTCACATTTTGGTTCTCATAGACTTGTTTTGAATTTTTGCAACTGCAGCTTTAATTTGCATTTAATTAACTCATGGTGTATTTTAGTTTCACCTTCCTCCTGTTGAGACTGCGAGTATTGAATCTCCATGGAGCTGGTTGACGCCTATGTATTCTGTTTAGTGAGATCCATGTGTATAGTTGTCATTTATAGTGTTGAGAAAGAAATGTATTTGCAATGACCAAGTTGTTGTAAGAGAGAATTGCTTATGTATAGTTTTTTCTGTGCACAATTTACAGGATTCCTTCCCATCTATCTCCTCCTGACCCATACCTCCCCCATTCAATTCTCAGAGTCCCCTCCAGCCTTCTTGCTATTCTTCCAAAACATCAAGCTCTTTCCTACCTCAGGACCTTTGCACATCCCTTTCCCTTTGCTGTAAATGCACTTCCTCCCACCCCACATAGTCCAGATCTGTGGAATCACAGAAATGTCACCTCCTCTAGGAAGCCCTCTCTGGTTCCCCAGAGCTAAGAGCTGTCATTGTTAGGTGCCAGCAAGTTCAAATTCATAGTGACTTTATATACAGCGTATCCAAACACCGTCCAGTCCTGCACCATCGTCCTCACAAGCCTTGTTATGTTTGAGCCCATTGCTGCCAGCCTGTGGCAATCCAAGACCTGGGGTGTTTATCCCTTAGCATTTGCTTTCTACTGTAGAATAATGTCTTTCTCCTGATACAAGTCCTCTTGATACTGTGTCCAATCTCACTTCTTTAAAAAAAAAATCAACAAAAGATTATAAAGAATTTGGATTTCCATTTATTCATTTTTGCACATTTTCCACCCTGTTCCACCTCCCCCTCCAAGTTTGCTTTTTTCTTTGCAAAAAAAAAGTTCTTTCATTGTTATATAATTCTCCCGACCCAGACCACTTTACTATGCAGCTCTTATTCTGTACTCTTGTCATGACTATAATACCTAATCATATATTCCTTTTACACAGTTCTCTCCCTTGTCTGTTTCAATGTCATGTACATTATTTATCTCCTGTTTTCTTAGTTTCCCCCCAACCCTGATGTCAGTCCCGTTCTACAACAGTGGCACTATGCAGTATTTGTTTTTTTGTGACTGAGATATTTCACTCAGCATAATGTCCTCCAGGGTCACCCATTTTGTATAATAGTCCATGAGTTTTTTATTTTTCAGTGCTGCATAATATTCCACAGTGTGAGTGTGCCATAGCTTCTCTATCCATTCGTTTGTTGATGGGCACTTGGGCTGTTTCCAACTCTTTGCTATTATGAACAAAGCAGCAATAAACATGGGTGTGCACGATCTCACATCTGTCTTAGTTTATTCTTTTATCAGTCCACGGTACATTCCATCTTCTTCTCCAACTCTATAAGTAAAAGCCATTCATTCTTCTTTGGTCCTCGTCAGTCACTGTCCAGATTTCCCATGGGTACGAGGTGAGTGAAGATGTCATGGTTTGGGGCCTGCTGCAGTTTCATGGTCCAAGTGACCTCTTGGCACTTCCACACTTTTTTTTTTCTACTAGTTTATTTACAAAACTCCAATACAAATTCGAACAAATTCTTTTACTTTCCCTCACCACCCCCCCATCAAACTGTACAACCCAATGATTAATCTTTTGGAACGATAAAGTGCATGGCTTGGTTTTGTCGAAGGCATGGATTGTGGATCCAAGTACAATGAAATCCTTGACAATGTCAACCTTCCCTCCACTTGCCATCCAACTGGGAGGATTTCTGTTTGCTTTCTGTTGAAGTGTGATGGAATAAAAGACTGGAGCCTTTCATCTTTCATAAATACTTCAACGTCCACTTCGCTTTCACCTAGCAAAGTGGTATCACCTGTCACAGGCTGTGGGTGAGTCTTCATCCAAACCGGAGGCTACATCTTTGTCCATATAGACCAGCTCCTTGAATCACTTGCTCAGCAGAGAAATTGAATTGTTGTTGCTGTTGTTAAGTGCCATCCGAGGACATCACCACCATCCCTGCTGAGCCTTTAAAGTCCGTTGTTGCAGTCACGGTGTCAATTCTTCTCACTGGAGGGCTCGCTGTCTTTTCCTGACTCTGAGCTTTGCCGTGTATGATGTTCCTTTCCTGTCCAGAGACGACCCCTCCTGATAACATGAGCAAAATGAGGGAGACAAGGGTCTCAGCATTCTTGCTTTGGAGGAGGGTTCCAGCTGCCCTTCTTGCCAGAAAGCTTGAATAGGTGTGGTAAAAGGATACACCCTAGGGGAGTTCTGGTGGCCTAGTGGCAAGGAGCTGCAACTACAATCCCAGAGGTGCACAGTTCGAATCCACCAGATGCTCTGCCAGGGAAGGAGGGACAATCTCCTCCTGTACCAGTCAGATCTGATTTGATGGTACACTCATACAAAAATAATAAAATAAAATTTTAAAAAAAGGATACACCCTAGTACATACCTTTCCCGATTCTAAACCACACAGTGCCCCCTTGTTCTATCCTAACAACTGCCTCTTGGTCTAAGTCCACGTTCCACACGAGCACCACTAAGTGTTCTGGAATTCCTGTTCTTCTCAATGTTATCCATAATTGGTTATGATCCACTCCCACGGTCCAATGCTATTGTGTAGTCAATAAAACACAGGTGGTTCTCTATATAGTCCAATGTCGTGTAGTATTTTACAAAATCATTATTCCTATGTACTGTAGCACGTGAATATAAAAGAAATAAATGAAGCTGAAATTGTTAAAAAAAAAAAAAGAGCACAGGTAGTTGTGCTGGAGAAGATTCTTAAACATACCATGGACTGTCAGGAGAACAAATCGGTCTGTCTTGGAGAGGGTGAAACCAAGTTTCTCCTTGGAGGCTAGGATCTTTTTTTTAAAAAAAAAAACAGCCCCTCCCTAAGGACTATCCACACTTACCTTTGTATCCAAAGACAAAATTTGTAGGTGAAAGGAGTTAGCCTTAGTTACACACTCATTAATTTCAGGGTCCAAAATACAGAACGCTTCACGAATTTGCGTGTCATCCTTGCGCAGGGGCCATGCTAATCTTCTCTGTATCGTTCCAATTTTAGTATATGTGCTGCCGAAGCGAGCACGGAGGCTAGGATCTTGAAACTCCATCTCATACACTTTGGGCACATGGCCAGGAGAGACTGGTCTTTGGAGAAGGATGTCATGCTTGGAAGGGTGGAAAGAGAGCACAGGAGAGGAAGACTCTGGAAGAGATGGATTGACATGGTAACTGGGGCAATGGGGTTAGGTATGCTCGAGTCAGTGAGATTGGCTCAGGACAGGGCAGGCAGGCTTCAGAGCAATTGTACATAGAGGGTCACTATGAGTCGCAGGGGACTCGATGATACATAACAACAACATATATCTTTCTAGGTTTTTCTGCAGCCAAGGTCTCTCTGATGGCAGCAATGTTATCCCTTATTTCACATCCTCATGTGAACCCAGCTTGAATTCCCAGCAGTGCCCCTCTTGACCAACCACTGCCTCCTCTGACACGATTGTTGTCACTGTTATGTGCTGTCAAGTCAGAACCGACCCACAGCTGACCCTCCAGCGGGTTTTCAGAGGCAGTAAATTCCATGAGAAGAGATTGCCCATCTTTCTCCCATTGGGTCGCTGGTGGATTTGAACCACATGCCTTTGGGTTGACAGTGCAGCTCCTTACCCCCAAGCCACCAGCGGTGTCTGCATCATCTAAGAAGATCCAGAAGGTTTCTTCATGACTCCTGCAAAAGTTTGTCCTCACGCTATGTGACACCTTGATTCACATTCTCACCTACCCACGGAACTTAGGGACTCCAAGGGCAGGAGTGAGCTCATTGCTTCGGTGAATTCTGAGTCTCCTCACACAGTCCCAAGCCTGGCACACAGGAGGGCACCAGCCTTTCGGGATAGATGTGTAAATGGGTGAAAGGAACAAAAGGAAGAGGGAAGAAAGGGTATCTGCCCAGGTACAAAGAATGGAGGATGGGTGAGAGGACAGATAAACAAGCTTCTGATCGATATTTTTTATTCTTTGGTAGATCGATGTTTTTTTCTTCCAGGTCTGTGCACCATCTCTGCAAGGGACTGTGGCCCCCTAAGGTCAATGAATTCTTCCCCTTCCTTGAACCTCCTTTCTCCCCATGTGCCCAACACAGGGCTTTACTCTAAGACATTCTCCTCCCTGCTTCAATGACAGGCCCAGATGAGGGAGGTGGTAAGGCCCGCTTTATGTCAGATGCTAAGCTGGGTGCCATCTGTTAGTCACTCAACAAACATAGGGATGATGCGGTGCTACAGGAAATGCAACACGGTCTGCGGTTCAAGTCCTATTTACTCCCTGTGGGAACCTGGGAAGCTCACCCCTCTGAGCTTCTGAGGGTTTGTTGGGTTTTTTTTGTGGAGGTTTTTTTCTTCACCTGCACAATAAGGAGAGTGCTGATCTTTTGGGGGTGGTTGTGAAAATTAGTGAGTGTTCCATAAATGTTGCCACCATTCGTCTGTCAACTTGTCATACGCTGATGGCTTACATGATGCAGTGATGTTGGAAGCCACTGTATGTCAAGTATCAGCAGACTTCCCCATGTGGGCCAGGTTTCAGCAGAACTTCACGACTAAGACAGACTAGGAAGAAAGGCCTGGTAGTCTCCTTCCACAAATCAGCTGATGGGACCCCAGAGGACCCCAACAGACCCTTGTCAATAAACTCAGTGGGAGGTGAGCCCCGGGGCTGGGAGACACTCAGATACAAAGCAGCTTCAGGAAGGGACTTGTGCAGATTCACAATTGTGGACATGGAGCAGGGCTGACCACGCTTCATTCTGCTGTCCACAGGACTCTGGACTGACCCAGCAGCAGCTAACAAAACATGAAAGTGCCTGGCACACAGCACGATAAACAACAGTCACTTAGCAAGAAGCAGCAAACACATCATCCAAAGAGAGGGAGATGCGGTCCTGCTCCCATCACTCCACCAGGGGCAGGCTTAATTGTGATCCGGTGTGCGTGAGATCAGAGCCTCAGCAAAGCAGAACAGAGGAAGACAGGGTGAGTTCAGGGAAGGCTTCCTGGAAGAGGTGACATTTAGTGGGACCTTGAATAGCAGCACTACACAGGAAGTCAGAAGGCCTGGGTTCTTTTTCCAATATGTTGCTCAATCCCACTGCGACCTTAGGGTCCCCAGGTTTCCTTTAGTCCTTGCCCATAAGACTGTTGGACATCAGCTCTGAACCACCTGATCCTATCCTCTGAGGCTGCTGACAGCCGTAATACTTCCTCTCAGAAAAACACGGAGGTGCGCACATTTGCTGAAGTGGGGGGTGCCTCACAGACACCCCGAAAGCTGTCCCTAAGCCTAGGTTGTATCCCAACTTAACATCTCAATCTGTTAAGTGCAGACCTGACCCTGCCTCCCCTCCCTTGGTCTGGGACCAACACCAGCAAGTGGATGCTGGTGGGGGCAGAGGGGGAGGGCTGTCCTCCACCTCCGAGCAGAGGCCTGGAGCGGGGAAGGCCACTCCAGCTGGCCGAGGCTCTTAGGTTCTGGGAAAGGGCCCCTGACCTCAACTTATCACCAGCTGCCTTGGTAAGGAAGCAGGGGAGTGTGGGCCGCTCCGGGCAGCCTCCCAATGCGGCTGCTGTCCTTGCTGACATCGACATTGAGGCTGGAGTTCCCGGACCCATCCTTCATCTTCCCTAATCTAAACACTGCAGGCCCTGGGTGGTCCGCCCCCTCTGGGCCGTGTGTGTTCTCAGCTGCGAGCAGCCAGGCGGGACCATTACCATGACTGCTCCCGCCTCCCTCCCCTTCAGCCAATGCGCATCCATTATTATGATTATTGAACACCTACTGTTTGCAGAAAGAGCCCTGTGATTGAGCTTAACTGAAAGATCAGCAGTTCAAAACCAGGCACCACTCTGTCAGAGAAAGATGACTTCGCTCGTTACCATGGAGGGAGCACCACCGGGGAGCTGACTCTGCACTGAGTTCCAGAGGCTGTAAACACAGGGCAGGAGAAGGCTCACCTGGTTCCTGAGAAGCAGCTGGTGGATTTGAACCCCCAGAGAGGTGCGGTACAATTTCCTATGGCCTAGGCCACAATGTTGGAAGCAGGAGTGGCATCCGCTTCCTAAACCACATGCCTCCGGAAACTCTATGAACTTTGATAAACGTCGGTAGTTGTAGAGGGGCTTCAGGCCTTTTGTTCATGGGTGGTGCTCGACTTGAAGGCAATCAACAACAACTACAGGCCACAATGAGGCAGTGAGTCTGAGAGGACCCCCGGCCTTAGAAACCCAGTGGAGAGGCCTCACGTGGGGGAAGGGACTAGACAGACAGCAAGTGACTAGACAGACAGCAGTGGGTTTGGGGGTTGCAGGAAATGGGGTCTACAGCTGTGAACAAGATGGGAGGGGCGCGTTCTGATTTCCAGCGCCCTGGAGACCTGCTTAAAGGCCTATGCCTCCAGGCCGGGGCCACCCCCACCAGAGAGGCAGGCTGCCGCCTCCAGGCCGCTCATCGGGTACAAGTGGGGTGCTCTCAGCTCACTAAGTTCTGGCAGAGAATTTGACGCGAGTGCTCAGCCTGGCGTGGCTGGAAGCGGCTGTGTGACCCTGGGCCTCAGTCTTCGCCTCTGTCTGCTCCAGATTCCCTGGTCCCATTTGGCCCTGAGATGGGCGTTGGCAACCCTTGAATGCACGGAATAGGAGCCGAGGCCGGAAGGCGCGTAGAGCTTTCCTCAGCCAATCTGGCCTCACTCATTTCTCCAAGCATTAATTGAGCACCTATAGTGTGCCTGGCCCAGTCTAGGCGACAGGAAAGCACGGACGTTTGAGAAGCTAGCAGGTGACAACACCCCACCCCCTGCTCGCGCCCAGCTTGGGGGCCCCAGAGGGCCTAGTCTGGGATTTGGGGCGCCCTGGGACTCGCAAGCCAGCGCCGGCGGCGTTCGGGGCGCGATCTGTCTCCTCCCCTTCCTCCTCCCCCGCCCCCGCCCCGCCCCTCCCCCGAGCGCGGCGGCCGCCGCCTCCCACCCGCGGGATCCCGGCGTCCGGCCGCCTGCTCCTGCGTCCGTCTGTCGGTGGGGCTGTTTGTCGGCGCGCGGCGGCCGCGGGGCCTGCGAGGGCCGGGGCGCAGAGGGGAGACCGCGGCTCCCTCCGGCTGGGGGGAGCCCAGGAGGCGGCAGGGCCGAGGCGCGAGTCGAGAGGGAGGCAGCGCGGAGAGGCGGTGAGAGCGTGGGGCGCGGGGGGACCCCACCCCCGGCTCGTGCAGGGCCCGCGCGGCTTGGGGAGATCTGGGCTGGGGAGCTGTCACCCCAAAAGCGGGAGGCACAGGGCGCTGCAGCTCGCGGCCTCGCCCCTCCGTGTCGCGACCCCCCGAGGGGCCCTGGGCCAAGCCTGCAGCGCCGCGCATCCCCGCGCCCTGCACCCCCAGGCTGGGCGCGAGCGCGCGGGGGGGGGGGAAGGGAACGCGCAGAGTTGAGGAGGGGGCGCTTCCCGCGGACACCTCGGAAAACCGCGCCCCGGCTTCAGCTCTCTAAAGGCCTGCCCCAAGGGAATGGCGGGCAGGGCGCCCCCTGAAGCCCCCCAGAGGTCCCCCCCATCGGTTCCCCATTGTTCTTAGCCGTGCGCTCTCCCGGGAAGGGGGAGGGGGTGCTGCGCTCTGCTCTTAAAGGGCCCTCTCCCCTTCTTGTCTCGGCAGGTCGCGAGCACGAGTGGGGTGGGGCGTGCCCACGGGCCCCCGCCCCCCTCGGCCCCCAGCCCAGCTCGGGGGCTACAGCCCAGGCCGGTGGGCCGAGGGTGCGCTTCTCCTCCGCCTGTGCGTTCTGCGGCCACCGGGGCCCCTCAAGACACCGTGGAGAGGGGACAGGGGTGCAGGGACGCCCCTTTCTACAGGAGCCGTCGGGGGAGGGGGGCGGACCCAGACGCCAAGAGCAGCCCGGTTGGAGTCAGGCGCAGGGTCTGGGACGCAGTTGGGAGCGCAGAGGGCTGGCTGGACGCCACGGGCAGGCTGGGCCCCGGGCCTCCGGGTGACAGGCCGTGCGCGGCTGGCCGAATGCTGGGAGAGTAGCAGAGAAGAGGCCGGGTCTAGAGTAGGGGCGGCCTCGCTCCCCTACCTGCGCCAAGTATTTGAGAGCAGCACCCCCAGGAGGAAGACATTTGTTGAACTGAGACAGCGCTGCGTGGCAGGGGGTCCTTGAAGCCTGGATCACCACCCCACCCACCTACTCCGAGGCCTCTGGGCCCACAGAGGACCCAAAGTCCTCCAGAGAAAGGAGGCCGGACAGCCCTTGCTGCATCCCTGGGGAGAGAGGACCCTCCCTGCCCGCCCGCAGGCCCAGGAAGAGCTGGGCCTGGCACCCGTGGGGCCCTGGCCCCCCAGGCTGCGGTGGCCATGTCACGGCCAGGCCAGGGCGTGATGGTGCCGGTGCCCGGCCTGGGCTTCCCACCCCAGAACGTGGCCCGGGTGGTGGTGTGGGAGTGGCTGAATGAGCACAGTCGCTGGCGGCCCTACACGGCTACCGTGTGCCACCACATCGAGAGCGTGCTCAAGGAGGACTCCCGCGGCTCCGTGGTCCTGGGACAGGTGGACGCGCAGCTGGTGCCCTACATCATCGACCTGCAGTCCATGCACCAGTTTCGCCAGGACACAGGTGAGCAGACTCGGCCCCGGCCCCGGCCCCTGGGCTGACTGGGGACCCTTCACCGCCACTGTTATCACCACTTGTCAGGGTACTCTCCTGAGACTGGACCGGCCGGCCGCAAAGCCAGGCTCTGGCCCAGAAGATGGCCCCCCTCAGCCTGGTCCCCCTGGAGACTCACATCCCAACCCAGCGTCCTTATCTGTTAGTTATCGGGCCTGAGCCACTTGTGTTATCTCACTGAGCCTCTGTTTTCTCATCTGCAAAACGGGTGGATTCGATCTCTCACACTCATGACTGTGAACATCAAAGAGCCCTGGGCTCGCTGATCACAGAACCCAGAAAACGGTGCCAAATTACTGTCGTGCACATTCTACCATCTCAGGCGAATCTTGCCACAGTTGGGTCCTAGGGTCATCCGGTTTTCGTGGCTTAGCCCCCCTTTTACAAAGACATGGAGGCTCATAGAAGTGAAAGGATTTCAACTCACACAGCTGCTACTTTAACCGGGGCCTGAAGTTGCATTCTGGAGTCAGAGCTTTGAGCTGGTGTCCTGTGCAGGCTCCCCAATGGTGGGGTGAGGGGTGGGAGAAGGTGGTGGTGACGTTAGGGTGGGGGGCTTGGCAATGATGGAGGTGGTGGGGTGGTAATGAATGGGGAGGAGGTGATAGTAGACGTGTCGGTGCTGAGGTGAGTGGTAATATTGATGGTGATGAAATCGATGAAGGGCATTTTGGAGGTGGTGTCAGTGTTGTCACTGCTGCTGGTGGTCTTGGGTAGAGCGATGGCGTGTGTAATGGGGGGTGGGGTGGTGACAGTGTTTGGGGTTGTGCCAATGGCCGTGGCATTGGTGGCTTGTGGTGGCGACAACCGTGTTGGGGTGGTGTGATGACAGCCCGATGACAGCGTAGGTGGATGTGTGGGGTCGGTAACAGAGCTGGCAGTGGTCACTGCCGGGGGTGTCAGTGGATGCATCCGGGATCCTATGATGCTGAGGTTGGTGATGATACGGATGTGGTCCCACCCTCGGCGTGTTCGTTCTCAAGTTTGACTCACGATTTGCCGTGAGTCCTCGGTGCTTGAGGAGGTGAGGGTCTCAGTGTCAAGCCTGGTGGCAGTACAGAATGGTGAGACCCTGACATCCTGCCTCATGAAGAAGGAAGACTGGGCTCGTGTGACCCCGGGGACCACCTGCCTGGACAGACAGCCTCAGGGGGCATAGGACACCTGTGCCCACCTTTCTCTTTAGAGCTGTGTTGTCCACTAGGGGAGTGACCGGCCACCTGTGGCTACTGAAATGGAGGCTGACGACAGTGAAATGAAACTAGGAATTCAGTTCTTCAGCCCCACCAGACACAGCTCAACTGCCCAGAAGCCGTGTTGGCTGGCAAAGATGTGGAATCTTTCCCTCACTGCCGCAGAATCTCCGGGGAAACTCCTCCAGACACCGCTTGGCCTGTACTGGTGGCAACAGGCCTGAAAACAGGGGACCTTTGAGCCACTGGGGTATAGAGGTCATATGTCAGTCTGTCCTTTCTCCGTAACTCCAGGCACTGCCCTCCACCCTGGTGGCACCCATCATTCTGCTGTGTGTCAGGCCCTCTGCTAAGTGCCAGAGCAGGGTCAGAGCCCTTGTCCCCAAGGAGGCCCCCGTGTACCCAAAAGACAGGGAAACATACACAGCAAACAGAGACTCTGCATTAAGTAGACTTAAACCAGAGTTGGGGTTGGGTTGGTCGAGAAAGGCTAATCCAGGGAAGCGATGTGTGAACAGCCATTAGAAGAATGAGTGAGGGAACCCTGTTCTGGGTGGAGGGAACAGCATGTGCAAAGGCCCTGGGGTGGGAAGGCTCAGCGTCCACACAAAAAGCTTTGGTGGTTATCGTGCAGAGAACAGGTAGAAGAGGGTGCAAGATGAGATTGGAGGAGGGACCAGATATGCAGCCTGGACCTGGAATTGTATCCTGCAGGGAGGGGAAGTCCCCGTGGAGTCTTGGTGCCCCTTCCCCAAGAGCAGCTACTGAGACTCTGATGGAAAAATGAAAGCTTAGGGCATTTTCTATTCCAGCTCTTTCTCTAGTGGATGGCAGGAGTCTGGCCGCTGCCCCAGACCAGCTGCTGTTAAGTCTCCCTTGTCTTAGAGTGGGCTTTTCGTGTATCTGAGTACAACTGGGCTCTGGAGGGCTGTCAGTGGATGTTTTATTCAGAGGTAGGTCTCCAGGACTTTCTTCCGAGGCACTTCTGGGTGGAGTCACATCTCTGACTCACTTTCTAGCTGGTGGACAAGCGCGACAACAGATTGTACGGCCCAAGGGCTCCCTGAGAGTGGAAGAAGGTTGCTGGCCGTCTTGCATGCTAGTTTGGCCTTCTGCGGTCTCAGAACTCATGCTGAGCTGTGGAGGCTTCATGATTGAGCCTGGTTTGGAGGGGGCTCTGAGACCCTGGCTGATGTAATTCATGTACACTCAGAAACTAACCAAGAGGTTGGCAGTTCGGATCCACCTAGAGACACCTCGGAAGAAAGGCCTGATGATTGATTTCCCAGAAACCCTCCAGTGAGAATCCTGTGAATCACAGTTCTGCTCTGACCCACGTGGGGTCACCCTGAGTCAGAATCAACTCCGTGCCAATTGTTAAAAGGAGAAACAGCCTTTCCCAAGACTGCCAGCTTGGTGACTTGGCCTTTGATTGATCCTCTCCCCTTTCAGAATCCCCCCTTTCTAGTTCCTCTGTTAACCAGAAGGGCGGTGGGTCACACCAGCCAGCCGCCCAGCTCCGTGGGAGAAGGGTAAGGTAGTCGGCCTCGCCTTACAGCCTCAGAAACGCTGAGGGGCACTTCTCCTGTGTCCTCGAGGATTAAATCAACTCACTGGCAGTGGGCTGGGTTTGCGGTCCACCCTGGTCCTGCCTCCCCAGAGTTCCAGACTCTTCTTTCCCCTTCAGCCAGCCCCTTGCTCGGGCCGGCACACTCGTCTGGGTCGGTTTCCTTGGTATCCCCAACTCAGCATCAGTCCCTCCCACCTCTCACCTCCTGGAGCGGTTCAACCCCACACCTGTCCCCTGTTTGCCGGAAAAGGGAAAAAGTGCTCATCACTCACTGTGCTTCTGGGTCCCCGCCAAGACCCCCAGCAAAGGAAACCTTTTCGGGCTGGCTGGGGACCTAGGATGCATGGGCAGGCCCTGAGAGGAAGGATGGGGAGCAAAAAAACACCCATCAGAATCCCAAGAAAAGGACATTTTGTCCTCGTTGTCAGTGGTCCAGGAAAGAGCCAGGGCCAGCAGGCAGGAGACTTGAGAACCAGACCTTTCTCTGCCACTGACTGGCCATGTGAGCATGGGCAAGTGTCCTCACTGCTTCAGGCCTCTGTTTTCGCATCTGTAAAATGGGCGAGGACATCAACTCAATAGAAGAAGTGGCAGGTTGATGGAAAGAACTAAGATTGTTGTTTCATCACTGAGCGTTGACTAAATCACCCACCGTGGGCCCTGCAGGTCACAAGAGAAATGAGTAGAATGAAAGGTAAAGCTTTAGAGCTCCCCACACCTTAAAAAAAAAACACCACATAAAGTTGTAAAACACAAAGCTGGCGTGCATGTGCTGAAATGAGCATGGCCCCTGCCTAGGCTTTCTAATTATAAAATGTCAGTAAGTTACTTGAACTTTTCATTTTTTTTAAAATTTTATTATTTTGTGTGTGTGTACCGTCATCCTAGAGAGGATTAAACCAGGCTGCTCCTTGGAGGCAAGGATTCTGGGGCTTCGTCTGACATACTTTGGACATGTTGTAAGGAGAGACAGGTCTTTGGAGAGGGACATCATGCTGGGTAGAGTGGAGGGACAGCGCAGGAGGGGAAGACCCTCTATGAAGTGGATTGATTCAGTGACTGGGGTAATCGGGATGGGTGTGTCACAGGAAGTGAGAATGGCACAGGATAGAGCACCGTTTAGGGCTGTTGTACATAGGGTCACTATGAGTCGCATACGACTCGATGGCACATAACAACAACAACAACACCGTCAAATTGGATCTGACTGGCACAGGAGGAGATTACCCCTCCTTCTCCAGCAGAGCATCTGGTGGATTGGAACTGTGTACCTCTGGGATTGCAGAGCAGCTTCTTGCCACTAGGCCACCAGAGCTCCCTCTGAACTTTTCCTTTTTGTCGGAGGCAAGAGCACATCCCACCAGCTTTGCGGGTGCCCTCACACACGAGCTGGCCAAGAGTTCTTCTCCCAAGGCCGGAGGGTAAATGTCTCTGCAGACCATACATTCTTGAGTGTAGCTGTTCACTTCTGCCTTTGTAGTGTGAAAGCAACTGCAGACAGATCATACGCAAACGTGTGTGGCTGGGCTCTCATAAAACTACTTTCGGACACTGGCATTTGATTTCCACATACTCTTCAAATATTCCTATTTGTTTCCCCAATCATTTGAAAAAACGTCGCAAGCATTCTTAGCTCGAGGGTTGTACAGACATAAGTGGTGCATAGATTTGGCTGTAGGTTGCCAACCTCTGCCCTAAGGTCGTCTTAATCTGCCAGGATGCATTCGGCTGAATGTACTGGGATAATACGTGCCTCGTGGCGTGTGCACACCCATGTTGAGCCGTGTGGCATGTCCTGCTGACCCGTGCGTGCATGTGAGCCGGCTGGATACCCGCTGACGTACAAGCCTGTCTGTGCCTCTCCTGAATCCACAGGAAGCAAGCTCAGATCCCCGGTCACACCACAGGAGAGAGGCCCAGCCCTGCCCCAGGCGGGTGGGTGAGTGCACAGTTCTTGCCCCCTCACCTCTCTGCTGCTGAGCTGTGCTGACTGCTTCCCCTGGGGGGCCAGCTTCCCTTTGAAGACTCTCAGGTCAGGAGCCCAGAGTCTGTGTTGGAAATGGAAGCCCCCTCCCTGTGTAGAAGGAGAAAATCTATAAACCCTGGATGGTGTGGTGACATTATGATGCTGTCCCAGGCCAGGAGCTGGAAGGTAAACTTGGGGGTAGGGGGATAGACAAAGGCTGCTTGAACCTCACCAAGCGGAGCCCCACATTTGTGCTGTGATGTTGGGGTGTTCTTGCTGGGCCACGTGCTCTGTCTCCCTGAAGCATTCCGTTCCTCATCTTCCTTTGTCTCGAGCTGTCCCTGCCAACAGATAATTTGAGACTGCCGCAGATTGGAGAGCCAAGGCCAGGGGACTTGCCCGGCCGGCCCAGCGCTGGGTGGTTGAGCTGGGCCAGGAGCCACAGGGTCTTCTCTTGAGGGGACTGGCTCTCCCCGCACAGGCTGGTGGGGTGTCTTCATTTGCTAGTGCTGCTGTCACAGAAATACCACAAGTGGGTGGCCTTCACAAACCGAAATGTCTTCTCTTGCCACTTAAGAGACGTGTGTTAGGTGTCGGCACGTTGGAACCCACTCCTAACTGATCCCCCAGGGAGTTTTCAGAGGCTGTAAATTGCATGAGGTAGAGCGTCTAGTGGATTCGAACCTCCAACCTTTGGGTTGACAGTGCATGTCCTTAACACTAAGCTCCCAGAGCCTCTCTGGGGGTCACTCCCACCCCCTGCTGCTGGGATGGTGGCCATTGTTGTGTGTGGAACTGACTCACAGCTGACCCTCCGGCAGGTTTTTAGAGGCTGTCAACCACATGGGAGGAGACTGCCCGTCCTTCTCCCGTGGGGCGGCTGGTGGATTCGAGGCGCCTGCCTTTTGCATGGCAGTGTAGCTCCTTACCATGAAGCCACCAGCACTTCCTCTTTAAGAGGCTTCAAGTCCAAGTGCAGGGTGCCAGCTGTCCAGGCAGCTTTCTTTCTCTGTCCCTCCCAGCTCTGGACGTTTCCCAGCACAGAGACCCGGTCCAAAGGATGCGCTCACTCGGCTGCTGTTTCTCGGTGGTCATGGGTCCCTCTGACCTGTGCGTCTGATCTCTGTTGTGTCTCAGGAGATCAACTCCAGAGACAGCCTGTTTCTGCAGGTTGCATTCTACCCCATTAACATCACTGCCTCGTTCACGTCTTCACATGGTAGAGGTGCGGATTTACAACCCTCAGGATAATTACATCAGATCAGAACTGCAGGATAATTACGTAACACTGGGAACCCTGGGCGGGCCAAGGGGACACATATTTGTGGCATGTGGGGAGGGGCAGTTAGAGAGGACACATTGACTCCATAACAGAGGAAAAAGTTTGAGAGATCCTTCCTGCCCCTGGGGGAGACCACAGCCTCTCTGGGGGTCATTCCCACCCCCTGCTGCTGGCATGGTGGTCTCTGCCTCCAAGCCCTCTACCCAGATTTCCGGCCGTCCACACAGCTGGACAGAGATGTGATTCAGCGATTTCCTGTCAGTCTCATGGAACCAGGAGCAGGGAGCTGGGGGGAAGCGGCCAGCTGTCTGGTCTTTCCCCTTCTCCCCCAGCTCTGCTGCTGGAAGGACTTGGGGTAGCCTTCTGCCCATGCTGCAGATGGAACAGCTGAGTCCGGGGGAGGCCAGGCTGCGGAGCGTCCACAAATGCTGGGCTGCAGGCTCGGAGCCGGCTGCGCTCGGCATTCCCAAGCTGCTGGCTGGAGTAACAGGTGGCGGCTGGCTGAGCATCTCCACGTCTGCGTCTCTTGTGGCTCAACTCCTCTCGGCCCTGGCCCCCGCCTGCCTGTAGCACGTGGTCCACGCGTGGCCTGTTAGGGACTTGGCCGGGTCCACCAAGTGGGAAGGAGCGGTCTTGATGACCCTCAGTGAAAGCCCCCTCCAGAGTGGAGACTCCTAATGCGGGCCGTTGTGCTGATGGACACGCTGAGGGTCAGAGAGGGCAAGTGACTTGGCCAAGGTCACACAGTATATCAGTCCTGAGTTGCAACAAGAATGCAGGCTCCCAGAACCCAGATAGGCCTCAGGGATGGAGAGGTAACATCTTCAGAAGGTGATATCTGAGGCCCTGAGAGGCCCCTCCTCCTCCTCCTCCCTTCCAAGGTCTGCTGGGATCTGTTGTCAGGATCTGTACCAAGGTGGGGACAGCCAGTGTCACCCTGGGAGGCATCCAGGGCCCGGCTCCTTGGTTACAGGACTTGCCCATGGGATCTTCTCCCCGCCAGTCTGCAAGGCCCTGAGACCGGCTGGGGCTGACACAAGGGCAGAGAGAGGTCCATCTTGGGGTGCTGGTGAGTCCAGCTGATCCACACGTGGGCGTCTCGGCCACCTGTCACCCTGTCACCTACCTGCATTTCCACCTTTACAGACCCACTCATGGGTTTCCGGAGTCTCCTCTGATCCTGTGACCCCATGCTCATGTATATTTGACAGTCACAGGTCACCTGCTCAGTACCAGGGGCCCTGGAGTGTCCGAGGGGACCCTGGGGCCCTGGGGCTCTGCCAAATTCATGTCAGTCTTCTGGGGGCAGAAGCAAATGCATTTCATGAGAAGTGACTCCTCTGCTGTGTGAGGTTAGCGGATGTAGAGCTGTTCCCTTGCTGGCTCAGTGGCCATAGGTGAACTCTCGTGACTTCTCTGAGCCTCTGTTTCCTCATCTGTGAAATGGGGATAAGAATAGCCCCCACCTGGGTGATTCAATGAGATCATGTTGGTAAAACCTGGCCAGCTATCATGTCCAAACAGGAGAATGTTGTAAAGGTCTCGTGCAGGAAAGATACTGGCTACTTTGGGCCAGGAAATGTGGGCCGTGTGTGGTTGGGGGCTCCAAAAGAGCTGGCTTCCTGAGAGCAAGTTCCCCAAGAGGGTAATTAAGCAGATGATGGGGAAGCATTTCTGGGGTAGCTGCGTGGAGGCTGGAAGGAAGCCCGGTAGCGGTAGAGGCCGTGACAGGTCCCAGGAGAGCTGCCTTTTTGGGAAAGAGAGGTGAAGGGAGGCCTCCTGGGCCCACTGGGGCCTGGCAGGTGCCAGCTGTCGCTGCCCTTAAGCGTCTGGTCCCCGGGGACCAAGAGCCACTGCAGAGCAAGGCTGGTGAATGCCAGGCCTGGGAAGTGGAGCGGGCGATCAGGGCTGGCCCTGGCCTTCCTCACGCTGTCTGCCATACTCCCACCAGCCTGCGACGTCCGCCCACTGTCCAGGCCGACCTTGTCCTCTTGTGTCTCATTTTACGGGGCTCACAGATCCCACGGTGCTTGGTAACCCTGCGTCAAGCACGTCTGTGGCATCATTTTCCCACAGCGTGAGCTCACTTCGCGTCTCTGTGTCACATTTGGTCAAGGTCATTGTTGTTATTTTCAACGCACCTGTGACGCACTGTTGTTACTGTTTTGTACCATCCAGTTCTAACCGACTCAGAGCTGACGGTCCAGGAGGTTTTCAGAGGCAGTAAATCGCATGGGAGGAGCTGGGGGAGCCTTTCTCCTGTGCAGCACCTGGTGGATTCGAACCATGAGCCTTTGAATTGGCAGCCCAGCTGCTTATCACTAAGTCGCCATCCATAACATGCACTAGGAAACCAAGACAGTGTCACGGGCTCACTTTATTGTGACATTTGAGTCATGGCAGGGGTCTGGACTATGTCTCCCAGGAGGACAGGTCTGCCTGGATACTTGATAAAGGTGAGACTCTAGGGACGGGCATCAAGCCACCTGCTGAAGCTGGGAGGAGGAGGGGCGAGACCCAGATGCAGGTGTGCTGTGTGGTGGGCACGGTGCCCAGGCTGTGCTGGTGCCAGGTCCCGGGCTGCCCCAGCACCCTGGACAGAGTCACACCCTCAGCCTCCCTGCTTGTCACCTCCCATCCTCCTGTTCTCTCCCAGCACCCCAGCCTCTTTCTTGCCTTTCTCAGAGCGCTGTGGAGTCTGACCTGGTGATGGGGGAGGAGATGGAGAATGGTGGGGGGAAGGGATGCTACGTGATAGGGACCCGAGTGAGGGAGAGGCAAGAGTTGATGGGGTCCAGAGTGAGGAGAGGATAGAAGGTGAAGTGGGCCAGGATGGGAGAGGGACAGGAGGTGATGAGAGTCATTAAAGGAAGGGACAGGAGGTAGTGGGACCAGGATAAAGTGAGAGAGACAGGAATGGGAGGTGACAGGGCCAGAACGGGGCAGGGACTGCAGGGGGCAGGGACTAAAAGTGGTGGAGACAGAGATAGGAGGTGATGAGGCCAGCCTGTGGGAGAGCGGGAAGTGATGGGGACGCCAAAATGAGAGGAGGCGCTGGTGGGTTCAGAGACCAGGACAGGAGGTGACGAGGGGGGACGGGAGGGGGCAGAATGAAGAGGGACAACAGAAGGTAATGGGGTCCCTGGGGGTGGGAAGGATCAAGAGGTGATGGGGTCAGTAGAGGGAGAGACAAGAGGTGGTGGAGGTCAGAGGGGCAAGGACAGGAGGTTGTGAGGGTCAGTGGAGTGAGGGACAGGAGTTGATGGGGGCCGTGGGGAAAGGACAGGAGGTAGTGAGGGGAGGGACAAGAGATTAGTGCGGTGTGAAGGAAGAGGTGTGAAGAACAGATTTGAGGGGCGGTGCAGGGTGATGGTGGAGGTGATGATGGGAGCGTGGAGCGGTGGGTCAGGACAGACGGGTGAGAGGACAGGACAGGGGATCGCAGTAGTGACCTTTCAGGTAGGAGGCAATGGGGTCCCCTCTTCAGGGTACAGTCTGGGTATGAAATGTCCTCATGGGTCTCCCCCCTGCACTTCTCATCTCCCTGGGAGCCCCACTACAATCATCCCCTAAAAACTCCCCAATCTTCTGATTGGCACAAACCCTCCCTCCCACCAGCCTCCAGCTGCCCTGGCTGGTATTAGCTGAGGACAAGGACCCCCCCAAAAAAAAAAAACCTACAGCTGCCTCTTGGTGAGGACTAGGCTTCCCATCCTCTTCCTAGCACCTCAGCTTCCTCACCTGTGAAATGGGTGCAGTGAGTCTATGTCCCTGGGCTGGGGAGAGTGCGATGACATTCATTCTCACAGCAGATACTCATAGGTGAGTGGGTTAGACACACACACCTCCTCCCTCCAGGTGCTTCTGTGCAGGTGGGGAGGTGGGTTAATGCCTCACCTGGCACCTGTAGCTCCAGGCGCTGGGGCTGTTCCTAACTCAGGGGTGCCAGGTACTGAAGGCTGGACCCCAGTCCCCACTATGTCCTATGTGTGGCTGTCTTGTCCAGAGAAGCGCTTCCCCCTCTGGTTCCCTGACTGGGCACCTGGAGCGGCTCCAGCCCAGCTCCACCTGCCCTGGCAGTGGAAGCAGGCAGTGAGGTGAGGGGGGCGGGAGGCAGGCTGGCAGCAGGCCCTGAAGCTGAGTGCCCTGAAATACAGAACAAAGGACGATGCAATCAAAGGACACCGTGCTGGCGGCCAGGACAGCCCTGCCAGCAGCCTCAGCGCCATCGCCACCTCTCCTCGCGATGACAGGCTGGGCCATTGTCCTCTTCCCTCTGCTCTGAGCAGAGCACCCAGGGCCTGGGAGGCTTCTCCCGAAACTTCACTTTTCCAGGGTGCTGCACAGAGTGGGCAGGGCTGACATCCCAGCCCTCCAGGACGGTCAGCTCCCCTCCTCACGCCCCTCTGTTCACATTGAAGTCTCAGGGCCTATGGAAATGGGAGTCAGTGTCCCCATCAACAAAGATCCCAGATCCAGCTCTGAACAGGACCTGTGAGCGACAGCTGAGAGGGCCCAGGGTTTGACCGTCTTGTTCTCTTGCAACCTTAAAGGGGCAGAGAAGAACTGCTTGTGACACTGTAAGTCCCCCTGGAAGCAGCTGCCTTAACTTTCTCCTGTGAAGCGGCTCATGGCTTCAAACCACTGACCTTGTGGTTAGCAGTCGAACAGTTTGGCAACTGTCCCACCATGGTTCTCTGATACACAGTAGCTGCTCAATCAGTACTTGTTGAAGACCTGAATAGGGCAACCTAAAACGCTTCTCCTAACGCCTGCCAAGAAGGCATGTGGGAATCCATGGGGCCATAGCTGGGAATTATAACTTTCATGTGATGCATGGGGAAAAAAGTATTTTTAATGTCAGTTACTATTTTTAAATGTGTGTGTGTGTATCTCATTTAGGGAACTCTGATGGCTTAGAGGGTAAGGAGTTGGGCTACCAACCCAAAGGCAGGTAGTTCAAATCCACCAACTGTTCTGGGGGGAAAAAGATGGGCAGTCTCCTCCCGTCCAATTTACTGCCCAGCAAACCTGCTGGAGGGTCACCTATGAGTCGGTTCCAACACAACAGCACACAGCAACAGCAGCATTGTGAACGCCAAAACAGAGCTGGACTCACCCCCGGCCTGCACCCCGGCCTGGTCCTGTGTAGTATCTGGTTAGATTCACTAAATGGATTTATCATTCATTCCTTCTTGAGTGTCCCAAGAACCCGTCTCTCCGTGCTTTTGGTGGGGGTCCCAGGGAGAGGGAACCAGCCTAGCCCTGAGGGGCTCCGCAGCTTCAGGGAATACCTAACCCCATCCCCAGCTAGCAGTATACGTTAGGGGGTTCTACAGGGGCCAGACGCTCTGGGGACCCCAAGGAGAGAGTGCTCCTCCCCCAGGATGATGGAGACAACTCGGGGACAGAACAGAGAGTGATTTCTGAAGCTCCCCAGGGAGAAAAATGGGATGAAATGGTGGAAGGCTGGTTCAGACAGCAGGAACAGCCTGTGTAAATACATGACCACAACAGACACTTGGGAAGGACCGGGAGTTTGACGAGATTGCAATATTTACAGACGACTTGTGATGGGTCTTCAGGTCCCCCAAGCTAAAAAACTTAGACTGATTCCTGAGGGCACTAGGGAGCCATTGATGGCTGTGGAGCAGGGGTCATTTTTTAGTTTAGGGACATTCCCTCAAGCTGCTGGGCGGCACGTGCTCTACAGGAAGCAGGAGGGAGGCTGAGGCTCCAGGAAGGATGTTATGTCATGGTCCAGGTGAGCAGAGCTGACGGTTTGGACCAGGGTGGGGGCAGAGGTGGAGAGACGTGCCATTCCCCTGGCCGGGTTCAACCCTGGCCGTGCAGGGTCATGGCTGTGTGTGTGCACATTGCTTCATCTCTGGGCCTAGCATTCATGAAAGCCGCGAAGGGGCTTCCGGCTCGTCGAAGCCCTCTGAGAGCGTTGGCTGAGGTGGTCGCTATGGCCGTTCCACAGATGGGAAAAGAGCAGCTGGCAGGGGTCCAACTGCTTGCCTGAGGGCACGAGGGGTCCCAGTGCTGCACGTCTGTCTGCCTTCTGTTCCCGCCCCTCTGTTTCCCGCTCAGCACATGGCATCTGTGGTGGGGAAATCTGTAGGATTACAGGTGTCCAGGCCCCCCCTCCTGCCCCCCATGTAAACTACCAGACGTGCACAACCAGCTTCCAGGATACCAACCTTAAAGATCTCAGTTCCTGTCCAAAGGGGAGCCTTTCTGGTGCACTGATTCAGGTTCTCGGCTGTTAACCAAAAGGTCAACAGTTTGAACCCTCTCATGGCTCCACAGGAGAAAGGTGTGGCCCCTGCCTCCCAAAGATTTTTGTTGTTGTGTACCGTCGCGTCAGAACCGACTCACAGCTGACCCTCCGGTGGGTTTTCAGAGGCAGTTCATCGCATGGGAGAAGATTGCCCGTCCTTCTCCCACAGAGCATCTGGTAGATTTGAACTGCGTACCTTCAGGATTGTAGCGCAGCTTCTTGCCACTAAGCCATACAGCCTTGGAAATGCAATGGGTCACCTCTGCCCTAGATGGTTGCTGTGACTCAGATTCAACTCCACAGCAGTGAGTTTGATTTGATTGCATTTGGTTTAGACTGAGGCCTCTTAGCTTTCCTGGGCAGGCTGGGGGCCAGCTCCTTCCCTCTCTTCCCTTCCCTCCCCTCCCTTCCCCTCCACCCTGGCCCAGCCTCCAGCAGGCCCTGGGGAGCCTGGGTCGCCTCTAAATGTGCAGAAACCGCTAATGGGCCGAGACTTAGTTTGATGAGTCTCCGGGGAGAGTTTGGAAGGAAACAGAACACTGCGGGATGATTGATTGCAGCATGGGAGGGAGTGACAGGCACTCTGGGTCCACAGGTGGTGGTTCGAATCCCTGCCCCACTACAGCCCTCAGTGGGCCTTCCAGGGCCTCTCAGGCAGCCTCAGTTTCCCCGTCTGCCAAATGGGGAGGGTGGTGATAATGCACATCCCTAGAGCTGCTGAGAAGATGCGGGCACCATGCAGGACAGCTGGCTGAGCGCAGGTCCTCAAGAAACCAGTCGTAACTGGTGCTGTTGTTGTTACTCGAGGGAGGTGGACGTAGGAGTTAGGAGTGAGTGAACCAGCAGGTCTGGTAGCAGCCTGGTCACTTCCTCTCTGCCTGACCACCATGCCTCAGTTTCCTCCTCTGGAACATGGGCATATGAGAGTAGATGAGGACAGCAAAACGAACATCAAGGAGAGAGCCAGGTGGCTCGGATTCGGATCCTGGCTTTACTCACTTCCTGCAGATAACCTTGCCTGCACACCCCATTAACTGCTCGACAACCCCTCACCGGCCCCCTGACCCCGGGGCCTGACGAGGCTGTAGCCTCAGCAGGACTCCCCCACCTGACAGGATGCCGCTGACCGCCTCTCATGGGACTCCCCTTCCTGTCAGGTTCTGGGGGCCCCTGAGCTGAGGTCACTTCCCTTTGGGCAGCCACCACCAATGGGAGGTACACAGAGTCCCAGCCCAGCCTGGGACGAGCATTTGGAGGTTGGGGAACAAGCAAGCAATAGGGCTAAGCGCCCTCCCCTTTCCCCCACAAAGTCAGCTTCCTGAATGGGCTGAGATACATCTCCCCCCATCTTCAGGCACAGGGCTCAGATCAAAACCAGTTTCTCAGAGCAGGAACCTCCCCCAGTGAAGCAACTAAGAGCTAAGCTGAGGTAGTGATCTCCCCATCCCTAAAGGCATCCTAGGCTGGGGTAACACTTGGTTGAGTCTGAACCCTTCCCTAAAGGTCCCTCTTAAACCCTCCATGATGGAGTAGCATCATTTCTAGCCCTCTGCTGTCATTCTCTTAAAATTCTACCTCTCTGAGCCTCAGTTTGCTCATACATAAAATGGGAAGAATCTTTGGTGGGAGGATAAAAAGAATGCAGGCAGGGGAGGGACTGAGTGTCAACTCTGGCCCCCAGAGAGGTGCTCAATAAGCGTGCGCCATGACATTCTCTGTTGCACCTTCGGTCCTGGGTTCCTGTTCTGACGCCCCATGGGCCCTTGGTCTCTGGTTTCAGGTTTTCACTTCTCTGCTCTCACGCTCGCTCTGTCCCAGCTCGCAGTCTTCCTCCCGTGTTGGTGTCTGCGATCCCCACTCTAAGCTTGGCCCGTCTTCCATAGTCTCTGTCTGTCTGCAGGTCTCTGTGTGTCTCTCCAGCCTTGCCACCTCCCGGCATGCCCCCAGCTTCTGTCTCTGCCTCTCTGTCTCTATCTGTCCCTTCCTTACTCGGCTCCAGACACACAGCAGTCTCAGGCTGCAGCCGTCCGGCCTCCCCCAGGCCCAGTCTCAGGGGGCCCCTCGCCTCTCCAACCTCCCAGCTGACTTTTGGCCAAAGCCCCTTTTCCCTTCGGCTGCACTGGAACAGGATTGGAATTTTTCAACGAAACATTCTTCGGAAAGCAAAGGAGGGATCCAAGAAAATAAAAACAAAAGCAGACACATAGAAACAGACCCAGGAAACCTTGTGAGCAGCTGCACATGGTCCCTACAGCCATGGGGATGCAGACCCTCGTGGCTGGCACAGCTGGATGCCTGGGAGGCCAGCAGCGGGGAGCGGCCAGCCCAAGGACACGAGGCAGAGCAGGGCAAGGAGAAGACGGGAGGGCCTCCCAGGCTGCAGAACCTCCGGGCCAGTCTTAGAGACCCATTGTTCTGGTTGAAAATCTAGGCCAAGGCCGCTGGGGAGGCAAGGGGGCGCGGCCACCACTTGTCTGGCAATCTTGAGATCACAGCCCGGCTGGGTCACCAGAGAACCAGCTGGCCCCCCTCAGCCTGGTCCCCAGCCAGTGCGGGCTGGGCAGCAGGGTGGCCGATAGGCAGGCAGGCAGCAGCAGGCACTGTGGGGTGCAAGGCCCAGCAGGGAACACGGGCAGCTGCCCTAATTACTCCCGCTCTCCAGGTTCCAATCTCCCTTCAAAAGGGCTCCAGGGACACAGCCTTTAATAACTACCAGTAAACAGGCAGGAAAATCGATACCTGGTAAAGGGAGCCCTGGAGAGGGGGCTGGCCACGCTGGCTGGCCCTGACCAGCCACATGGGCTTCCCGACTCCTTTGCAGGAGAGCTGGTGTATGTGGACGCTGCTCCCTGAGAACGCCCCCCCCTCCTGGGGACCCTGGTGGGGCTGTGTCTGCTCCGCTCCATCATATCAACCCAGCCTCGTTCCCACTCCCTCTGCGCCCTGACACGTGCCAGGCAGGTTGCCCATTTCACTGGCAGGTGCCCTTTTTTATGCCAGGCTCTATACCTGGTGCTTGAGATTTGATTGAGTCTTGTCCTCTTGAAAGTCATTGACCAGGAAGAGAGATTAAAAACAAATACCTGATTTAAGCACAATGTGAGGGTAGATGTGTAATAATAAAAAAATTTTAAAAACCCAACAGGTAAAAGCTATAGCAACATAACCACCTGCCTAGAGGAGGTGGACATGTGTAGGGTTTTGATGGATGAATAGGAGTTCACCAACTGCCCAAATTTGTTGGGTTTTTTTGGGAGGAGGCAGTGTAATGAATGTAAGTAGTAATGTATGTTAATAATGTTATTAACAGCCATCCTAGCTAACATGCACTAAGTGTTTACTATATACCGAGTGTTCTAGTCTTTTCTTTGGTCCACAGTATCCGTGTGGAGTAGGTTTTAATATTCCCATTTCACAAATGAGGACGCTGCAGTTTATGTGTGAAGCCAAAATTTGCACAAGGCCTGTGAGACTGTTGTTTCAACCGTTATATTCAGTACCTCCCACCTCTGCCCTGCCACTGACCTCAGTGGGACTTCAGGTTGGCTCAGAACTTGGCACGTTTAGGCCCAGCTGCAGTACTTCTCAGGGCCTTTGTTAAATAAGGCACATTCCTACCTCTTCCCTCCCATCCAATGGATTACACCTACTGCATAGCAGCACCTTCAACCCTCCCCAGGAAACTGACATCTGTACTTCCGGCAGGCCACGGACTGACATTATCAGTCACAGCCCCTCATCTTGCAGATGGGTAAACTGAGGCGCCAGGAGGGGAAGACAAGCATCTGGAAACAGAGCAGGAACCGACTTCCATAGCTTTTTCCTCTCTGCCCAGTCTCATCTCCGTGGTAAAGTGTTCCACCGCCAACTGAAAGATTGGCACTTTGAAGCTCCCAGGTTTTTGTCAGAGTAAAGGTCTGGCTGTCCGCTCCTGCAAAGATTACAGCCTTGGAAACCTATGGGGCAGGCCCACCACCCTTATAGGGTCACTGAGTCAGAACTGACCAGAGGGCTCAACGATCCTTTTCCCACTCTGGAAGAGGCACTGTGGGCGAGGAAGGGTAAAAATCAATACGCACACACTCGATTAAAATGATAAGCCCGGCAGCTGAGCGCAGCGCCCCCAGAGGCCTGGGGAGGTTTCCCCCATGATTGGCTGGGACCAATTAGACCCTCCCTGACCTGACAGGACAGGGTGGGATGACCCCCCTGGGTTCCCAAGGCCGTGGATCTTTCTAGAAGCAGAATACAGCGTCCTTCTCCTTCGGAGCAGCTGATGAGTTTGAGCTGCCAGCTGTTCCCTTAGCAGTTGAGAGCTCTAACCCCTGTACCACCAGGGGAGCTGATTTCCTGAAGCTAGACATTCCACCCCTTCCTCATCCCCTCTGTCAAATCAATGGCTATATCTCTGTACCTCGAGTTCCCCGTTGTCTGGGGAATGAGGGGTCTTCTGGAGGCAAAGAAGTGGGCAGAGGAGAGAAGCCCAACATGGGGTGGGGGTCCTGAGGAAGGACCCTGAGGGTCCTCACCCATCTGACTGCAGAGCTCTGAGAAACAACCTCATAATCACCCATTCTCTAGATGAAGCCACTGAGGCCGAGGGAGACTTAAGGGACTTTCCCACGATTGAGAAGCAGTCAGGGGTGCAACCATCCTGCACGTGTGCAGAAGGAACCCTGCAAAAGATGCTCTCTGCTCAGGCCCTGGTGCACACAGCCAGCTAAGGGCCCTGAGAAGTCTAGCAGCCTTGGCCTTGATCTGTTGACCCCGCTCTGTCCTGGGAGCCACTCTCTCAGGGAGCATCTGGAGGTTTGGGCAACACGGGGCAGGGGTTGGGAGCAAAGTCTCAGTGCCTTCACTTTTGTGTGGGTGTACCGTCAAATCAGATCTGACTGGTACAGGAGGAGATTGCCCCTCCTTCCCCGGCAGAGCATCTGGTGGATTCGAACCGTGTGCCTCTGGGATTGTAGTTGCAGCTCCTTGCCACTAGGCCACCAGAGCCCCCCAAGTGCCTTCACTTTTGAAGTAAGGACACCTGTCCCCCCCAACCTGGCCACAGCTGCCATGTGGTTACCATGTGAGTGCTCAGCCTGGGCGCAGCCCCAGAACAGGCAGGCAGAAATGCTTACTGAAGGAAGGGACAAACGGACAAAGAGAGGAACAGAAAACACATAGGAAAAACAGTCAAAGGAACGGACCAAAGGGAGTGAGGGAAGGAGTATATAATAGAGCTCAGAGTGAATCAGGGTGTGTCCTAATGAACTGTGTGTGGATCTAGAGATCCCGTTGGCCAAGATTGCCCGTCTTTCTCGCACAGAGCAACTAGTGGATTTGAACTGCATGCCTTTGGCAGCACGACTCCTGACCACTCGGCTACCAGAGCTCTCTCCAGATACTTGGCAGTGAGCAAAACTTGTTCTGAAGGAGCCAGGCAAGAAACAAGCTGTTGACCATAGCAGGTCCATCAGAAGGGGAAGCGGAGCAGGGAGAGGGTTGAGGAGTGCAGTGTTACACGAGATGATTGCAGATGAAGGGATTGGAGAAAGGGCCAGAGGAACGAGCGGACCAGGGGACGGGCGTAAATGCGGCACCGGGTGAGAGGGCTGGCGTGTGGCTTCAGGCGTGAATGAGTGATCGTGGACGCAGGAATGTATGGCTTCGTGGACAGCGACATGCATGTGGAAAGTAAGGTGTAAGCAAATAAATACCTGCATGTGTGGGCCGAGGGCTGAACAAATGAATGCACGAGTACGTGCACACAGGGAATGAATGAGTCAGTGAGGGAATGCGCACAGTAGGCCAGTGTCCAGATGGAGGGCAAAGGAATAGATAAACTTCAGAACTGAATGAATGAACTAATGAAGGAATTTTTGGATAAATAAATAAACGTGCTGAAATTATGAAATGCATCAACGAGTGAATGGGTGGCCTGGTGAATGAATGAATGAATGAACTAATGAAGGAAGGCTTCTGTGCCACCCACGCTCCCTCTGCCCTCCTCCACAGAGGTGTTACTACCTCACCCCCTTATTGATGTCCCCTCTGCCTTTTCTTTTAAATTACTTTAAATGAAAGTTTACAGAAATTTAGGGTTTCTATTCATTCATTGTTACACTTTTCTCCCTGCCCATCCCTCCCCCCATTCACTCTTCTTGAAAAGAAAAAGAAAAACTCTCTCATTGTTATACAATCCCTCCCCCCAAGTCCACTCCACTATTCAGCCTTCACTCTGGACTTCTGTAATGACAAGACTACCCATTCGTATGTCCCTTTTAAACAGTTCTCTCCCTCTTCTGTTTCAATGCAATATACATCATTCCCCTCCTCCACTCTGTCTTCCCTCAGCCCTGATGTCAGTCCCGTTTTACAACAGTGGCCCTATGCAATATTGGTCCTTTTGTGACTGAGATACTTCATTTAGCATAATGTCCTCCAGGGTCACCCATTTTGCGTATATTTCAAGAGTTCTTTGTTTTTCAATGCTGTGTAATATTACATTGTGTGAATATACCAGAGCTTCTCTATCCATTCGTTTGTTGATGAGCACTTGGGTTGTTTCCAGCGCTTTGCTATTGTGAACAAAGCCTCGATAAACATGGGTGTGCATATCCCTCTGCCTTTTTTTGACACCCACTTTGTGACATTTCCCTTCCCCCAACCTATATTGGCCACGTCCCTGTGCCCCATTCCCTGCCCCTGGCCCCTCCTATCTGTGCTGGTTCCCCCCCACCGGGTGCTCTGGGCCCCCCGGTCCTGTTGACCACCCCCCATCCTTGTCCTGTCTGGACCCCTCCCCAGGTTTGTTCCTCCTTCAACCTCTCCTTTCCGGCCAGTGCTGCTCCCCCCGGCCCCTCTCTGCCAGCCCCCGTGACTGACCCCCGCGCGCCCTCTCTCTGCTCACAGGCACCATGCGTCCCGTGCGGCGTAACTTCTACGACCCGTCGTCGGCGCCGGGCAAGGGCATCGTGTGGGAGTGGGAGAGCGACGGAGGCGCGTGGACGGCCTACGACATGGACATCTGCATCACCATCCAGAATGCCTACGAGAAGCAGCACCCGTGGCTCGACCTCTCGTCGCTCGGCTTCTGCTACCTCATCTACTTCAACAGCATGTCCCAGATGAACCGCCAGACGCGCCGGCGCCGCCGCCTGCGCCGCCGCCTGGACCTGGCCTACCCGCTCACGGTGGGCACCATCCCCAAGTCGCAGTCGTGGCCCGTGGGCGCCAGCTCGGGCCAGCCCTGCTCCTGCCAGCAGTGCCTGCTGGTCAACAGCACGCGTGCAGCCTCCAACGCCATCCTGGCCTCGCAGCGCCGCAAGGTGCCCCTGGCCGCCCCGCCGTCGGGAGGACCCCCGGGCACGCTCGCCGTGCGCCCCAGTGCCACCTTTGCGAGCGCCGCGCTCTGGGCTGCGCCCACCACCGGCCCCACGGAGCCCACACCGGCCTCGGGGGTGCCCCCGCGGAGCCCCAGCGCCCCCAGCAGCGCGCCCACCCCGGGACAGAACAACCTCAACCGGCCGGGACCCCAGCGCACGACCACCGTGAGCGCGCGCGCCTCCATCCCGCCAGGGTAAGCTGAGGACCCCCCAGGGCAGGGGAGGGGAGACCTGCCGAAGGTGGAAGAATGGCCCTGATCAGTGGTATCCGACCTTTCCTACATCTTTGCTTTGTGCCAGACGTTAAATAAGCACCTAAGTGTATTCACGATTTTCTGCAGGGACCCCAGGAGAGAAGTACCACCCTCGTCCCCAATTTACCAGTCAGTGTCTGCTTCTCTGTGACTCCATTGTGTCAGATAGACCTGCCTTTCCTGGTGCTTTCAATGGCAGGGTGCTCAGACCTTTCTTCCTTAGTGCCTCAGGGTGAGCACAGACCTCCAACCCTGTTAGCACCTGAGTCTTGTAAACATTCGCACCACCATGGGAACTGGAATGGGAGGAAGGCAGGTAGCTTTTCAAACAAAAAAAAAAGCAAACTCACAGTTGATTCCAGCTCCTGGCAGCTCTCCTAGAGAGAAACACTGCCTAGCTCTCTCCCCAGAAGCACCTGAGGGGATCGAACCACCAACCTATCCGTTAACAGGTGGGCGCCTAGCCCCTGTACCACCAGGACACCCTCTGTCCTCATCACGTACGATTAGGGGGCTCTGGTGGCCTCTCCTGTAAGGTGTTCTGCTGTTGGCGTCTCTCTGACACTTTGAATCTACCAGCTGCTCCTTGGGACAAAGATGGGCCTTCTTCTCCCAGGGCTGTTTACAGCCTCCAAAAATGCACTGGAGAGTTTTTGTTTCCAACTCCACAGCAGTGCAGTTTGATGGAGTTTTTAAAGTGGCTTTTGTTTGATGGTGGTTGTTTTGTTGGGGGTTATTTTTTTACTTGAAATGAATGCTGTTATTTTCAAACTTGACCCCAAGGTGGTTTGGGGTTGTATGTGTCTGAGGCCAACACATGCAAGCCTTTCCTTTCATCTCAGAGTGGGGGAAGAAACCCATGGCCTGGGGAAGGGACAGGGCTCTGGCCAGCAGATGTGGATGCAGGTATGGCCTCTGAGAGCCACCTGAAGGCGGCGCCACTGAGCGGTTCCCAGGAACCACCATCATGTCTGTCCCCAGCTGTGAGAGCTCTTTGACCAAGTTAAAAGCAAGCCCGTCTGTTAGAGAAGCTGTGTGAGTCAAGAGAAGCCCTCGTGACACAGTGGGTTACAAAGTGGAGCATCAGCCGAAAGTTTGACAGTTGGAATCCACTCTCTGCTCTAGGAAGAAAGAGGGGCTTCAGAAACCCCCAAGTTCACTGGGCTTAGCAGCTGTTGGTCTGGCTTTTTATGAGCCGAGGCCGGCTGGGTGATCTTACTCTCCAGGGTGTAGAAAGTGAAGAAGCTGGGGAGGAAATGACGTTAAGTACATCAGGGACCGAGTTCATCTGTAAAATCAAGGAAGGTCTAGTTGTCATTTTTACGGAGTACTGTAACGTGCTGTGTTTTGGAGCTGATAGGATGGTAAAGGGATCTGCAGACACATGGCCTGTGTTCTGACAGGAGTGACACAGTGGTATCTGTGATTGATATGATTGACACTGTACTCTGTACCTGCACCTCGGCTGGCCAGACTGCCTGTCTGCCTTCTTTCTGTCCCTTTGAGAGTGTCTCATTGTCTGGGTTCATACATGACCTGGGATGAGTCACTTCCCTTCATTGAGCCTCAATCTCTTTATCTGTAAAATGGGAACAGGATATGATGCTGTTTTGTGCCTGGACAGACAACTGCACATCTCCACACCTCAGCAGCGGCTATTTTGGGGACCCAACTGTGGATCCAGGAGGAGAGGTGGGCGGGGGACAGAGGAGCTGGGATGATGGACTCCTGTCTGTCTTGTCCTTCCAACTTTCCCAGATCATTCCCTCTCTGACCACGGAGGTACCAAGTGGAGGTGTACCCCAGTGACCCCAGCCTGGGGCAAACTCCCGCATGGAGGGGGCTGGGCAGGTGCCCCAAGAGGTGAAGGAGGCCCCTGCCCATCAGATGGCCACAGGGGGCTAAATTTCTTTTGTGGCTCTTTTTAGATGGCAGGCTAGTTCAAGGTCTCAAAAATAGAAGGATGGGGGCCCCCGAAATGACAGGAAAAAGTGGTCTCCACACTCAAGTGGGTATGAGAGGGGCTTAGCCAAGTTGCAGGGACCTCCGTAAGAGGGATCCATAATGGGGATCGGAGAACTTTCTCCTGGGGCAGTATTTATTTTTAGTATTTATTTTATATTGGTTTGTTTACAAAGCTCATATACACTGTGTCTCACACTTTTCATTCACATTGTATTTCATGCTGTGTTATAAAATCATGGCCCTGTGCCCATCATTACCCTGTCTTTTCAGGTCCCCGCCAGATCCTTCGCATTTCCTTTACCCCCCCTCCCTCTCCCCACCACATTGTGCAACCCTGTGATTTCACCCCTACCCATCCTCACCCCTCTGCTCCCACCCCTCCCCTCCTTGGGCCCCCACACATGTTTTATTAGTTATCCTATTTTTTTTTTCAAACTGCAAATTGTCACTCACTCGTGGGTTATGAAGGCAGCCCTGGTGGCAAAGTTGTTGCGTGCTGGGCTGCTAACTGAAAGGTTGGTGGTTCTAACCCACCAGACTCTCCATGGGAGAGAAATGACCCAGTTACACGGTCTGTCGTTAGGTACCATCCCATTCGCTCCAACTCATAGTGACCTCCTGTCCCGCAGAGCACACGCCACTCAGCTCTGCTCCATCCCTCAGCCCCTGCTCTGTGGGAGGCCTTTGTTACAGTCACGTGTCACCCACCTCAAGGAGGGCCTCCCCCTTTTTCACTCACCCTCTGCATTACCAAGCCAGATGTCCGTCTACAGAGACTGTCCCCTCCTGATCCAGAGTGCCGGAGACCAGCTCTCACCACCCCTGCTTCTCAGAAGCATTCTGCCTTTATTTCTCCCAAGGCAGCCTTGTTCAGTCTTCTGGTGGACCGCCGTATGTTTTATATTATGTACCGGCATCATAATTCAAATGCATCACTCCTTCAGCCTTCCTTGTTCGTTGTCTGGCAATATGTGTAAAGAGTTTAGCCTTGGAAGCCCTGTAGGCAGTTCCCCTCTGTTCTGTGGGGTCACTGCGAGTGGCATTTGACTCAGTAGCACTGGTTTTAGTGGACTAAGAATTGGGAAGGTCATAAGTAGCCTTTTCTTAGAATGGGCTGCTCTGGACTGGAGTAGACTATACTGGGATACGAGCTGTATAGGTCAGATCTTTTGTGCATAGGATCACGATACATTGTAGTCTAGGCGATGGCACCTAACAACAGCTAAGTTGTTAGAGTTGTTAGATGAGGTTAGAGTTGTTCAGTAACAGCTGTTGGCACCATTTCTCCATGAGTTTAACGGATGGATCACCATGTAAAAATGAACCCTAATTGCTGATAATTTATAAAAGAAACTGGTTTTCTTGGTACCAGCAGCCAGGAAATCAAAAGACAAATTGCATTGGGAAAACCTGCTGTCAGGGAGCTCTCCAGAGTACTGAAGAGCAACGATGTCAGTCTGGAGACTAAGGTGCACCCAATCCAGCCCATGGTCTTTGCACTTATTTGCTATGCATCAGAGAGCTGGACAATGACTAGAGATGCTACAAGAACTAATGCCTTTGTGTTGTGGTGTTGGAGAAGGGTATTGACTATATCATGGACTGCTAGGTGAATAAAAAGGTTCATCCTAGAGAGGGTGAAACCAGGCTGCTCCTTGGAAGCAAGGATTCTGAAGCTCTGTCTTACATACTCTGGGCATGTTGCAAGAAGGGGCCAGTCCTTGGAGAGGAGACGTCACTCATAGGAAGGTAGAGAAGGGGCAGAGCAAGAGAGGAAGACCCTGGATGAGATGGATTCACTCAGTGACGAGGGTAGTGGGGGTAAGTGTGTCAGAGACGATGATGTTGGCACAGGACGGAGCGGGGTTCGGAGCTGTTGTACACAGAGTCCCTATGAGTTGCAGGTCACTCCACAGCACTTAACAACAACAGTAATATAATGATTGCTATGCAACAGCCCAGAACAACAATTATGGAGCACGCTGGGGAAGACTCTGCTTTGATGCCCTGTCTTAATTCCTCAAATAAGTCTTGCCTCAGGGTGTGTTCATAGAGGTGAACAAGACAGACAGGACCCTGCCCTCAGGGAGTTTACAGACTGACGGAGGAGGTGGATTCAGCAAGTAGAATAGTGAATGAACTTAATGGGGATGGAGGGCGTGTGTGAGGCAGCTGGGAGGTCAGCCAGGTAAAAGGGGGAGTGGGAGGTCAGGTCCGTAACAGGACTGATCCAGGCAGAGGGAACAACATCACAGTTTCAAGGGGCTGACTCCAAGGGTCCTGAGTGGGGCTGGAGGTGTGGTACCCTGGACAATGGAGGGCCAGCCAGCTGGAAGTGACAGCGCACCCAGAAGCTTCCAGAGACCACCAGGAATGACTATTTCCTGATTCCTTTCCCCCAAGTCTGGGTGCAGGGTCAGATTGTGGGACCTCCAGGGAACCTGGTGCCAAAAGCAATAGGGAGCTATGGAGTATGCTTGAGCTCAGGACGTGGGGGGCTAGAAAGAGAAGAAGGATTTCTCCTTGGAGAGTTGAACATTAAATGTGTCCTCCTCTAATCTACCAGAACCCCGAGCACCCCCAGCCACGTGCACACCCCCATCTGCACCATCCTCCCCTCCCTCCCGGGAGCTGTCCTTAGCATGCCTGCGCCCATACACAAGCCTCATCCGTCCTCAGCCATACGGAGCCTGTTCACTTTCTCCCCAGCCCCTCCCTCCCTCCCCATCCAGACGAGCCTGCCTGCGTCAGGGCCCCCCACCCATCATCTCCAAGGAATCCCAGCTAAAAATACCCCAGGCTCCACTGTAGGGGGGTGGGACAGAACCTGCAGTGTCTGTTGCTGGGTGAGGGGGAGTGGAAGGAAGAAGGGGGTGGGGGTGGTAGACCCTGGCTCTTCCAGACTGAAGCTTCTTGTTGCCAAGGCAACCAAGGTCCAGCTGCAGCCTAGAAGAGGAATGAGATGGGGTCTCCCCCATGTCCTGCTCAGCTCCCCAAGCCCCTCTTGGCCCTTCCGGTGGTCTCTTGGTGTTCCGATCTCTGTGTCTCTCTCTGCATCCTGTCTCTGTGTTTCTGTATGTCTGATTCTGTCAGCCTCTCCATCCTCATCTGCACTTCTCTTTTTTCTACTCCTTCTCACCTACCCCCTTTCCCTCTCAGGAGCTCACTCTTCCTACCCCTCTCTTCTCTCCACCTTCCCCTGCTGGACTCAGACAAGCCCAGATTCACCTCAGACACGTGCCTTTACTTCTCCGGTCTCAGTTTCCCTGTCTGTCAAATGGGCTGATGCAATCTGACTTCGCGCATCGGAGGTGATCTCTGAGCTCTGACCCTTCTCTGCGCACCCCTCCTTGTCACAGCCCTGGATGGACCACCAACTGGCCCAAGGTCACACAGCCAGTGAGAACAGATCATTAGCCTGACCTGGGTTTTTTCCACTCTCCAAGCCACCAGTTCGATCCTGTGATGGGGCGGGGAGCCAGCTGGCGGCCCTGGGACTGGGGGGGCCCCCCACAGGGGTGGGGAAGATCCGCCCTGTCTCCAGAGGTCAGTCATCAGCCGTTTGGAACACAGCTGTGAGTCTGTGGACTCAGAGTTTCCACCCCGTGTGGTGGGGGCTGGGAGAGGGGGACAAGGCGGAGGGGGCAGACGCAAAGCCATGTCAGTTTACAGAGTGCTCACTGGATCCCTGGCTCCAGCCTACAACCATGCAAGCTTTGTCCGTCTTGATTCAAAGAACCGTCCCAGGGGGCCAAGCTCTATGATTCCCATTCTCCAGATGAGGAAACTGAGGCTCCAAGAGGTTAAGATGCTTGCTTGCTTGTTTGATCCTGTACAGCTACAAATCTGATTCCAGAACCCCTGTTGGCCAAGGTCCTGGTGTCCCCACCTGACCCCTAGTTTATCCCCAAAATAAATCCCAAGATCAGAAACGCAAATGAAACCCATTGCTTTGGAGTCAGTTCCAACTCATAGTGACTCTCTATAGTACAGACTAGGACTGTCCCATAGAGTTTTCTTGCGGTCATCTTTGCAGAAGGAGATTGCCAGGCCTTTCTTATGCAGCGTCACTGCAAACAACTGGCACCATCCTGGCTCCTCTCGAGGCCTAAACCAGGTCCCCATTCCACAGGGTGTCATGGGTCCCCGGAGCGGGTGGCTGTGGAGTGAAGGATTCTTTGTAAACTGTGTTTGAGTCCAGCCTTGGCTTTTCCCCTCACTCCGTGACACTCACTGAGCCCATTGCTGCCTTTGTTTTTGTGTCTGTGAAATGGACCTAGCTTGAGGCCAGATGTCAGAACCCTGCTTTTTATTTTTTTAGTTATTATTTTTGTTGTTGTTGTCTTCGTTGTTGATTGCCATCAAGTCAAGCACCACTCACAGAGAACTTATATACAAAAGGCCTGAATCCTTTCTATAACTATCTTCATTTATCCAAGTTCATAAAGTTTCCAGAGGCATGTTGTTTAGGAAGTGGATGCCAATTATTATTATTATTATTATTGTTGTTGTTGTTGTTGTTGTTACGTGCTGTCGAGTTGCTTGCGACTCATAGCGACTCTATGTACAACAGCCCTAAACTGTGCTCTGTCCTGTGCCAATCTCACTGTCTCTGACACACCTACCCCCATTACCCCAGTCACTGAATCAATCCACCTCATAGAGGGTCTTCCTCTCCTGCGCTGTCCCTCCACCCTCCCAAGCATGACATGCCTCTCCAAGGACCGGTCTCTCCTTGCAACATGTCCAAAGCATGTCAAACAAAGCCTCAGAATCCTTGCCTCCAAGGAGCAGCCTGGTTTAAGCCTCTCTAGGATGAACCTGTTCATTTTCTTAGCAGTCCATGGTATATTCAGTACTCTCCTCCAGCACCATAGTTCAAAGGCATCAATTCTCCATTCATCCTCCCTAGTTATTGTCCAGCTCTCTGATAGATAGCAAGTGATTGCAAAGACCATGATGGCCTGTATCAGGCATACCTTAGTCTCCAGAGTGATACCATTGCTCTTCAGTACTTTGGAGAGGTCCCTAGCAGCAGACTTTCCCATTGCAATATGTCTGAGAGCACATTTACAGAGCAAGTTGATTTTCCATTCAACAGTTTGTGCCCATTATGTTTTGTGCCACTGGGCTGACTCTGCCTCACAGGAGAAAGCCCCATGGAGTGCCCAAGGCCCTTATCTTTATGAACGCAGATGGCCTCATTTTGCTCCTGCAGCATGGTAATAGGTTTGAACCTCTGACCTTTCCCTTTGCACCTGAGCACTTAACCACTAAGCCACCAAAAAGCAAAGAAAGCAAACAATTCCACCTATTACTGTTGAGTCCATTTTGACTCAGCAGCCCTGTGTTGTCATTGTCGTTGTTGTTGTTGTTAGGTGGCATCGAGTAGAGTACAACTCACAGTGACCCTGTGAACAACAGGGACATGGACATTGTCCTCGCCTGTGCCATCCTCATCGTCTCTGATGCACTTGAGCCCGTCGCTGCCGTCACTCTGTCAAGCCGTCTGGTTGCGGGTCTTTCCTCTCTCTCACACATCCTCCACCTTTCCAAGCATTATGTCCTTTTCCAAGGAATAGCCTCTCCCAGCAACATGTCCAAAACATGTGAGACAAGGCTTTGTCATCCTTGTCTCCAAGGAGCAGTCTGGCTGCACGTTCTCCAAGTCCTATCTGTTCTCCTGGCTGTCCACGGTCCTCTGGTACTCAGTACTCTTGTCCAACACCGCAGCTCAAAAGCATCAATTCTTCTTCTGTCATTTTGATTCATTATCCAGCTCTCAGATGCATAGCAAGTGACTGCAAAGATGCTGGCCTGAACCAGGTACATCTTAGTCTTCAGCCCTATGAACGAAAGACCTGAACACTTGTATAACTTTCATTGTTTCTCCAAGTTCATAAGGTTTCCGGAGGCAAGCTATTACGGAAGTGGATGCCACTCCTGCTTCCAAGCTTGTTTTAATCGGGGAGCTCCACCAAACACTGTCTACCATGGGTAACCATGATCTCATTTGACACATCAGTGTCACAGTGTTCAGCATCACAGCAAGCATGAGTTTCCTCTGTACAGCAATGCACAGACCAGGGCTACACCACTTAGAAGAATGACCAAAAACAATTAAAACCAGGCCCACAGAGCTCTGTCTGTCTATGTTGTTGTTCAACCCTATAGAACAGAATAAAACTGCCCTGTAACATTCCCAAGCCTGTTAACCTTTACAGAAGTAAAGGTTTTGCTCCCAAGAACGGCTAGTGGGTCTGAACTGTTAACCTTTTGGTGAGCATCTGACCTCTTTTAACCAATTGTACCACCACTGCCTTCAGACTGATTCCGTTCGTGACAACCCTCTATCAGGTTCCCATGCCTTTGATTTTTACTGAAGCAAACTGCCTGTTCTGTCTTCCATGGAGCCTGTGATGGATTCGAACCACCAAGGTTTTGGTTAGCAGTCCAATACATAACCCTCTCCACCGGCAGGGCAGGGTCCCTAGAGACATTCTCAGGCGTGTTAAGTGGCAGTTGAACATGTTAAGCTGTAGTAACTGCCACAGAGCATGGGGTGTGGGGAGTGAAGAGAGGGGTGTGATTTTAAACAAGGTCAGGAAAGGGCCCCCTGAGGAGATGACGTTTGAGCGAGGATGGAAGTAGGTCAAGAAGCCAGCCAGGCAGAGAAAGAGGCGCGTGTTCAGGCCTGGATGGCTGTGTAGGAGCCCTGGGGCAGGAGCGGCCTGTCGTCTGAGGCTGGGGCTGCTCATGGGAGGGAGTGGACGGTGCTGAGAAGAAACGGGGCCAGGTCCTGTGGAGTCTGGGGGAGACGCAGCCTTTGATTCTCTGTGAGCTGGGAGCCAGAGGCCGCTGCCTGGCGTGACTTTGTTTGAACAGATTCGCTTTGGCGTTCAGAGGCCTCTGTGGGGGGTGAGGTGCTGAAGGCCTTGGGAAGATGGGCTGCTTTTTTGTGGCGGGCTTGCTTTGTTTTGATTTCACTTTTCCTAGCAGTGATTTTGTTTCTATTTTTCTTTTTTTTCTCATACCCACATTTTGTTTCTGGAATTATTTTAACAGGCCTTCTTGTGGAAGTGATTGGGGAATTTAAAAGCGCAGAGAGGCAGACCATGAAATGTCACATATACACATACATACACACACCCCTCCAACACCAGGTCCCAGGTCCCCAGCAGACCTCAAGAGACCCACCCTCCCCCCTTTTCCTCACCTCTGCCCCCTCCCTCCCGGCCACTTCACCACAAGGTCAAACCAGACGCCCCATCCTACCACCCCCCCACCCTGAAGCACTTCCTGCCCAGCTCCCTGGGAGGCAAACCACACACTCCTGTGTGCACGTGGCCGCCCAGGCCGTGGGAACTGAACCCTGCCCTGCCGGCGCCCCCCACAGAGCACAGGGCAGGCTGGGAGGCCAGGAAGGTGGGGGAGACGGATGCTGAGCCTCACTGCTTGATGCCCATGGTACCCTCATCATCCCTGGGAGGTGGACCAGGGCAGGAGTCCTTATTAACACAGGGGAAACTGAGGCTCATAGCAGGCCAGGGGCTGCCCCAGGCAGACAGGACACAGGAGCAAAGAATGGGGGGACCGTGGCCGCAGTCATGGACTTGAGCACCACAGAGACTGCAAGAAAGATGCAGGGCCTGGCATCAGACCCCGCTCAGGGCACCCAGCAGCAACATCATCTGTTAAGTGTACAATAATGTTATGAAAAGGTTTGAAAATCTTCAAGAATGACTGACCTGTAACACAGAGACGCGAGATGGGTGCTTGCTTTTGGGCAAATGACCCTGATCAACTTGTTCAATGCAGGCTCATCACAAACCTTTGCTTTGTTTGTTTTTTAAAAAGATAGTTTCTCTGACATCCAAGCAGATATCTGCACACCCATGTTTATTGCGGCTTTGTTCACAATATCAGGGAGTTGGAAACAACCCAAGTGCCCATCAACAAACAAATGGATAGAGAAGCTGTGGTATTGTCACACAATGAAATACTATGCTGCATTGAAAAACAAGGAACTCATGCAATATTATTCAAAATAGGTGACCCTGGAGGACATTATGCTGAGTGCAGTATCTCTGTCACAAAAGGACAAATACTGCATGGTGCCACTGTTGTAAAACAGGACTGACATCGTGGTTGGGGGGAGACTGAGGAAGATGGGTTCAATAATGTATACTGTATTGAAACAGATGAGGGAGAAAACTGTTTAAAAGGGATATGTGATTAGGTATTTTTGTCATGACAGGAGTCCAGAGGGAAGGCTACATAGTGGAGTGGACCTGGGGGGAGGGATTGTAAAACAATGAAAGAATTTTTCTTTTACTTTTCCAAGAGGGTAGTGTACTGGGGGGG
>NW_006400054.1:1966866-1969362 GCF_000299155.1 Elephantulus edwardii
TTTAATTGTCCAATTGCCACAGTGCTTGTCAAAGCCAGTTCTGATTAATCTCCTTTGTCAGTGTGTCCTTTGCCATTCCCTATCACTCTTCCCTGTGAGAGACTTCACCCTGATTCAAAATTTTGCACTTTCTAATATGGTCGGTTTGGTTTTTTTACTAGGATGGAAATACAATTCATTTGTATTCAGTAACTGTTGAATTCACTTACTAGTTCTAATAGGGTTTTTTCCTTATAGGATGTTGTGGGTTGTTTTGTGTTTGTTTTTTTTTAATTTACGACAGATTTATGTTATAACCATCTGCATTTTTTTCTGGTACATCTTATTGTACTATTTTCTGCTATATTTATTTTTAAAAGCCATGATTTTTTTTTGCACAGAAGTATTCTTTTACACCAGTGTTCCTGTGCATAATTTGCTGCTGTCATTCTCAGATGTTCACTCCCAGAACACTTTTGAACTTGAACTTTATGAACATTCAGAGAGCAGATTTATCAAGATACTGGTGATAATGCAAACAGGTGGGGGAAACAGGTACTTTGATTAGAACACACTCAGAGTGGAGTCGTCCTGCCACAACCTGTCATAAATTGGACAGTGGTGATGGCCAGCAAGTGCAAAGGTCCTGTGGCAGAAAAGGACCTGGCGTGTTTGAGGTCCAGCAGGGAGAGCAGAGTGTCGGTGTAAGGAGGTTTGTGAAGGGACGATGCACGTCAAGGGCAAGCAGGGGCCAGATTGTATAGAAAGATGTTGGATTAGACTCTGAGTGAGATCAGAGAAGAGGCAGGATCTAACATGGGGCAGCAAAGGCATCAGGGGACAGCGTGGCAGCTGGACCTGTCCCCTTCCTGGGGAAACCAGACTTGGCTTCTGCTCAAAGAAATGTCAGGAGGGGGTCTGAGGAGCCCCTGGGCCCCAAAAAGGCTGAGCAGGACGTGCAGGCCAGCCCCCCTTCCCGGAGTGCTGCGGGCAGCGGCTGCTTGTCCAAAGCAGGCAGATCTTCTCACTGATGGGGAGGAAACCACGTGTCCCACATCAAAGGAGACCCTGACGGCTCCCACACTCAGTGCAGCGTGGGAACTCTGCTACCCAGGGTTCTCGCGGGGGGCCTATGGAGCGTGAGGGGCTGGACCCACCTCGGGACTGTCCCCCAGTTTGCTGACGGGTAAATAAGAAAACAGGCCCTCTGTCACACCCCACTCACAACTCTGTTCCCACAATCAGGGTCGAGTGTTTTGAGCGAGAACCAAAGATCTGTGGTTTTCAAAGGGTTCCGGAAATTCTTAGGGCAGCTGAGATCTAAAACCTTCCTTTCCTGGGGTGCCCTCTGCCTGCGCCCCCCCCCCAGACCAAAAGCTCCGCAAGACAGACTCATCTACTGGTCCAGCATTAGTGAGACCTAAACAGTTATGTCATTCAGATTGATGTCCCCCAGTCCAGGAACTGAGAGTGTCCCTACCACCCCAGAACTGCCTCTCTTTCCTGACCATACAGAATCCTTAGTAATGTTTCTTACACATCTTAATCATGAATAACACATGTGATAGATATAGTTGTAAACTGAATAAATGTAATAGTTAATAGCCAAAGGTGGGTGATTTTAATCTGTGGCCCTCAGGCCTGGTTTTAATTGTTTTTGGTCAAACATTCTTCTAAGTGGTACAGCAGTGGTCTGTCCATTTTCTGTACAGAGGTAACTTGTGGTTGCTGTGATGCTAAACACTGTGACACTGATGTGTCAAATGTGATAATGGTTACCCATGGTGAATGGTGTTTGGTGGAGCTCCCTGACTAAAACAAGCTTGGAAGCAGGAGTAGCATCCACTTCTGAAATAGCTTGCCTCCAGAAACTCTATGAACATGGAGAAATGATGAAAGTTATACAAGGGCTCAAGTCTTTTGTTCATTGGGTCGATATGAGTCACCTACAACTCAATGGCACCTAACAACAATAGTTAATAGATTATATGACTATAACCTCCGGAGCCCTGGTAATGTAGTGCATAATGCATTGGACTGATAACTGTAAGGTTGGTGGTTCAAATCCACCAGCTGCTCCAAAGAAGAAAGCTAGACCCCTGTAAAGATTTATTGCCTCAAAAACCTGATGGAGAGGCACTAGGGATCATCATCACCACAAGAGCAGTGGTTTGGGGATCTGCTGACAAAACTGGTTTGTAGAAGCTATGTATTTGTACATTGAATTACATCATTACTAGTTACAGCATTATTGTAACTGAGTGGGTGCATTTAAAATTTTCCTCCTTTTAATTACTACCTCATTCTCAAAAAGAGTCTACTTATAGGCTCACAAAACTAACTGCCACAATGTTGGAACTAAAACACCAGAAAATTTAACAAAAGCACTGGCAGCATGAAAACAGCATGTGCTCAGTGTTTGCAGACAAAACCATGTGATGAGAAGTATTGTTGTCATTGGGTGATGATGAGAAACCATCCAATGAGAGCATTGCTGTCATTGGGTGATGATGAGAA
>NW_006400054.1:1970154-1971102 GCF_000299155.1 Elephantulus edwardii
GGGGGGGGGGGGGGGGGGGGAGAGTGAAGCGAGGTGTGGACTCAGAGGAGGAGGCCTGGTGGCACTCCAGTGATGCACTCGGCCATGAACCAAAAGATTGCGGGTTTGAGTTCACTGAAGAAAGACTTGAGGAATCTCCTCCTGTGAAGATTCCAACTCACTGCCCTCTCTCCTGGGTCCCCAAGCCTGTGCATCTCCCGGGAGGAGACTCGCTTGGAGCTGCTGGTGGATTTGAACCGCCTGAGACACCATGTTTAGGCTGGCAGCACTGCTTCCTCCACTGCACCACCAGGGCTCCCTGCTGTCAAGATTGTTGTTGCTGTGAGTATGACTCATAGCCTGTCCTCGCCATCTCTCACACGCTGAGTCCACTGCTACAGACGGGGGGTGGGGGGGAGGTCACTCCACCTGGTTGAGGGTCTTTCTGGCTTTCACCTGCCACCAAGGAAGAGCCATGATGTCCTTTCCAAGGAACAATCTCTTCTAGCAACATCTCCAAAGTATATGAGGCGATGCCTCACTGTCCTGGCCTCCAACGAGCACTCTGGCTGTCCCTTTTCTGAACCATACCTGCTCGTTCTTTTGGCCACCCATGGGATACTCAGCATTCTAACCCCACGAGACCTGGGAGGTACAACTTAGAAAACCCTGGGGACACGGGGACAGTTCTTTCTCTCTTGGAGTTGCCATGAGCTGAAGTTAATTTGACGGCACCAACCAAGTTAAAAGACAAGACTTTTCTAAAGCAGAGAAATGGCAGAAACGTGACATTTGAGCAGAGATCTGTGTTAGGGGAGGAGGGAGTGTTCTGGAGAGAGAGGTTTAAAATTTTGCACTTTCTTTTTTTTTAATGATTATTAAATTTTATTAGTTTTCATGAACATTTACAGAGATTTTGGGTTCTCATTCATTCATTGTTGCACTGTTTTCTCTACCCTCCTCCCCAGT
>NW_006400054.1:1973577-2024041 GCF_000299155.1 Elephantulus edwardii
TGTCATTGGGTGATGATGAGAAACCATCCAATGAGAGCATTGCTGTCATTGGGTGATGATGAGAAGCATTGTTGTCATTGGGTGATGATGAGAAGCGTTGTTGTCATTGGGTGATGGTGAGAAACCATCTGATGAGAGCATTGTTGTCATTGGGTGATGATGAGAAACCTTCCAATGAGAGCATTGTTGTCATTGGGTAATGATGATAAACCATGTGATGAGAAGTGTTGTTTTCCTTGGTTGATGATGAAAAATCATGTGATGAGAAAATGCCATTGTTATTGGGTGATAATGACAGTTCTCCCTGGAGCCACATAACGGGTCAAAAAGTAAATTAGCATCGAGTTTTAGCCATATAGGTATATTGACACTTGTAAACTAGGCTAACAAAAAAAAAGGGTTTTCAGAGGCAGTAAACTGCACGGGAAGAGCTGACCCATCTTTCTCCTTCAGAGCAGCTGGTGGATTCAAACCACAATCCTTTACCACTAAGCCACCAGAACTCCCTGGTAACTAACTCATTTATGCTGAAACACAGCACAGAAATTGTATAGACAGTCATTTTGGTTTCAGCCCCCTCTGACTATCACCCGACATGGTCCACTCCCCTGACACCACTCAATAATTCCATGAGGCCCCAGGCAGTAATCTTGTTTTATCAATGAGTAACAGCTACCTGGAGAGTTCTGTTGAGGATTCTGCTCAGCTTGAGAGAATGCGGTAATTGATTAGTGATGTCTGCCGTGGTAGGTGAAATAGAATAATGGTATGAGTGATAAATATTTTCCTTCCTACCTGTTTTACAGACAGCCCTGGAGAGGGAGGAGAGTTGTTTTCTTCCCATGAAACAGACAGGAAGGAAGGAAGTGGAAAGACACCTAGATATTATAAGGAAACCAGTGTTTCTCCATTGCAGTGGTTTTGTGCCGTTGTAATTATTCCTGTTCATAACACCACCATGTGATTGACTAGAACTGGCCTGGAGGGTTTCCTGGGCTGTAATGTTTATGGGAACAGATCACTCCCATTTAATGGGAGGTCTCTTCTGCCTCTAAATGGCTGTGAGTTCAAACTCCTGCCCTTTCTGCTGGCAGCCAAGCTCTCAACTCTTGAGCCACCAAGATTCCTTTGTGACTACATAAGGGTGTTTTTAGCACAGCCATAATTGCAGTTACAATCTTGAGCAAGTCACTTAGCCTCTCCAAGTCTCAGTTTCCTGATCTGTAAACTGGGGATACTGACACCTCACTCACAGAGTTGTTGGAAGGGCAGAGAATGGGAGACACTTAGGGGGTATAAAGTATGAGCAGAGAAGTGTGTGTTCTTGGGAGTGCGTGGTTTTCTCACCTGTGGTTATGGGTGAATCTGTGCCTGTCGTGGGGGAGCGAAGGTGTTCACTGTGTGTGTATGTATGCATGGCATGTGCTCTGATCTGTTTGCTTGCTTATCTGAGTGTGTACCTGTGTAGAAAATGACTCCTTGTAAGGTGTCCTTATAATGTTGTGCATGTGTACTTATGATGTTCTCCTGGTGTGTACATGACTGTGTGCACATGACATGTGTGTAATAAATTCGCCCGGTAATGCATGTTCCCTGGGTGTGTGTAAATATGTCTATATTGTGTGTTTTATACATATGTTGTTATTGTTATGTGCCTTTGAGTCACTTGGGACTGAGAGTGACCCTATATACTATATACTTTACAGCAACCATAAACCCTGCTCTATCTTGTGGCAACCTTATTGTCTCTGACACACCTACCCCCATTACCCCAGTGACTGAATCAATCCATCTATTTATCTATCTATCTATCTATCTATCTATCTATCTATCTATCTATCTATCTCATTGAGGGTCTTCCTTTCTTGTGCTTATACATATACACGTGTGGTATTGTGTTTGCTGAGGGTGTCTGTGTATGCAGAGTGTGTCTCTGAATCTGTGCACATGAGTATGTGATGTGTCCCCCAGGGAGGTCTGTGTCTGTTCCCTGGTGTGTGTGTGTTTGTGTGTGTGTTTGTATAGGTGTGCATCTGGCGGTGACACAGCATTTCCTTATGTTTGCATATTTAGTGACCAGTGATACTCTTCATGTCAAAGTCCCAGGGCATTTCTGGTGCCTGGTGGTTATGAGTGTGTGTGTCTGCACCCACACCTGCCAAGGGTGCCATTTGCTTGTAGACATTTGCCAGCCAAGCTCTCTGGTGACACCTGTGCCTGCCTGGCAGGTGACCAGGGCAATGCTGGTAGAGCTCAGACCTCAGCAGGCAGGCTAAGGGAACCATAAGAGCCCCTTCCCCATCCTCCAGCCCCTTCTGAGTATGAATTTCCTGACACTCCCCATCAACGAATCCTATCCATCCTTGACCCCATTCCCATCAGCAGTGAGACACCCCCTCCCCATTCACTCAAGTAACCAAGCACTGACATGGTGACTGCTTGGTCAAGACAATCCCAGCACGCTTCTCTTTAAGTCCTCTCAACAACCCTATGGGGAGGTTTTAGTATGCCCATTGTGCAGAGAAAAAAAATCTGAGAATCAGGGTTTTCACTGCAGTACTTTCATGGTTTCCTCCCCAGACTGGAGAGCAGTCACACCCTGATTTAGTAGGCAGAGGCCCAGAGATGAAATCACCCAGGCAGTCAGGTTACACCCTGATGATGCTGAAGACAGCAATAATGGCTCATAGTATTAGAATCTATATGTCAGGTTCTGGGACTGCCCTGGGTCCTTCACACGCAGAGTGTCATCGGATCATTGAATCTGCACAGCAAACAAGGAGATGCTTGTCTTGCTTTCAATTTGAATAAGAAAAACTGAAGGGGAATTGATGCCTTTTGGGTTGTGGTGTTGGCAAAGAATATTTAATGTGCCCTGGACTGCCAAAAGAACAAACCAATCTGTTTTGCAAGAAGTGCAGCCAGAGTGCTCCTTTAGACGCAAGGATGGTTGAGACTGGAGCTCACATACTTTGAGCACGTTACCAGGGGGAACCAGTCCTAGAGAAGGGTCATCATGCTTGAAAAGCAGAGGGTCAGAAAAGACAGGAAGACACTCCACAAGATAGATCGATGCAGTGGAGGCAGCAGTAGGCTTCGGTGCCGCGGAGATTGTGAGGGTCGTTCCAGGACCGTCACACGGGGCATCGTTTAGTTCTGTTGTACAGAGTCGTGCATTTTACAGGTGGGGAAACAGGCTTTCTAGAGGTGAAATGTCACACTCCAAATCTCCCCATTTCCTGGGGGTTGAGCTGAGATAGGAAAGCATTAAGGGGGAGTGGGGGTGACAGAAAAGGAGGATTTCATCCATGGCTCTTAATTTGAAGACCGACAATGACTTAGTCACAGGAACTGACATCAGGAGATATCCCACATGTGTGTGTGTATGGGAGGGGAATATTTAATCATTAAATGGCATTGGAAAACCTGAATTAACCATTTTTCCATTTGCAGGACTTGTCAGGGCCTTTAATATCCTGAGGTGTGTTGTGAATCCTTGACAGAGGGATAGTGAAGGGTTTCCTAATTTATTTATTCCCTGAGTCCAACTTGTCTGGAACCTTTTGGGTAGTGGGTTCAGCATGGCACAGCTCACTGAAAGGTTGGCAGTTCAAATCCCCCAGATGCTCAGCGAGAGAAAAATGAAGCAGTCTGCCTCAGTAAAGATTTACAGCCTAAACACCTTACTGGAGGTGTGGTTCTGCTCCATCCCTTAAGGTCACCACGACTCAGGATTCACCGGATGGCTGTGGGTTGGGGGTCTAGTGACCATGAGAGAGGTGAGAAGCTGTTTGGAGACAAGCCTCTACCTGCCGAGGACCTGTGTGGGGACATGAAGGATCGGCACCCGGATCAGGGCGCAGCGTCCAGAGACGCTGCTGGTCCTCCCTGATGATTGTCCTAGATGACAGAAACTGACACAAAGGGGTCAAGATGTGACCAGCATCACAGCAGGAGCCACAACAGGGTCAACCTGAATCCCCTGAACTCCTGGCCTGGGGACTAGAATCCAGCTGGGCCCCTTTTCTTCCCGCAGGGTCCCCGCGCTACCAGTGAAGAACTTGAATGGGACTGGGCCAGTCCACCCAGCACTGGCAGGTGAGGTCCACCAGGGGATGGGTGAGTCCAGAAGGAGGCAGCCCATCTGTCATCTCAGGACTCCACGTAGTGGGTGTGGCCTGGAGAAAAGGCACCCTGCCATTGGGCCTCCTGCAACCAGGGGGTGGGACCCTGGGGCTGGTGGGCAGACCCAGGGAGGTCCCTCTCTCACCATCTGCTAGCATATATACAGAGTGCCTTGGGATTTTGAGGCATGACCAGGTGGGCGGGGCCTAGTGGAAGAACCTGGTCAGTCCAAATAATAGAAGGGGCGTGGTCACTGTGGGCGTGGCCCACTACCTACTCCTCCCTGATGCTCCGCCTCCTCCAGGGATGACAGGGATTCTGCTGTGTGCGGCTGGGCTGCCTGTGTGCCTGACACGGGCCCCCAAGCCCATCCTGCACCCACCACCTGTGAGCAAGAGTGATGTCAAGCCTGTACCCGGTGTACCCGGAGTGTGTCGCAAGACCAAGAAGAAGCACCTCAAAAAGAGTAGGCCTCCCTTGCCTGACATCTGATCCGAGAACCTCACACCTTTCCAAGTCCAGTTCACCCTTCTCATGCCTCTTCCAATATTCAAACCCCATCAACTTCCACTAGAGGATATTCTGTCAAATATCCAGTCATCACACACACACACCCTTGCCAAGTCTGACCCCTACCGCCCCTAGCCTCACCTGATTCTGACCCTGTCTTGAATCAAGCCCATCCCCCTCTGTCCCTACAGGTAAGAACCCGGAGGACGTGGTTCGAAGGTACATGCAGAAAGTGAAGAACCCACCTGATGAGGTGAGCGTGGGAGGGCGGGGCCAAGGTGGCAGCTGCAGCCCAGCCCCCACCTCTGTCCAGTGATTCAAAATTCCGTTGGCGGTTGGACTCCACTTAGAGATGCCTCACAAGAAAGGCCTGGCAATCTACTTTCTAAAAGTGACAGCCCTTGTGAAAGCCTTGGGGAGGCCATTTCTGCTCCCGTGCGCATGAGGTCACCGTGAACTGGAATCAGCTCGTGGCACCTGGTTTTGTTTTGGGGGTTTTCAGTGTGTTGACAAAGGGCCCTAAGGGGGCATTGTGGTTAAAATAGCCAACAGTTCTAACCCACCAGCTGCTTTGGGGCAGAAAGATGTAACAGTCTGCTTCTGTAAATAGTCACAGCCCTTTGCCTTTCTGTAAGATGTCTTTCGATGAACATACGTGCTTAGGTTTCATATAATATTTATCTGTTTGATGTCTAATGATTTTGTGTCATGTCTGACATTCTTCTCTATTCTGTGGTCGCAGTACTGTCACTCGTATTTTATCAAATAGTATCAAGTTTTGTTCCCAATATTGAAGTCTTGAGTCCATCTGGAGGGTGGTAGGGTGTCAGAGAGCCATGTCAGAGAGCCATTCCCCTGCCATATGTTCTTGTTCAGGATGTGGGGAAAGCCTCTTCTCCCTGTAAGGAGCCCCATTGGTAGAGTGGTTAAGCCTGGACGGCTCACCATCAGGGCAACGATTCGAACCCAACCCAGGGTCGTAGGAAAGCTGTGGCAGTCAGCTTCTGTGACTATTACGTTCCAATAGACGCTGGGATCGTTTATGCCGTCCTTTGGGATCACTGTAAGGCAGAATTGAGATGAGGACGGTGGATTCTTCTCCCTTTGACAAATGAGGGACGGCGGAATCTACTGTCCTTGGCTGGGAACACAGAAACCCAGTCCCATGATGACCAAGGGTGTCGGCTCCATCTCCATCCTCACCCACAGGACTGCACCATCTGCATGGAGAGACTGGTCACAGCTTCAGGCTATGAGGGTGTGCTGAGACACAAGGGCGTGCGGCCCGAACTGGTGGGCCGCCTGGGCCGCTGTGGCCACATGTACCACCTGCTGTGCCTCGTGGCGATGTATTCCAATGGCAACAAGGTGTGATGGGTGGCAGGGGCAGGGCTTGAGCTGGTGAGGGTGGGGGCATAAGCAGGATGGGGCGGAGCTTAAGATGCAGGGGCGGGACATACATGGGGTGGGGCGGAGCTTGCACTATCAGGGACAGGGCTTGCTCTGGTGGGGCATGAGTGGAGTGGGGCAAGACTTGCTCTTCAGGGGCAGGGCATAAGCAAGGGTGGGCGAAGCTTGGGCAATCAGGGACAGGGCTTGATCCCTGGGGACAGGGTATAACTTGAGCTTCAGGGGCGGGGCATGAGCTAGGTGGGCGGAGCGTGACTTGTGCTTCAGGGGCAAGGCATGAATGGGGTGGGCGGGGCTTGGGCAATCAGACAGGGCTTGATCTGGTGGGGGGGTGGAGTATGTCTTGAGCTTCAGGGGCGGGGCATGAACTAGGTGGGCGGGGCTTTGTTATAGTGAGGTGGGTCATGAGTGGGATGGGCGGGGCTTGGGCAATCAGGGACAGGGCTTGATCTGGTGGGGGCGTGGCATGAGCGGGGAGGGCGGGGCCTGAACTCCAGGGGTGGAACTTGGGCTTGTTGAGAGATGTGAGTAGGATGGAGCAGGGCCTGAGTGTGTCCTCATCCCCCGCTCCCAGGACGGCAGCCTGCAGTGCCCCACATGCAAGGCTATCTACGGGGAAAAGACAGGGACCCAGCCACCCGGGAAGATGGAGTTCCACCTCATCCCCCACTCGCTGCCTGGCTTCGCAGACACCCAGACCATCCGGATTGTCTACGACATCCCCACAGGCATCCAGGTGAGCTCCTGCTCAGCTCAGACATCCACCTCCCACCTCCTCAATCCAGCTGTGGACCTCACGGGGTGTCCTCTTCACACAGGGACCCGAGCACCCCAACCCAGGCAAGAAGTTTACGGCAAGAGGTTTCCCGCGGCACTGTTACCTGCCCAACAATGAGAAGGGCCGGAAGGTGGGTGTCCTGGGTTCGGTGGTGGTGCTGCTGGGACCCCTTGGTCCTCAATTTCTGCCCTCACATATCTCCGCTTCAGTGACACAACCCCTTAACCTTATCAGGCACCCTCCTCTCCATTACCACCTGCTGAGGTGAGAGAATTCTAACTCCGAAGGGTTAACTCCAAAGTTGGTACCTGACTGGCAGTTCAGATCCACCAGCAGTTCAAAGGGAGAAAGATGGGCATTCTCCTCCCAGGTGATTTACAGCCTCTGAAAACTCCCTGAAGGGTCAGCTGTGAGTCATTTCCAACTCCATAGCCATCAGTGATTACAGACATAAGTACAAAGCCCCAGATGGGACGAGCAGCCTGCCTGGGGTCACACAGTCAGGAAGTGGTGGAGCTGACATTTAAACTCCAGGCATCCAGGCTCTTGACCCCTCCGTAGAGTGGCTACTTTTTATCTGTGTCTCAAGAGGAGCCAGAAAGCTGGATTTTCATGCAGAATCTCCAGGTTGTGTCTTTGTAATGCAGTGCGATGGCCAGACCAAACATACTTGAGGGTACCAGTGTAAGAGTCTCCCTTCCTTCCCCGAAGATCTGGGCAGAAAATGTGGAAAGAGCTTTTACTGAGGGGGCCTCAGACCAACAATTGCCCAGAGAATGCAAACGGGAGGAAGTGGCTGAGCTAGGCAGCGCAAGGAGGGGATTCTTCAGTGCTTAGGAGATGCACATAGCTAATGCTGGTATACCATTCAGAGGCTGCAGTTTGCCCTAAAGTGCCTCAGAAGAAAGGTCTGGTGATCTGCTTCACAAGTAAAACAACGGCCTTGGAAAACCTTATTCATGCACTTGATTCTGCCAGGGACAGGATGCAATTCAGTGGCAGTCAGTCCCAATGTGTCATCAAGTCATTTCTGACTCACATCAAGTCTCTAGGACAGAATAGAAATGCCCTGTAGGGTTCCCCAGCCTGTAATCTTTGTGGGATCAGGTCTTTTCTCTCACTGAGCTGCTGGGTAGGTTCAAACTCCAGACCTTTTGGTGATCAGCATAAGTGTGACCAGTGCGCCACCAGGGATCCTTTTAGTGAAGTGTTGACAGTCAAAAAGTGGGCAGGGCTGAATGCAAGCTGCAAGTGTCCTGGGCTGAGCTCAAGAGACACGCCCGTGGTGGGTGGGACCTTGTGACCACGCCCCTGGGCTGAGCTCAAGAACCACACCCTGGGGGTGGGACTCTGACCAATCCCTGGGTGGAGTTTAAATGACCCCGCCCTCCCGTGGGCGGTGCTGTTTTTGCCACACCCCCTGGGCGGCGCCGAGTAGCCCTGCCTCTGATTAGTTGCCTGTTGTCACGCCCCCTGGGCGGGGCTGCCCGTGATCACGCCCCACGCTGCCTTCCAGGTTCTGAGGTTGCTCATCACCGCGTGGGAGCGGAGACTCATCTTCACCATCGGCACGTCCAACACGACCGGCGAGTCAGACACCGTGGTGTGGAACGAGATCCACCACAAGACCGAGTTTGGGTCCAACCTCACGGGCCACGGCTACCCGGATGCCAGCTATCTAGACAACGTGCTGGCTGAGCTCACAGCCCAGGGCGTGTCTGAGGCTCCGGCCAAGGCCTGAGGCTGCCCACCTTCCCTGCTGCTTTACCCCTGGTCCGGTCCTCGCCAGCCTCCCTCCGCTGGGGTGGAAGGCTTGAATGAGAGAGGCCTGCTGGCCCGGGTTCAGGCCTGGGGAGGAGCCTGCAGATCTGTCAGGAAACCAGAATGGGTCAGGGGGTTTGGCTGGTGGCAGCTGAGATAGCAGGAGGACGTGAGGCCAGCCACCTCCGATCCATACACCAGGCGACGGCCACAGAGAGAGAGTTCCAGAAACCACAGTGACCTCCCTACCTAAAAGTCAGAGACCCACCCCCTCACACACTCACGTGTCCTGTTGAACACATGCACGCACACACACGTGCCTCTACTTACCCCACCAGCTGGGGGAAAGAGACGAGAAGACCCCCCCGAGGTACCCACGTGGAGCCCCACCTGTGTGGATCACACCTGTACAGACTCAATAGCAGAGTGTTCAGCTCAGACACTTTGGGCCAGCTGGGGCCTCTGGGGGAGGGGCCTGAGACGCCCCATCGCCCACCCCCGTGCCTCACCTAACCTTGTATCATCATTCATCTCTGCCAGCCACCATTGGGCAGGCCTGAAAATGATGAGCGGTTTTGCAAAGGGATCAGCAGAGGGCGGGAGAGGACTAGAAGTATCTTTTTTTTTTTTTGTGCTTGTGTCTCTACATCCTTCTGAGAACTGACCTCTTTCCTCCTCCCTCTCCTGGCCGTACTATCTGTCCCAGGTAAAGGCACTTTCTCTCCCTTCCCTGCCCCACCCTCTCTACCAGATCGCTCCCAACTTTCAGATCCCAAGGCTGGAGCGCGCTTCAGAGTAGAGCAGACAGCAAAGAGTCAATTTCACTTTTCTTGGGAGTGGGCAGTGGGATGGCTGATAGTCTCCGGCCAACCAGGGGCCCGTTGCCCAGGCAACTCACCAGCTCCGCCTCTGTTGATTGGCTGCCTCGGTGGAAGTCAGCCAGGATTTAAAGGGACGCCAGCGATTGCTCTTTTGAAAAACCTACCAGTCCCACTGTGGGTGGAGAAATAAAAGGTCTTTCTCCTCCTCACTCAGTGTTTTCCTGCCAGGAGGGGGTTAGGACTCTGTTCCTGGGATTCCATGGAGAAGTGATGGGTTACAATCAAACGTTCATCCCAAGGCTGCTGCCGTACAACCTTGGACAATCAGAAAGGAAGCCATAAGGGTCCCCACCATTCTCTCTTCCTGGGACAGAGAACCTACAGGTTTTCCTGTCCCAATTTCCAAGAAGTGCAAATGAAATTCTCAAACCCAAGGTGTGGCACACAGCTGTAACTCAGGCTCAGAACTGAGAAAATGCAGACATGAAAGACACCCGTGCCCTTAGGAAGGGACAGATTCTAGAGAAAGTCAGGGGTAGACTGGGGTCTGCCATTCTCAAAGCTGCTGAAACTGGTTGCCAGGGTTACTGTGGAGGATGCTGTGGCTCCAGCCGCCACCTGCTGGTCACTGACGGCATTGCACCACATCCTGGCCCACTATACCATCCTCTGGTTAGGTGCCCTCCAGTCGATTAAGACTCTTATGAACAGTGGCTCTGAATCTTGCTGTACTTTGAGCCAACCTCACCGTCTCCAACACCTGATTCCTTGCCTCGGTCACTCTTTCAATCTATCTCATCCAAGCTCTTCCTCTCTTTGCGCTGACCATTCCACCCTTCCAAGCATGACATCCTTCCCCAAGAATCGGTCCCTTCTGATAATATGCTCAAAGTATGTGAGACAGAGTTTCAAACTCCTTGCCTCCAAGGAGCAACCTGGTTTCACACTCCCCAGGACGTACCTGTTTGTTCTCTTGGCAGTCCATGGTATGTTCAATACTCTTCTCCAGCACCACAGCTCAAAGGCATTGATTGATTTTGCCATCCTTAGTCACTGTCCAGCTCTCAGATACATAGCAAGTTGCTGAGGAGATCATGGCTTGGATCGGGCACACCTTAGTCTTTAGACTGACATTATTGCTCTTTAGCAGTCTGGAGAGGTCCTTGACATATTTTCCCAATACAATTCATCTTTTGATTTCCTGGCTGCTGGTGCCTCCTCTCTAGTCAACACAAATCTGCAGGTTGGATCCCGTTCAAGCTGGTTTTTCCTGAACATTCTACCTTTTGTGGGTCATTCTCAAGAAAAACCCTAATATATAAAATTGCCCACTCCCCAACCATCTAATTCTCAATCCTAATGGCCATCCATCTTCTCTGCGGAACTTGCAAGTATATCCCCACCCCACGTCTGAGAAATCGCTTCCTAGTTCAAGGCGCTTTGGTGAAACCCATTTTAAGAACTGCACAACTTAATTCGCCAAAATAAAAGGGGGAGGTATTTGTCCAAAGGCTGGGTGCAGGGGATTACAGGGACTGGCAGACATGAACACAGGAAGGGTTGAGCCCATTTAGTGTCTGAGAAAACATGGTCACATAGGATTCAGGTATAGCTGTATCCAGCAGCTCAGAGCCAGCTTGGCTTTTTGGTGCCATTAGAGGTTACCTGGGTGAAACAGAAGCTTCAAGCTCAAATAAGTCAGGTTTCTTATCCATCCACCCCAGTCCACCACACCCCAGAGGGTGAGGATCATTCAGTGCAGTACCGCCCCACCCCCCAACCTGAGGCCCGCTCTGTCCCTGGTTCCAGGCTCTGAGACTAGGCACATCGCTGCGAGCCTCTGAGTCACAGCATCAGTGTGGAACAGCACACGTCCCCTGGGTAAGGGCCCGACAGCTCCTTGCTCCAGGCTGTCTGGTGGTTCAGGGCCCGAGACGCCGGGAGGCAGCCTGGTCCCACTCCCGCTTCTGGAACTCCTCGTGGGCTTGATCCAGGTCTGCAAGCACGTCCAGCAGGCGGGCGGCCGCTGCTTTCTGCTGGGCCAGGGCATCCAGACAGTGTCCTGGGAGGGAGACGTGGGATCATCAGAATCATCACCAAACAGTCCATTGCGCCTGGGCTATGGCAAGGTCCCCCTGGCTCAGCAAGGTCCCCAAAGTCCTCTAGTCTCCCTCACAATAAAACTACAGCAAAGTAGTAGGCTTGGTCAAGTTTCAGAGGGTCCATGAAAAAAGACCAAAAAAAGAAAAAAGAATGACCCTTAACCAGATAGACTGACACCATGGCTGCAGTAATGGACTTCAGGCACAGCAGATTGTGAGGTTGGCCCAGGACACAGCAGGGGTTCTGTGAATCAGAGCCGACCTGATGGCATTTAACAACAGCAATCCTTAACTGGACCACAGTGCCCAGGCCACACACAGATCCCGCAGCCACGACAGACTGGAAGGGAGAAAAGCTGTGGTTGGGGAGTGGCAAAGAAAAGGCGTCTGTCTCCTCAGCCGGTACCTTCCGTGACACCGGGGCCCTTCTCTGCGTCTGCATCCAGAACTGGATCCATGACACAATCCTCCAGGAATTTCATCCTGGAAGTGGAGAGGGAGAAAGTCAAGGCCTGGCTTCCAATGCTGCCCACTTCCACTCCTGGCTGCAGGTGAGATCTCTCCCTCCTTGTTCTCATCACCTCAGCAGAGATTACTGTTCAGTGCCAGCCTCTACTGTAAGCCCTATTCAGGAATTAATTCATCCCTTTATCGCTATAAACCTTATTAGCTCCATTGAGATGCAGAGAGGTAAAGTATCTTGTCCAACGTCATACAGCGTAATAATTATAATAACATTGAGTATCTTTGAGTTGATTTCAATTCGTAGCAACTCCATGTGACAGACTTGAACTGTGCCCCTAGACTAGGCTGTATGTAGTCTCTACAGGAGCAGGTCTGCAGGTCTCAAACCACCAACCTTTTGGTTAGCAGCTAAGCATTTAGCCATTGTGCTAAGTAAAAAGTACCTCTGGATGGGCACCTACAAAGCTTTACCTGTATTAGTTCATTGGCTCCTGCTTTACAAGGTAGGTGATATTATTATCCCCATTTCCCAGATGAAGAAAATGAGGCACAGAGATGTTAGCAACTTGTTAAGATGACACAGCCAATAAGTAGGATGGGAACCCAGGCAAGCCAACTACACTGAATAATGGGGATCCTGAGGCCAGGAGAGGGACACGTCCAAGGTCACACAGAAAGCTCAGGGCTCAGGACTGGGCTGAATGGTGGTTATGTCTCTGGAGCCCTGGTATTATTATACCTGAGAGGCTGTCGAGTCCTGCTTCTCTGAACACTCAGTCCTTGCCCCGGACCGGGCATCAGAGGCCCAGCTGAAACTCGGAAGGATGGGGGTTAAAAGGGGTGGGTGACCTAGTTGGCCACAGGGTGACGTAGGCCAGGGGAGGGCACCCACCTGAGCTGGTCCCTCCCCAGGAGAAGCTGTCGGTACACCATTTGGGTCTCCGCATCGGGATCCAGAGGGTCGCTCCAGTCTCCCAGGGTGACTGCTGAGTGTGTGCGGCTGCAGCCAGCGGCTGAGGGGGAACCAGGCACTGTTGGTGACCCCCCTCACCCTCCCCTTGTGGAACGGCAACTGCCAAGCTCTGTTCCTTCTGCCTCTGAAATGTCTCCAAATCTACCACTTCCCTGCGGTCACGCTTCACCTTGACCTTGAACTTCAGCCTCATATCCATCACCCAGAACCTTCCCAGCCCTCCAGCCCACTCTCTCTCACCTCCACACTGACTACTTGGCCTAAAACACTCTCCCTTTCCCCAGCCCTGTCCCTGATTTTGCTGCTCAGGGCCTGCTTTTCTCTGGTACATTTGAGCAGCACCTCCTCCAGGAAGCCCACCAAGATTCCTCACTTTGAGGCTGGCTCAGAGACACCCTCTGGAGGCTCAGAGGCCTCTTCCTTTAAAACATTATTATAGTTGTCTAGTTGTGCCCTTGAAAACGGGCATGATGTCTGCCCACTCACCACTACATACAACCGACTCATAGCTGACCCCTCAGTGAGTTTCCAGAGGCAGTAAATCACATGAAGGGAGATGGCCCATCCTTCTCGCTTGCATCAGCTGGTGGATTTGAACTGTGTACCTTTGGGTTGGCAGTACGGCTCCTTACCACTAATCACGTGATAGGTACATCAATCATGCTGAATGGACAAGCATTATGAGCCAAGCAGTGTTTTAGTGTCACTGCATACGAACTCACTGAATCCTCAAAACAAGCCTATAAGGCAAATACTACTATCCGCTGTGATCCAGCCCACAGTGACCCCGCCGGGCAGAGCGCCCACAGGGTTCCCACGGCTGTGGATTCTAACAGAAGCGGACTGCCTTGTTTCCGTTCAGGAGAATGGTGGCTTCGAATCCTTCACCTTTCAGTGAGCAGATAAGTGTTTAACCACTGAATCGCCAGGGGTCCTTAAGGACCATCCAAATCCACTGCTTTCGGGTCAATCCCAATCCACAGTGATCCCTTTATAGGTTTCTGAGACTGTAAATCTTTTAGGAGAGGAGATGGTCTAGCTTCCTCTTTCAGAGCAGCAGGGGGTTTTGAACCACTGACCTACTGGTTAGAAGCCCAATACACTAGGCACTAGGCCACCAGGGCTCCTTTAAGTCCTGCTAGCAACCTCACTTCACAGTAGTGGAGACTGAGGCATAGAAGGCAACTAAATTGCCCCAGGGAGCTCTGGTAACCTGGTGGTAAGAAGCAGCAATGCCATCCCAAAGCTTTGTGGTTCGAATTCACCTGCCGCTCTACAGGAAAAGGGTGGACAGTCTCCTCTCATGCGATTTATTGCCTCTGAAAACCTGCCAGAGCGTCAGCTCTGAGTCCGTTCCAACTGAAAGGCAGACACCAACAATGATTTGCCCCAAATTACATAGCCAGCTCCAGAAGGAAGGTGGGAAGGCACTGATTGACAGGTGGGGAGGCGGGGCCTGCAGCCCGCCCCGCCCCCTCACCTGAGCGCTTGGCCTGGAGGCAGCAGGTCCAGCGCGCCCCACGGAAGGCACCTGGGTGGCAGGCGGCCAGCTTGTCCGGGTTGGGGGCGCTGGCCTTGCGCAGGGCCGACAGCCACTGGTTCAGCTCATTCACGTTCTGCAGGAAACGAGGTGAGGGTGTCTGTCAGAGGGGAGGGTGGGAGCCCAGGGGTGCCCACTCCAGGCCCGATCGCGGCCTCCTCACCTTACACTGGAGGTAGATGGTGTGCAGCGTCCCCGCCCCGTCCTGCGTCACCACCTGCATCACGTGCGGCAGCTGGAAGGCGCCCTCGTCCACGCGCTCCACAGCACGGATGTGGGACACGGGGATGGAGGAGCGCACCTGGGGACAGGACAGCCATGGCCTGGGGCCTTAGAGACAGCTTTGTGGGTGCCCCAGGGTATCCCCGAGGACGGGACATACAACCAGCCTCTGTACGGTGGGACCTAGAGCTCTGTCTGTCCACACTGGAGGCCCTAGTCCCTCCCCATTCCTCTGAGCACGTGACAGCTTCTCCAGGCCTCAGTTTCAAACAGAAAAGAAAAAAAAAGCTCACTGTCCTCCAGTGATTTGGACTTACAGGGCAGGGTGGAGCAGCCCTATGGGGTTTCCAGGGCTGTAAGATTTACAGCCTCCGAAGCCCATGGAGAATCGCCATGGCCCAGAATCACCTGGAGGCTGTGCCCAACTTCGGGTCACCAGCTGAGCTGCTTCCACGGCTGTGCCACCAAGGCTGCCATAGCAACCCAAGTGACAGCGTACACCGGGCCCGGAGGGGCCTCTGCCTCCCCCTGGAAGCCCCTGCGCGGTGGGCTGGGCCCCACCTGCCACTCCGGACTCTTGGAGTAGGTCAGGGTCTCCCCGTTCAGCCAGAAGTAGCGCTTCTTGAAGGCAAAGCGTGTGGCCAGGCCGGCGGGCTCCTCCTTGCGCTTCAGCAGGAAACCTTCCCGGACCGTCACCGAGGGCGCCACCAGGGCCCTGGCTGGACCAGCAGCCTCTGGGAAAAGGGGGAGCGACAGTCAGCCCTCCCTGCCCAGGCTCCACTGCCCCGTCAGCAGGCCCAGTGCCCCATGGACCTGCTTAAGTCTCTCCCTCCTGCAGCCAGGATGGGCATGATGGCCTTTGGGGGGGCACCTACTCTACTGAACCTACCCTTGGGATAACCCAACAGAGGGTCACCGTGAGTCGGACTCAACACCATGCCAGTGGATTTGCCACCGGTGCAACCCCAGCTCTGCTGGAAAACATCCAAGACTCCCTTTTCACCACAAGTACCAATAACCTGACGAAACAAACCCTCAGCTACATCAGGTCGAGTCCCATTCACAGCAACCCTGTAGAACAGAGTCGAATCGCCCCACAAGGTTGCCAAGACTGGAATCTACAGAAGCAGGCTGCCAATCTTCCCCCTGCGGAGTTGATGGTATGTTCAAACTACCAAGCTTTCAGATAGCAGCCCAAAACCTCAGGGTCGTGTTGACTGACTGCGCCCTATGGCTGGACCCCGCCCACAAGCCATCATTGGCTGCAGTGACCTAGAGGGCGGGATCTGAGCCCTGTCCATCTTGAAGGCCGAGGACTGCCCTGGTGTTAGGTGTGACTGACCTTGACCCATCACGACCACATGAACCACAGATCAGAACCCTGTCCTATCCTGTGCCATCCTCACAATCTGACACACTAGAACCCACTGGTGAAGTCACAGTGTCAATCCCTGACCCTCCACCCTTCCAAGCATGATATCTTTTCCCAAGGAATAGCCTCTCTTAACAACATGCCCAAAGCATGTGAGAAGAAGACCTCTCAGAATCACACAAAACTTGCTTTTCCGTCAGAGCCGGCCCATAGCTGGCCCTCCAGAGGCGTTTTCAGAGGTTGAAGCCACCGGTAGACTCAAACTGGCCACCTTTAGTTAGGCGTGCAGCTCTACCAGCTGCGCCACCAGAGCCCCCTGAGAACCGTTAGCTGAGTCCATATCCTCAGTGCTGGGAAGACGAGGAGGGAGGTCCTGGGGCTTAGTGAGTGACAAGTCAGGTGGGCAGTGCCCGGGAACTCACCCCCTTCCTCTTCCACGTCCACCAGCCGGTCCAGGAAGTCCCTCACTCTGGAGATACTCTGCAGCAGAAAAGGGTGCAGGGGGGCCATCCACAGCTCCTTGCCCCGGCCTAGCTGCTGGCCCAGGTTACCGATGCTCTGAACAGCCTGGAGCAGAGGGCAGGGAATACCAAGGTCAAAGTCACTGCAGGAAACAGGGCCAATGGAGGGGAAGTCTCCTGTGAACCCCCAACAGAGTCTCCAACTCTTGGCTCGCAAGTCCATCCTCAACAAAAGACCCAAAGCAGAGCCCACCTTGGGAAATAGATCACTCCCTTTATCTTTTGGAAACTTCACCTCCATTGCTCTTATCTTTTGCAACCCCCACCCATGCCTAGATCTTCTCACCCAGAACCACACAATCCTATCATGAAAACTCTTGAGCCCATAAGAACTTCATGATGTCACATTGCAAAGGACTAATTCATACTAAAGTGTAAATGACTGTCTGGCTTTGCTGCTGGAAGCGTAAATTGCAAGAGGACGCTGGGAAGCATGATGACTGCCTTCACCCTCCAGGTGGAGCGCTCATGGTGGGGCTTCACATGGGTAAAGGCAGTATGGTGGGTCTGGCCTCCCAGCTTTGTTTCTGCCATGGTCACTCCTGGCTGAGGGCTTCCAGGATGGGGGCCTCCATTGCAGACACCTTGGCGAGCAGCAGCAGTGAGCGGCTGGTCTGGGGGTCCGCGTGGTGGTCTCTGAGGTCAAACAGCTTTGGAGTGAGGATGGCTGGTGCAAAGAATCGCAGGAAGAGGAAGCCGCTGATGGCCAGGTACTTCACGTCCTGCCGGGAGAAGCCGCAGGTGAGAGCGGACCCCCAACACCCACTTCCCAGGTGGGCAAACAGAGGCAGCAGGCGCCAGGGGAAGGAGAAAGCAAGGAGACAGAAGACCCTCCTGGCCAGGCAAAGACCAGCTGTGTGCACTTGGAAATCTATTTTCTCTTCGGGGCCTCCTGTCATCCCCATTTTACAGATGAAGAAACTGAGGCTCAGCATGAATTCAGTGCAACCTCTGCCTTCTACAAACTGTGGAGTCTGGCGCTCCTCAGTGGGAGATGAGTTCCCTTAGCTCCAGCAGAGGGGGCTCCTGAAGAGGGGGCTCCTCCTCTTGGGCGCATCTGGCACCCCAGCAATGGCTCCCCACCCACCTCTCACACTCTTTCGCTATATTTAGCCTGAAAATGCACTCCTGGGCTTTTTTTAAGGGTTGTATTCACACTTGAGACAATACCCTCCCCTGGGTGTGTGCCAGCTTCCTGGGGCACCTCAGCCTTGGCAGCAAGCACCTCCAGGAGTCCCTGGAGCTGCCAGGGGGAGGGTCTAGACCCCTCAACCCTCTCATAGCTCCCCCTGAACCCTGAAGTTCCCCCCGAGGCCACCGCCCACTCCCCCAGCCAGGTGCCAGGGTGAATTCTGCCTCTGTCATTAGCTCATTTACTATCTCCTCTCTCTGGGGGGAAACAGGTGTCGGAGCTGCACAGAGGGGATCCCCTGCATTCCCCAGGCCTCACCCACCCTGGTGAGCCTAGAAAGTCCCAGCTTCCTTCCTAGAGGAAGCTGCGAACTGGGGGACACTGGATGTCCCCAATACTGTCTCTCCCACCAGACCTGGGCTGTCGAGGAGCCCTCTAGCCTTCCTTCCTCCCAACCACAGCTGTGCCCCACTTAACGCCTCTGCTTGCATCTCAGGTGAGAGGGAAAAGCATGGTGTAAATCAAGGCCTGCTTCAGCCTGGAGCCCAGCATGTGCTCCTGCGGGTGGGAGGAGGTGCTGGGGAGAGAGACCTCTCAGCCAGAGCTGGGAAACTGACCCCTCACCTGCCCCAGCCTCAGGTTCCCATCTATAAAGAAGGTGGGTGGTGTAAATCAAGGCCCTAGGGTTAGGCCATTCCAGAGCCATCACTAAACAGGCTGTATCTTCCCCAGTGCCCTTTGTCCACGAGGACAATGCCAGCCACCTGTGACTAGTGACAGCTACCTCGGTGTGTGGAACATTGAGCCAGGAAGTCTCGAACTGATGGCCCCGGGGGCCAGCCCAATCACACAGGGGTAATGTCAGGCTCACAATGGATTTTTCCAAAAGGTGCATCAAAGCCAATGTTCAAATAGCAAGTTCTCACATAACACCCAGAACGTGGGATTTGCAAACAAAGCCAGAAGCTCTGGCTCCAGGGGACCCTATTCCTACAGAAATAAGGCACCCTGGTGGTAGAGTGGATTAAGTGTGGGATTCCTAACCCAACGGACAGTGGTTTGTATCCACCAGACACTCCAGGGGACAAGGAGGAGAAGGAGGGGACAAAGAGGAGGTGATTTTCTTCTGGAAAGATTTACAGCCTCAGAAACCCTATAGGGCTGTTCTACTCTGTCCTTGAGTCACTACGAGTCCCAGTCAACTCAGTGGCAACAGTCATGTGGTTTCTGTTGGTTTTTTTAAATTCCTACAGGTCAGTAATAGTCTGTAGCTGCCCCACTGAGATGAGCTGCAGGTGCTGCAGTTTGCCACAGTCCTCACCACTCCCTACTGCCCCACACTTCATCTGCTTTCGTCATTTACTTCACCTGCCTGAACATTTACTGCACCTGCCTGAAATCCACAGCATCTGAGTTTTCAAGTCTAGACTCAGGGACTTAGTTTTCTATTTGATTTGGCATGATTCCTCCTGAGCACCTGCCCTGTCCCTGTCTGCTGTTTGTCTGTCTCTTGCTCAATAATCACTGAGACTTACACAGCCTCTCCTTAGGGCCAGATTCTGCACAAGACAGTCCAACATCACCCCTTCCCAGCTGTAAACTCAGCACTCATACTAGTACCTCTAGTGTGAGTGGCTATATTATGATTATTAATTTACTTCTGAGTCTCAGAGCCTCCCAAGAAAACTGCATCCTCTTATTTTTTTTAAGATTTGGGAGAAAGTTTGCAAAGCAAATTGTTTTCTCATTCAACAGTTCCTACACATTTTGCTTTGTGACATTGATTGCAGCCCCCACCGTGTAACAGCACTCTTCCCGCTTCCTACATATGTTTACCGTTTCCATTCACCCTTCCTTTCTACCCCTTCCTGCTCTCTGACTTTTATCCTTGAGGCTGTCCTCACTTCTGGAACAGAACACTTTGGCCCAGGCAGCCTGGATCCTGGTTCCATCCCTGCCTCACCACGTGCCCCTGGACAAGCTGTTGCCCCCACCCCACAGCCTCAGTCTCCCCTCCTGCCCGGCGGGAGCACCTGGCACGCTGTGCTCACCTCATGCTCCGCCTGGGGGAATCGCTCCTCCACACGCCGGTACAGCTGCCTGAAAGCCAGGCGCACGGCAGATGGGCAGCGCTCCACGGACCCCACGATGGCATCCACGATGGGTCCCAAGTAGCCAGTGAGCAGCCCCACGCTGGTCTCCCGCACGTGCTCCTCGGAGGCGGCACCCTTGAAGGAGATCCGCCTGGAAAAGCAAGCAGGACAGCTCAGCTCACAGCACAGCACCTGCTCTACTGTGGTTTGCCACAGACCCCACCACTCCCTATTGCCCTTTGCTCTTCCCAACTTATCCCCACCTCAGAGCCTTTGTACCTGCCGTTCCCTCTGCTGGAAAAACTGTTACTTAAACATCTGTTAAAACTGTTACTTAAACATTTAAGTGTCACCTCTTCAGGGCAGTGGCCCACTGCTCATTGTCACAGTCCCTGGCTGATTGCATCTCCAGTACAGACGTGCCAAACTCACACTCCAACCTCAAGGCCTTTGTGTACGCTGTTCCCTCTGCCCCTCACACTGTTCCAGCAGGTCTTCTACAAGCTCTTGCTCAAATGTGCCTTTCTCTGGGATGCTGGTTGTTGACCCCACTCCTTGTCTGCTGGCACTTCCCAACATTCCCCGGGTTCATTTCCTCTAGCCCACGGATGACCTCCAACCCTTCCTTCTTTACTTAGTGTAAGCTCTGTCTTCCCTGAGAACAGGGCCCTCCGCTTGTCCCCGTCGTGTGCTCAGTGTCTGGCCCAGTGCCTGGCACACAGGAAGTGCTGATAATTACAGGCACAATGCGTTTTATTGTTTTTATAGTTTTATTAAACTAGCTCTGCTAGTTTATGTGTTTTTCACAAATCAAAGCTTGACTGGTCGCAGCCCTGCAGCGGACAAGTCTACCTGGGCCCGTTGTCCAATGGCAGGTGCTCCCTTCGTGTCTGTCTGGTACATTCTGGGCATTCTCACATCTCCAAAACTCACAAAACTACCAAGCCCGTTGCCATAGAGTTGGGAATGACTCACAGGGACCCTCTGGTGGGAGGAACTGCCCAGCGTTTTCTCCCAAGGAGAGGCTAGTGGCTTCAAACTGCTGACCTTATGGTTACCAGTCAAACCTCTTACACACACCATGCCACAAGAACTCCTTAATAAACCACAGCAGAATGGAAACAACTTTTATGTTGTTGTTGTTGTTGTGTACTGTCGAGTCAGAACGGACCCATTGCTGACCCTCCGGCAAGGTTTCAGAGGCAGTTAATTTCTCGGGAAGAGACTGCCCCATCCTTCTCCCGTGTGATATCTTCAGCATATACAACTTTTACATGTGCTGGGAAACAAAGATAAAACCTGCTTGACTCATTTTACTGTCGGACGTGCTCCGCTGGGGTGTTCTGGGACTGAGCCTGCAGTGTCTCTGACGTCTGCCTGGTTTTTGTTTTGACGAATTTGCACGGTTCTTCCTGCGATAACCTTGCTGCTGCCTTCTTTACCTACAGGCTTAGTATGTCTGACAGCTCGCAGACAGCTTCTCTGCAGGGGAGCAGCGTGTGAAACCAATGAGCTAAGCCCTGGATGAAACATCCACGTCAGCTTCTGGAACCTAGATTAATGGAGAGCTCTGGTGGCCTAGTGGTAAGAAGTTGCACTGCAATCCCAAAGGCATGTGGTTCAAATCCACCAGCTGCTCTGTGGGAGAAAGATGGGCAGTCTCCTCACAAGCAATTAACTGCCTCTGAAAACCCACTGTAGGATCAGCTATGGATTGATTCCAAATCTACCACACACAATAACAAGAGACCAATTGATCTGGATTCTCTGTTCCCAAAAGCAACTTCAAATATGGGTTTAGGTAGCCTACTGAGTCCCATTTAACAGATGAAGAAACTGAGGTTCAGAAAGGTTACCTTGCAAAGGAATGGCAGAGTTGAGCTGCTAAAGCCATCACTCCAATGAAGAGCATTTCTCCAGACTCACTGTGTGCTGGGCTTGGCCTGGGGGATGGGCTTGGTCCTCACGCCCCCCCTCCTGAGCCCCCTAACAACCCAGATGGTGGCTATCCTGAGCCCATGTTTCAGGTGAAATAATAGGCCTGGAAGGGGAGAGCTGGGGTTTGAACCCAGGGAGGAGAGCTTCAGAGCCCTGCCCATCATCATTATGCTATGCATGCTCCCTTTCAAGGCTCTGAGGTTGCGTGTGCTCTCCGAGCAGCTGTGGGGCGGGAGCTGGCTCGGCCCACCTGACGAGGCTGCTGGTGGGCACAGGGGGCCTAGGGAGGACTGGGGTGCTGGGCCCCGGGCTCACCGCGTGCGGCCCAGCTCCATCTTGCACGGGTCAAGTTCCATGTACTTCTTCTCGTCAAACACCCGGCTGACCACCGGCTTCAGGACCTCGTGCAGGTAGGGCATACCCACAAGCTGGGGGTGAAGAGTACCATGTGGGCCAGGGCTGGGGGTGAGGCAGGGCTGGGGGTGAGGCAGGGCTGGAACTGGGACAGGGGCACCCCCAAGACACAGGAAGCCAGACTGAGGTCCCACTGGCAGGGGCACAGGTCAATGTGAAACTGGAGTATAGCCAAGATCTTGGGGGGGGCCCCACGGGAGGTCACGACTCTAGACAAGCACCCCAGGCCATCCACCAGGGCCACCTGAGGCTGGCTAAGCACTACACCTCACAAAACACTAGGAAGGCACCCCCCACCCCCAGCTCTTCCCGACCCTTCCCCTCACCTTCATAAACTGCTCCATTGACTTGGACGCCAGTGAGTTAGAACGGAAGAGAGTGTTGGGGTCGGCTGAGAGGATTGGGAGAGAGTATCTGGGTGTGGGGGTTGCTAGGTCAGCTAGCCCCACTCACCCATGATTTTTTCCAGCTCAAGATTTGAAGGAAACCCACGCAGTCGACTCTTGAGGCCCAGAATGGGTAAGCGAGCTGCCTGAGGTCACACAGCTCACAAGCAACAAAATGCAGGGTTTGAGCCCAGGACTGTGCTCCCAGGCTGGCTGGGGTGCATGGGGCAGGGTCCCCACACACACAGCCTCTGCCTGAGTACTCCTCATCCTCCCCAGTAACTCCCAGGAGGTCCCCCCTTACAGGCCCAGCTTGGAGGACAGAGTCTGGGAGTCAGTGGGTAACTCACCCGTCCGGGCCACCTCACGCCGGGTGAGATAGTCAAGAAAGGGCCCAGCCAGGCCCCGGCCCAGAAAAAGCTTCACCAGCTTGGTGGCCAGGTCCTGGCGGCAGTCCCCCAGGGCCAGCTCCTCCAGCATGGCCAGGGGGCTGGCCGTGTCCTCCTGAGCAGGGACAGAGGAGGGAGAAGCAGTCACCTAGGGTCTGAGGCTCCCAGAGACCCTCTGTTCCCAGTGGGGCCATGCACCCGGCACACCCACCTCCGCCGGCCCCAGCGCGGACTCCATGAGCAGCTCCACCAGCGGCTGGTAGTACTGGGAAGGCAGGACCCGATCCTCCACCAGGCGCACCTTCAGCCGCAGCGCCCCCAGGCTTCCCCTGCCCGAGACACAGGTGAGGGAGCATCAGGACACGTGGCCAGGTGTGACTGTTCTTGGTGTGAACACAGATATTTGCAAAAGGGGGCAGGTGTGGACAGATCAGGGGTGAGTGTGGGAAGATGCAACCAATATGAGCAACCTGTCTGGAGGATGGACGGCGTGAGGACGCCAAGAGTGTCATCAGAGTGGACAAGTGCGGAAGAAGCCAAAGTCCCGAGCACAAGCCCACAGTGTGACAGGACACGCTCACACAGGAACTGGTGAGCTGGTGTGGGCACATGCTGTGGTATCCAACACTGGTATTGAATGAATTCATTTGTGCGCTTGCATGTGCGTGCATGGAGTGGCGTGGCGACCGTGTGTGCCGCCTGGGGACGCTGCCAGCGTGGTTCCAGCCTCCCCCCTCCCCTGACCCCACAATTACCCAGCATCCTCCTCAGCTTGGGGAAATGGCAGGAGGCGGAACCAACCGTTGGGTGGGTGGTGCTGCAGGACCTGAGGGGAGAACTCCACCTGTGGGGGCACACGGGCCCTCAGCTGAGCCTGCCTTGCACCCCAATGTGGAAAAGAGTTCACTCAAGGGGGGGTACAATATGGCCTGCTAGGGGGTCGGTCCCTCTGCTTCCCTTCCAGACCCCACTGGCACAGCATTAACGTTGCAGTCCCCACCCCAACCCCAAGTGTTATTTCCTCCTGCTGGACACTGGGGGCTCAGAGAAGGGGTGGCACTGGCTCAAGGTCACACAGCTGCTAGTCAGAGCCAGCATACAGACATGTCTGGACCAGGAGTATTTTCAGCTGGGTTCTGTCAAATCCCATCTATCAAAAGGCATAAGAGTCCAGAGGCCCTCTCGCCCTCTCTTTTCCTCTCTTCTTTATGTAACAGCTTAAGAAAACAAAAAACAAACCCCAAAACTAATTTATGGCATCTGGTGGACTAGTGGTAAGAAGTTGGGTTGCAAACCCAGAGGCACCTGGTTCGAATTCACCAGCTGCTCCGTGAGAGGAGGACGGGCAATCTGCTCTTGTGTGATTTACCGCCTCTGAAAACCCACTGCAGGATCAGCTCTGAGTCGGTTCCAACTTGACAGCAAATAACAAACGCCTACAGGTCAGAGCAGGGCTTCCAGGGCTAGAAATCCTTCCAGACACAGACTGTCTTCTCGTTCTCTTTTGGAGCAGCTAGGATTGAACCACTGACCTTTAACTTAGAAGCCCAATGTTTCACCTACAATTCACCTTTGTCAGGTGCACAGTCCCAAGGTTTCTCGTTTTCTTATGGGCTGCAGAGCTGTGAAACCCTCACTGGCTGTTTCAGGTCATTTGTACTGTCCCCTCTTGCACAAAAGCCCAAGCCCACCAACGGGACCCCCTCCCAGGATGTGGAAAGATCACATTTCGCCTCCCCACTCATCAGCTGGCGGGCATTCTCTGCTTCCACGCATCGAAGTGGCGATGAGCATTGTAACACAACTTTCTGTGTCAACACATGCTTTCGTCTCTCTCTCTCTCTGTTTCTCTCTCTCTCTGTCTCTCTCTCTCGGCCGCACACCTAGGAGTGGGCTAGGTCACGTGCTAAGTCTATATTTAACCTTTTGCCGAACTGCCAGCTGTTTTCCCAAAAGCGGCTACGTCACGTTACAATCCTACCAGCAATGCGTGACTGAATATCTCTTTAATTTGCTCTAATCTTGCCTCCTCCTTATTAAAGAGAAAACAAAACAACAAACAGCCCTGAGTATGCAGCCACTTGCACACCTACTATTTCTGTGAGCGAGGAGGAAAATGCACCCATTTTACAGATGGGGAAAGCTGAGGCTTCTAAGAGCCTAGAGCCCAGTGACTACAGATAATCAGGCTTAGGGTATAAAATCAGGACTCGACTCCTAGCTCTGCTGTTTCTTAGTCATCTGGCCTTGGGCCAATCATGTGACCTCCCTGAATCTCAGTTTCCCTGTCTATTAAGTGGAAATAACATTCCCAGTTTTACAAGGTTGTGGCGTGTGAGGTTCTGCTGAAGAGCACCGGTCAGGTACACGGTCAGCTGGCTGTTCTCGTCCCAGAATGAGAACCGGGGCTCACCCTGGGCCCTTGGGTAGGTCCTTGCCCCTTTGAGAACCTCAGTCTCCACACCTGTACAATGGGCCCGTGGAATGTCATCACCCTAGCCTGGCCAATCTTGGATGCCTGGAGAGCGTAAGGAGGCAGGCTTCACTCCTGCCCATCGCAACATCAGAAGGCTCAGCCTGTGTCCCCTCCCTTCTGGGGGGCCACAGCAGAGGGTGTCAAGGACAGGGCACTCACTCACCATACCCAGGAAGTCATCCTTGCCCACCATGTCCCAGTCCCAGAGCTCCACCCGCAGTGGGGCCGGCGCTCCAGGCGGCTCCCTCAGCTCCAGCACCTCATCCCAGTGTGGGAAGCGTGTCTTCTTAATGATCTGGTGGGCAGGGCATGGTTAGTGAGGGAGAGGGCTGACCTGCCCACCCCAGCACTCCTCCCCTGCCCACTCCCTGCTCACCGAGGTCTCCAAGCTCTGGCTACCCCAAAACACACGTGCGAATGGGTCAGAGGTGCCAGTGATGTCTCGCGGGGCCAGGTCCCTGGGAGAGGCAGAGAGAGGAGTGAGGGAGATAGGCATCTTGGTGAACAAGATCGAGCCAGTGGGGGAGAGACTTCCGGTAGATCGTTCAAATGTGTCTGGTTTGCCAGGTAACGACCTGCTCCTTGGTATGAAGCTGGTGAGGGTACCATCAGCATGCCTGTCCAGACCTAGTATTTTTCCTGGTGCTTCATTCACCTCTGTTCTGGGAGGGTCATGAACCCCCACACTGCTATGGGGTGGTCCTAATGCACCTTCCAAATGGGTCTCTGAGGCTATGGGTCACAGGGGAGACCGCCCATCTCTCCCTCACTCGAATCACCTAAGAGACGCAGCATGTGGGTTACTTAGCTGCACGACTCATTCTGGACAGTCCACCAGCTCCCTATAAGGAGGCACTAATAGACCTGTATGTTCCAAATGAGGAAACTGAGGCACAGAAAATCAAGTCCTGCATGGACGGAGGGCACCCTAGTGCCCCTGGACAGGAGACTGGATACCAGGCTGCACAATCCTGGGAGATATCGTACGTATCACCTCTCTGAGCCTCAGTTTTCCTCATCTGGAAAATGGAGTGACAACAGACCAAACCCATGGGGCAAAAGTTAAACACAAAGAGGTGTACGAAGGTGGATACCCAGAAGATAGTAAGCGCTCAGCTCATTCGTTTATTTAAAAAGCACAGCCTTATCCCCTGCCTGGGGCTCGAGAAAAGGCACGAGGTAGGAACCTTCTAATTCTAGTTGCCATGACAACTTAAAAAACCCCAGTCAGCCTCCCCCACCCTTCATTCCTGAGATCCCCAAGTCCAAGGACACCCCCTTCCTCAAGCATCCTGTATCTTCCTTCCTTCCGCTCGTCTCCCAGCCCTGCTTGGCATCCAGAGCTTGGCTTGGTTTCCTAGGAGCCAGCCCAGTTGCTAAGCGACAGCCATCAGTCCCACTCCAGTCTGAGAGGATCCTGCACAGCCTCGTGGTTGGGGAGGGGGCTGCGGGCACAGAGTAGATGGGGAGCCCTTGGGGCCCCCATGCAGAGCTCTCCACCTGACCCCTGCCTCCCTGACACTCCCTCATCCAGACCATGGGAGCCCCAACCAGGACCCAAGCTCAGAGTAGAAACCTGGAGATGGTAGGAGAGACACAGAGAGGGCAAGGAAGGCCTTGGAGGTCACACAGCAAGCTGGAAAGGCCCTCCACTGCCCAAGTGAGGGTTAGCCTAATAGTGAGTATTAGGGGAAAGAGGTGGAACAAAGAAAGCAGAAAGGCAGGATGGGGGGTGCGAGGGGGAAAGGATGGAGGAATTTAAAGAGAAGGATGATGGGTGGGTGAGCTGAGAAGAGATGAGAAGTACAGGGTGGTGAGGGAGCCAGAGGGAAGGTGGAACCATGATCTGGTGTCCCTGGAGGGGACCTCTGTGGGGTTTGCTGGCCTCTCATCCTTCTGATTTTGTTGGGGGGGCACCACCGACCCCTTCTCTACTCTCAGCGCACCTGACTGAGGTGCACTGACTCCGCCCTCCACTCCAGGAATGGACCGTGATTCAATTAGACCAATGGGAGTCAGCGTAATTGGTTCAGAGGTGCGCGTGCTGCCCAGAATGAGTCAGGAAGCATTCGTCCCAGGATACTGGTTAAAAATAAAAGTGGTTTTTTGGTGTTTTTTTTTTAAGCTGGAACTGCTAAGTAGACAAGATATCAGCCTGAGGCTGCTGCCTCCTTGACACTGTCCGCTGCCTTCTTGCTCCCCATTTGGGAAAAGGCTGCCAAAGAATGATTCTAACAACTCAGAGCCAAGCCAGTGCTGTCCCTGTTCAAGCACCTGGATCTAGCCATGCCTGAAGTCCACGTCAGTCATCTGAGGCGATAAATGAGCTCTTCTCCTGAAGATAATACGAACTGGGTTTTGTCACTTACAGTTTGATGTCTATACCTCCACACGCATGTATCTGGCCATCCTGAATGTCTGCTTTGTTGTTAGTGGTCACTGGGAACCCAACAAGGATTTCTGTTTGTGCTTGGCCCCCAGAAACTGGGAAAAGGGTCCTGATAGTAAATTCAGAAGTGCCCTTAGAATAAAAAAATGTCCTAAAAAGCAGGGTACCAGTAGCCAGGAAATCGAGAGAAGAATTGCATTGGGAAAGTCAGCTGTCAGGGACCTCTCCAGAGTACTGAAGAGCAACAACGTCAGGCTGGAGGCTAAGATGCATCTGATCTGGGCCATAGTCTTTGCAATTCTGTGCTATGCATCGGAGAGTTGGACAGTGACTAGGGATGATAGAAAGAGAATTGATGCCTTTGAGCTGTGGTGCTGGAGAAGAGTGTTGAATATACCGTGGACTGCTAGGAGAACAAACAGGTTTGGCCTGGAGAGGGTGAAGCCGGGCTGCTCCTTCGAGTCAAGGATTCTGAAGCTTCCTCTGACATACTTTGGACATGCATCCTTGGAGAGGGATGTCATGTTTGGGAGAGTGGAGGGACAGCACGGGGGAGGGAGACCCTTAATGAGATGGATCGATTCAGTGACTGGGGTAGTGGAGGACAATGAGGTTGGCACAGGATAGAGCAGGGTTTAGGGCTCTTGTACGTAGGGTCACTATGAGTCGCAAGCGACTTGCCAGCACATAACAACAAAGAGCAGGGCAGCTGGGTACCCAGGAGACCCCTGCCCATTCTCAGACCACATTCCACCGAGATCACCATACCTGGCCTGGAGCACATGGCAGCGGAGGCAACGGCCCTTCACATCGTCCAGCATCTGCACGGCCAAGCGGACCTCCCCCTGCACCTCTGCATCCGGGTCCACGCGGCTCAGGTTGATCCAGCTGTCGATCCCTGGCACAGGTTAATGTCAATGTTGGCTACCATCTGGTTCATGCTGATTCACAGCAGCCCCATGAGGGAGGACAGAGAATCTTCAGGACCTCCCAGAAGGTTCTCAAAGACAGTCAATCACATGGGGGGAGGGGGGAAACCCCATCATTCTCCCACGGAGCAGCTAGTGGATTCGAACCAGGTGCCACTGGGTTGGTAGCGCAGTTCCTTACCACGAGGCCACCGAAGGATGCGCAATCCCCTCTGTGGTGACTGCCTCTGTAAACCCACTGGAGGGTCAGCTATGAGTCAGTTCTGACTCTACAGCATAAAACACTCTTTATTTACAAAGGCACCCCGGTGGTGCTGTGCTTAAAGTTTTGCTGCTGACCAAAAGACCTGCCATTTGAACTTACAGGCTGGTCGGGGGAAGATGAGGCAATCCACTTCCCTAATGTTTAGTCTTGGCAACCAGAACGGGCCCTCCTACTCCAGCCCGCAGGGCCCCTAAGAGTCAGAACCGGGTTGATAACATAGGTTGTGTGTTTTTCATCCTTCGTGGAGCTTGTTGTCAGGCCTTGTCTTCCACAGAGCAACCACCAACCTTTCCGTTAACAATCCAGAGCTCAGTGGGTTTTCAGAGGCTGTCACTCACCCAGGAGGAGACTGCTCATCCTCTTCTCCAGGATTCGAACTGACTGCTTTTGGGCTGACAGCACAACTCCTTACCCATTAGGCTACAGGAGCTCCCTACTATCCTTTCTAGCTGGATAAATTCCAATCAGGTAAAGATTTAAATGTTGGGGGGGAAATCACACAAATAGTCTCTAGGTCATGTTTAAAAAAATGAAAAATCCAACTTGTCTTAATCCTAGAGTTGGGAAAGCCTTTGAGAAAGGACAGAAACTCAAGAACCTACAGATGATCTGATACCATTTCCTACATTCATATTTTCTTCATTTTTATTTTATCATTTTGTGTGTGTTTGCTGTCAAATCGGATCTGACTGGTACAGGAGGAGATTGTCTCTCCTTCGCCAGCAGAGCATCTGGTAGATTCGAACCACGTGCCTCTGGGATTGCAGTGCAGCTTCTTGCCACTAGGCCACCAGAGCTCCCCATAGTTTTTTCTTTTTCTAGAGTCATCTTCATATAGACAAAGCAAAATAGGCATATTTGGGGAGGGGGAGAATAATAAGCAACGTCAAAATAGAAAACAGAGAAAAAATAAATGCAGCTAATATCACAAAGTGTTTATTTCCCTAATAAGCAAAAGCTCCTATGATTCATTAAGACAATGCAAGCAACCCAAGAGGCGGATTCGATCCAAATTCATATTGCACTTGCAATATAAACAGACAGAGGGAAAGAAAGTGACTCAAATACACAAAAAGATTTTTTCAACCGCATTCAAAGAGAAAGGCAAAATAAACTGGCACCCAGAGGTCACTTCACAACTACCAGATACAAGATTAAAACTTCTGGCGAGGGTGAGGGTAAGAACATTGGTCCCGCCTCACTGGGGAGTAATTTAACAACATCCCACGAACATACACGAGCGGATCCTCTCATCTAGCAAATCCACTTCTTGGAACTGATCTGCTAGAGCTGCGTGCATACGGGCTCGCCGTGAACAAGGCTATTCATTGTGGCACTTGCTGGAACTAGAAAGCGATGGTCAACAACACAAGTGCCCATCAGTAAGGAACCAGGCAAACAAGGGGACGTCCAGACGAGGCCAAGGAATGAGGAAGCCCTTGGGACGACATGAAAAGGTCTCCCAGGCGTGCGGTTAAGAGAAAGGAAAACAAAACAGTGAGCGTAACAGGCCACTTAATGATTTGTGTGGGCAAGGGGGCAGGACGAACACGCAGCACCTTGTTAAGAGCACAGGCTCTGAACTAACACCACCTCGGTTCAAATCCCAGTCCAACCACTTAGTAACTTGTGATCTCGGCAAGTCATTTAACTCTCTGTTCCTCAGAGTGCTCACCTGTAAATCCGTTTGCCATCGAGCCCATTCGAACCCAAAGGGTTAGACAGAGCAGAATTGCTTCTGAGAACAGAGCTTCTGAGACAGATGAGCTTTATGAGAGCAGAACCCTATTGGATCCTATAGGACACAGATCCTATGGAATCTACACATACCGTTTTAGATATGACAGAAAATCCTATGTTATATGCCATCAAGTCGACTGCCAATCATCGTGACCCTACAGACACGGTATATAGGACTAACACTGCCATAAACCTCATGGATAGAACTATCTTTGGATTAGCAGCCAATGCTCAACTTACAGCACCTCTCGGGCTCCTATGAAGCAGGGATCGACCTTCCAGGGTTATAATGACAACTGAGGAATAATTGCAAGGCACTTAGCGAGTGTCCCGCATACGGTAAGCAACACATAAGTGTGTGTTGCAGCTATCATTGCTGTTACTAGTTGTGCGTACTTGAAGCCTCTCCAGAAGCAGCTCTGCTGGCATAGTGCTTAACATACTGGGCTCCTATTCAAATGGTCAGCGGTTCAAATCCACCAGCAGCTCCAGTGGGGAAAACTGGGTAGTCTCCTCTCATTAAGATTCACAGCCCCGGAAACTGTGAAGGGTCCCTGTGAGTGGCATTAACTCCACCAGCAGAGGGCTGAGTTAGGTTCCAGTTCAGAAGGGGATACAAAAAACTGGCAACGGTGGGGAGACTATGTGGGACGAGAAGGAATTTCACCACCAATTATACCTTTTGACAACCAAATGATGTAAGTGAATTCCCTGAAGGGAGCTACATTAGCCATTAAAAATAGAAGTAGGAGCAGAAGTCCATCTCCACCGGAGCACACAGCTTTACTGTGTTGCTTCCTGTACCCACATTCCCCTCTGCTCTTTGCCAGCGGAACCCAGAATCACCCACCCATGTCGAGAGTCCCCTACCCACATCACTGGGTCCCCACCCACCTCGGGGGTCTGCAGCAATCGCCTCCCGGCTCAGCGAGATCTTGCCTATGACATCATCATGCCTGTGGGAAGACCCACCAGTAAGGGGTCCAGTTGGGGAGGGCCCTCCCCTGCCAACCCTCCCCCAATGAATCCCAGGACGGGGTGCATGGTGGTGGGAAGCGTCAAGGCTGGCTGGGTGCGTCCTTGGCTGAGGGTGTGACCCCCCATCCTGGTTCTCCTCAGGGACCCCAGCCATGGTCCTCCAATGCCCCCCACCCACCCAGCCACACACCCGACTGTGTCCTGGTCCAGCACGTAGAAGGCCAGATGATGGAAGTCCAGGGGCAGGTGCACCGTGTACTCCTCGCCCCAAAAGGGGCTCAGGCTCCGCCAGACAGTCGCAGTCCTGCAAGAGGGACAAAGGGCTGGGGGCCCTCGGACTACTCGGGCACAGGCCAGGGGACCCCCTACATACACAAGAACACACGCACACACAGGACACACACAGGACCCAATAGCTCACACACACACATACATACATTTAACATACAAGACACACACACAGGGGCCACAGGCACCCTCTCTCTCTCTCTCACACACACACAATGACATCACATGTATCCACCATCAAGGACCGAGATACATATCCATCCAGGGTCAGTCATGCACCCATGAGCCCAGACACAGCAAGAAACACAAACACCTTCATGTAGGTACATAGTCAGGGACTAACACGCACCTCCCAGACACACACACATGATCTAAACACACAGGTGTCTCAGTACACACCTGAGGGCCCAGAAACATGCGCACACGTACAAAAATGCATACACACAGCCAGACACACAAAGATGCTCTCACACATCCATGCGTATGCGTACATATGCTCAAGAATTTCTAGAAACACACAGCTGCATGCAGACGTGTGCAGACGCCCAGAGTAGATAAGATACATTGCGACAGACAGCACAGATCAAGAAATGCCCAGAACATAAGCAGACACACAGTGACCCCGGCACCCTTCCACACATGCTCACGTGCAGAGGGTGTACAGACACCCAGCAATTACAGACAGACACACGCCAGGAATTCCAAAGATCACACACACACACACACACACACACACACACACACACACACACGCCTTCCTTCACTCCATGAACACACACCCCACTGTGAGCGTGCTGGGCTCTGAGAATCAGAAAGCAAGCCAGGTCCCAGCCCCCACAAAGCCCCCAGTGGGGAGCTGCCCTCAGGTTTAGGATACAGTGACGGAGCTCTGTGATTGGGGTTAGCTCAGTGGTGCCTGAATGAGTAAAGGATAAGACTAGAGTTATCAGGGTAGGCTTCCTGGAGGAGGCAGAGAGGAAGGATGAGGGCAAGTTTTCCAGGTATGTGCAAAGGCCTTGAGGCAGAAATGAGTTTAAACTTGAAGATTAGGGAGGGAAAGGGGAGTAGAAATAGGTAAGAGGGTTAGGAATGTTGGAAGAGCCCCGGTGGCATAGTACATAATGTATCAGGCTGCCAATTGAAAGGCCAGCAGTTCAAATCTACCAAGCTACTCACAGGAGAAAAATATGCAGTGACCTCACATAAAGATTTACATACAGTTCCAGGAATCCAATGGAATGTCGCTATGAAATTGGAATCCACCAGAGAGCAGTGGATAGAGAGCAGGGAGCGCCCAGGGCTTTGGGGTACACAGAACAGGGAGCATCAAGTCCCAGACCAGCTGGGCTCCACACATGCGCAGACATCGCCACCCACACCCCTGCAGGTACACTTCCTTTACCCAAAGGGAACAAAGAACCTGCTTCACCCACGGCAGACACACCCAAATGTCTGGCTGCAAAACTGTGTTCATACACCAGCCACTCCCTCCTCGCTCCCACTCACCACGTTCCCCAAACGGGCTCCACTATCAGGGTCCTTCCAAACACCCTCCTCCCTACCTGGGCCCTTTCCAACAGGGAACCTCAGTGGCTTCTCACAGACCAGAGAGGGGGAGGCAGCCGGCTGAGGTCACACAGAAACTCAAGCTGCAAGCTTGGGGACTGTGTGGGGAGTGTGGGTGCAGGGAGAGAGATAGAGGACCCCCTCCCCTCCACTCCCACCAGCTCCCCACCCCCAGATCCCTGCCCATCTGGACCAGAACCAGCGCCAGAAGCATCCTGAATCCCTCAGTCTCCATAGGAACCGAGGCCTCAGCTGCCCGCCCCCTCAGGCCTGCAGGGGTGGGAGCTGTCCCTCGGCCTGCGGAGGTGGGAGTCAACACAACCCAGCATGATGCCCCCCAATACTCACGCACATATCTGCACCCATATAGCCCAATAAGAATGCATAGATGCATACGTGTGTGCATGCACACACACAGAGACACACGCATGTGGCCACAGGTGGCCCACCAATGCACACACACACACACACACTCACCCTCGCATACATCCAGTGCCCGCAGCACCCAGCATGCTCTGAGCTAGGCAGCCCAGCCAAGCGTGAGCTGCCCGCACACCCCACCCCCCAGGGAGGCCACCGGGGGAGGCGCGGACTGCCAGTCACTGAGTCAGCCCACGGAGCGGGCTGGGGTGGGGGGACATCATAGAGTCCAGCGGGAGGACTCCCAGCTGGCTGGTGGAGAGGCCAGGGCCAGAGTTCCCTCCTTCAGACCCGCAGACCCCCCTGGGTAAGCACTCCCTGCCCCTAAGCCCACTTTTAAGCATGGTCCACTCTCCCCAGAAAGGAAGCCTGGCAGTGTCACAATTGAAGAAGCATCAGACTGCTAACTGAAAGGTCAGTGGTTTGAATCCACCAGCTGGGAGAAAGATGTGGCAGTCCGCTGACCTTCAGAATCACAGCCTTGGACACTCCGCAGGGTAGTTCTCTGGTCCGGCGGGGTCGCTGAGAGTCACAACTGTCCCCACAGCAGTGGATGTGTCTCTGGCTTTGCGTTCCCTCCCCCAACTGTGTCCCCGCTCCTCACCTGGCCACCACCTCGTCGTCCACCTTCACTATGCAGTAGGGGTCACTGCTCCCAGACCTGCAGGCAGACAGGGTTTGGAGGAGGGGGTTGAGAGGACAGCCATGAGTCGAGTCCCAAGCCACCTTCACTAGAGGAGACTGAGGCCCAGAGAGGGCAGGAGCTTGCCCAAGATCACACAGCAGGTCCAGGAGGAAGGCAGGACCCCAGGGGACTGGCAGGAGCTGCCACAGGAACACAGTCCACCCACAGCACGCCTGGCCCACCGCAGGGCCTTTCTGCACTTCCATTCACAGAACTAGAGCATGGAAGCGGGGAGGGGGGGGGTTGGGGGGGGTGTTCAGGCCCCTCTCGCTCCCAGCCAGATGCCCAAAGGCCAAGAGCATGTCCTGGAGGTCAACACTGGCCTTGCCACGCCCTCGTTCCACATGCTTAAGTGCCACTCTCTGAGGCAAGCATTGTCCTCGCTGTGGTCACCTCAGGGCAAGCTTCCCTGGGCAGGCTGGGGTGACCGGGGTGGATCGGAGAGTCCCTCCTCTCAGCGAGAATGGACCTCAGCTGACCCTCTCACAGATGACCCTCGGGGACCCACACCTCAAAGCTGAACCATAGGAGAGATGGCTGCATGGCCTAATGGTCTCTGCACCACTTAGATTATCTCTATCCCCCCTTCAAAACAAGAAACCCCAAGCCACCACTACCATCTTTATCCCCCCTTCATAATAAGAGCTTCCAGGATATCCCAAGGCCCTCACCTCCTGCCCATCCCCTAGGTTCCCATCAAGCTCAGGGTCACCTCAGAGCCTCTGCACGTGCTGCCCCCTCCCCTAGGACTCAGTCTCTGATCTTGCCATGGCTCTCTCCCTCCTGGCTTTCAATTCTCAGCCCCAAAGTCACCTCCTCAGATAGACCTTCCCTAATCAAGTCTGTCCGTGCTTCAAACTTCCACGCTTCAAGCCACTCTGGGACCACCTGGCCTGGTCACCGCTCTGCCCCTGTCCCCAATGTCTGGCACGAACTAGCGGATACCTTCAGAGACATGAATTTGCTGTGCTTTCCCGGGAGGCTCAGAGAGGTGCTGGCACTTGTCACACAAGGACGACCCGCAGAGCCTGAACCGGATGGAGGGCGGTGAGGCCCAGGGCGCATGCTCCGAACCTTGCTGCCTCGGCCTCTCATCTAGCCCCCCCCAGCGCCTCAGCCCTCACTTCTGTACCCCAGATCCCCACACTCAAATGTCCGAGGAATTCCAGGGAAGCCTGGCTTTGGCACCAAGGTTTGTCTGCTGATTAGTCCTGTCCCGTGCCTCAGTTTCCCCTCTGGATTCCTTCCCTTAGGCCCTCTGAGGTTTATTCCCTAATTCCTCTGGTTCCCCAGCCCCTCAAACTGGATGGTCTCTTGAGCCTCTGTGTCCATCTCTGGCTCCCACCTCTGAACCCCCTGGGGGGGGTGTCCCCAAGCCTCAGCTTCCCCTCCTGCCTCAGTTTCCCCAGGTGGTCAGCTCACCCAAAGTGAGTCTGAGTGCGCTATCCATAGGTGAGCTTCCTGTAGAGGGGTACCCTAGTGTCAGCTTCCCCAACTGCAGATGAGGGGTGTGGGGTAACCGTCTCAGATGCACTTAGTAAAGGGCTCAGAGATACACACTTTTACGTAGGGTCGATGATGGCCCTCCGAAGTAGGTGTCGTGAACTCAAAGCTCCACATGTGACTACCATCCCACTAGGGAATGCGACCTCTAGTTCATGAATGCAATAGGAGTGAGGTCTAGTTGAAGTCAATCTTTCTCTCTTTTTTTTGTTTTGTTTTGTTTTGAATAAGTAGTTCAAGTTTATTAAGATCTCATTCACGTGTAATTCATAATGGGCATTCAATTTAGACTATCACTTAATGATTCATGGTTTAATAGTACTTTTCAGAGATGAGCACATGCAAGATCACCACAGTCAAGATTTTGAACATCCCTGTCACCCCCTGAGATCCTCTGTGTCCCTCACCATCAATCCCTGCCATGCCTCTCACCTTTCAGACTTGGCCAACTACCGACGTGTTTTTTGTCACTATAGATTAGATTCACTAGAAACAGGATTGTATTGTACGTGTTCCTTCGTGTCTCATTTCTTCCACTTGTTGTTGTTGGTGTAGTACGCCCTTAAGTCAGAACTGACGCCTAGCTGACCATCCAGCGGGTTTGGCGAGGTTGTGAATTGTACAAGAGTGGACTGCCTTTGAGCTGTGGTCCTTGCTATGCGTCAGAGAGCTGGACAATGACGAGGGATGATAGAAGGAGAACTGCTGTCTTTGAGCTGTGGTGCTGGAGAAGAGTATTGAATGTACCATGGACTACCAAGAAAACAAGCAGATTCATCCTGGAGAGGGTTAAACCAGGCTGCTCCTTGGAGGTGAATATTCTGAAGCTTCATCTGACATACTTCGGGCACGTTGTAAGGAGGGACCAATCAATCCTTGGAGAGGGACATCATGCTTGGGAGGGTGGAGGGACAGCGCAGGAGAGGAAGACCCTCTGTGAGGTGGATTGACAGTGAGATTGGCACAGGACACAGCAGGGCTTAGGACTATTGTATATAGGGTCACTTGAGTCGCAGGCGACTCAATGGCACATAACAACAACAACAACATTGGAGAAGGGTACTGACTACCCCACGGACTGGAATACTGAATATCCTTATGTCCTGGAAAAGGTGCAGCCAGCATGCTCCCTGGAGACAAGGATGCCCGTCTTTCATACTTTGGACATGTAGCTAGACAAGGCTGTGACTTGGAAAGGGAGGGTCGGTGAAGGAGAGGAAGCCCCCCCAACAGGATGGCTTCAGCACTGGACTCTAGTGTGGCAGGGCTGGTGAGGATGGCATGGGATAGGACAGGGTTCAGGTTGGCTGTTCATTGAGTTGCAATGAGTTAACTCAATCTCTTTTGAGAGATAAACAGTTAAGCAAATGAAATCAGTAGAGATGAGAGAAGAGAGATGAGACATCCAAGATGACCCAGGAGCAGACGCTCAAAAAGAGACGACCTCCCACCAGAGCTGACACAGACAGAAAACCTTCTCCTAGCTAGAGCCAGCACCTTGAACTTGAACTTCTAGCTTCTTGAACTATGAAGAAAGAAATTTCTGTTTGTCAAAGTCACTCACTTGTGGTGTTTCTGCGGCGGCAGGACTAGCTATCTAAGACACGCCCCTCCTGCTGACCCAGCCTGACCCAGGGCCCTCATGGGAGCGAGCTCTGAGCGTCAGTTCCGCGGCTGGAACGCACAAGAGCCTTATCGGGCGTCCATCAGGTAAGGGGGCAATGGTGGCTGGGGGCCCGCCCCTCCTCCGGAGCTCTGCCCTCTCCAGCCCCATGGCCTCTCCCACGGCCCCAGCCAAGCATGGGAAAGCAGTGCCAGCCGGCCATCACCTGCCAAGTCTGGTTTGTACAGTGTGTACACAATCAGAGTTCAAATCCCAGCCTGATGACCTGGACCAAACAACTCTGCATCTGGGCCTCAGTTTCCCTTTCTGTGGAATGGAGACACCAGCAGGCCCCTGTGAAATGTTAAACACACGGCCTGGCCAGGGATCAGCCTTCCTTGACTCACAGCTGCTGTTAACTGTCAACAGGAAAAGATACATAATAGTAATAGCGCCGCATTTCTCTGCTGAGGCCAGCACGGACTCCTTCCCACCGGGCAGGGCTCAGATGGCGAAGGGAGAAGGGAGAGCCCCCCAGAAATGAGATCCCAGCATCCTCTGCACAGAGCTCTCTGAAAAAGAAAGCCAACAGCTAGGGAAACTGAGGCGGGTAGAATCCCAGCTTGGTGGCCCCTTTCCAGACTTGCTCCGAGATTGGGGTCCCCTCCAGGTTCACTCTGGCCCAAGAACTGAGTGGGAGAAAAGTGAAAAAAGACAAGAGATGCAACAAGCAGGCATGATACCATTCTGTCTGCACATGGGGGGGCAAGGAAACCCCAAAAGCTTGACCTAGGCTTCTCTAAGCCTAGGACTAGGAGGTGAGTGCAATATCTAAAAAGGACCCTTTTGGCGAGCTCTGGTGGCCTAGTGGCAAGAAGCTGCAACTACAGTCTCAAAGGTGCACGGTTCAAATCCACCAGATGCTCTGCTGGAGAAGGAGGAACAATCTCCTCCTGTACCAGTCAGATCTGATTTGACAGTACACACAAAAAAATAATGAAATAAAATAAATTTAAAAAGGACCCTTTCAGTCTTCTAGCATCTTCCAGCCCCCCCCCCCATCTCCCCGCCCTGTGAGTTCCAGGGACCGATTCTGAGAGGCCCGGGAGGGATGTCTGGGAGGGGCTTTCTCACAGCAAGCTCTGCTCCGATGCAGGAGTATGCTTATTGGGGGGTTACTGATGAGGCTTGAGGGGGCTAACAGTGCCCTGAGCGGTCCCTCGGACTTGGCTGAGTCTTGGGGGAGTCATGAGGTCAGAGTTAGGATACATGTGTGTAGCAGCCAGCAGGCCCTCAGGGCAAATCCTCACAGGGGTCCCCACTTCTCACCTCATAACTCAAGGGGCCTTGGAGAGCTCAGCCCAGAGCACCCATTGTCCAGATGGCAAATGGAGGCCCGCAGAGGAACACATCCAAGGTCACACACCAGTGCCCTGCCAAGGAGCCCACATCTATCCCAGGTGCTGACGCGGTCAGAAGCCCTTCTGGGCTCCAGGCCAAGCAGGAAGGGACCCCCCCCCAATTCTGCTGATACAGCAACTGCTGACTCAGGGCTAGGGAAAGTACAGCCAGACCACCCTCCCCAACACCATCACCCCGAGCTGGGGAGGGGTTGCGTTCGGAGTCACTCTTCTAAGAGTTCAGCCTCTGCCAAGAATTCAGCTAGGTGACCCCCCCACTGGAGTTCAGGTGCTGTGTCATAGGGACCCCAGGAGGCCTCCCCCCAAGTCCCCATCCCCAACACCTTTCTCCGGTCAGGGTGGTCACCACCTGGTGGCATTCCACACCGGACACACCAGATGCACACAGAGGAATGTTGGGGTCCACCTAGCTCACGGCCCTCTGACCCCTCCCCTGAGTTCACGCCCCGCCCAGCCCTGTGGAAGTCCGATCCCCAACAATTACCTGGACCGAGGCAAGCCCCCCAGCCCCACCCCGCATTCCCTCCTCATCTCTGATGGAAGAAATTCCGTCACAGATCCCCATGGGCGGACTCTCCCTCCCTCCCTGAGCCGGGTCGGGGAGCGCCAGCCAAGTGTGGACAGCGATGGGCATGGCTGTGGGCGCGCGAGGATCTAACACAGGACCTGGGTTCACACAGGACGCAGCCACACCCGCCTCCCTCAGCGCCGGCCCCGCCTCGCGCCCCGCACGCCCCCCGCCAACCCACCCAGCGCCCCGGGGTACTCACACGTCCTTGGCAGGCAGCGAGCGGCCCTCCACCACGCGGACATTCAAGGAGCTGATCTTCGCCATGGCGCCCAGCCCCAAACTTTCCGCGCGCCCAGGTTCCAAGGTTAGCCCCGGCGGTGACTACATGTCACCATCTGTGACCCTGGTCCCTGCCCCGGGGTCACGCTGCTCGAGACGCGGGGGTTCCGAAGGCGACGTTGGGGAAGGTGCGGCCGGCACGCTACAGGTAGGAACCGAGCGCCCGGCGGCAGGCAGAGCGCACGAGGGGCATCGCCGGCTCTTGCCTCCGCGTCTGGAGCTCCAGGAGGGCGGGCGGGAAGGGGTGGCCCGGCCCTCCTCCCAACACCGCCCACCGCGGGGTCCCCCGCCCCCCGAGCCCCCACGTGCGCCCTCTGCCGGCACCCCAGCCCCGTGCGCCGTGCCGGAGCGCACCGGCCGCGGAACCCAGAGCGCAGAGGTGGCCCCGCGAGGTGGGGAGCGGCGCGGGTAGGATGGAGGGCTGGCTCATGCGTGTCTGAATGAGGCTCAGAAGACAGGCTGCCCCCAGCCTCCCGCTTCCCTGTCACCCCTTCCCTACGCCCTCGCCCTTTCAGGCTTGGCCCGCGCGCCCTGCCCTGGGGCAGTCTCTGCGGGCGACGCTAGAGGGACTCACAGGAGTCCTCGTGAGTCAAGGGGGGCGCTGCAAATACCCTCCCATCTCCTTTCACTTTCCAATTAAACTCACACTGTGGGTAACGTCACGTTCTGCGGGAGGAAGCTGTGGCCAGAGGGGGAGGGGAGCCCTGGAGGTAACTACCACCTCCGGTGAAACAGGAGTCATCAATCAAGTCATCCACGTCCCCGAGAACACTTTCTGGGCGCCAGCCATTGTCCTACACGCTTCACAGTGATGCTCCATTTTTGGTCTCACAAGAACCCTATGGGGAGAATTATTACCCTCGTTTTACTGCATGAGAAAAATGGAAGTTCTCCACAGGTGCAAAGCAGCTTGCCAACTAGTAATGGGTTGGAATTTCCGAGTCTGAATCCTGACTCTACCATTTGGTAGCTGTGTGGCCTTGGGTGAGTCACTGAATCTCTCTGGGCATTGGTTTTCTCACCTGTCCCACAGTGACCACATATCATCTCAACCGTGGGGCTTTCTTTCGAGAGACTTTCAAGAGAGAATGAAAATGAAGGTCTCCGAGAAGTGGCAGATACCTAAGACGCTCATGCAGAGAGTTTGAGAGCTGTGTCCTTCAAGGCTCACACGTCACCTCCTCTGGGAAGCCCTCCAGGATGTCGCTCACCCTACACAGATGTTTTTCATCCCTTTAGCTGGGCTCCCACACCTTGAACTGGGTTTATTTTGCAAGTTTTGAATGAGAGGAAGGGCCTGTTCCCGGGGCTGGCACTTGTGCACACTTACTTCTACCTGTTAAGTTTGCTGGCCACCTGCCTGCGGGAGTTAGAAGGGCTGGCACAGAGCTGCACTCGTTTGGGTCCACCCAGGGCTGGGCACCGACAGGAGGGCAGCGGCTAAGTGACTGAAGGAACCAACACCCAAGCAGGAGGGACCAGGCACACCCTGCCCAGCCTCAGAGACAGACCCCAACAACTGCTGCCCAGTCTCCTTCCCTGATCCCCCACCCAGTGCCCCCACCGGGCTGGTGAGAGATCTGGAACCTTGGCCTTCTCTCCCTGACTCACTGATGCCTGGTGTACCCAAGACCCTCAGAGACCTGGGCCTCAGTTTCCCCATCCGGGAAGTGGGTCTAGCAGGGCATGCTAAAGGATTATGACATCCTTTCATGAAAGGCTCCGAGGTTATCCAATGTTGGCTCTAGAACACTGGTGGAACTGGTGGGTAGATAAAACCTCTCCCCTACCACAGTAATCAATCTTTATCTGCTCCCCTAATGTCAAGAAGACAACGATTTTCACCACTGGACCAATTGGTAGCATCAGGATGGATGACGAAGAGATTGAGATTGTTCACAGCTTCAGTTTGCTTGGCTCCACAGTCAATAGTCTTGGTACCAGCAGCTAGGAAATCAAAAAATGTATTGCGATGGGAAAGTCTGCTGTTAGGGACCTCTCTAAAGTACTCAAGAGCAACAGTGTCTCTCTGGAGCCTAAGGTGCGCCTGATACAGGTCATGGTCTTTGTAATCACTTGTTATGCATCATAACAATGACTAGGGAGGATAGAAGGAGAATTGATGCCTTTGAGCTGTGGTGCTGGAGAAGAGTATTGAATGTTCCATGGACTGCCAAGAAAACAAACAGATTCATCCTGGAGAGGGTTAAACCAGGCTACCCCTTGGAGGCAAGGATTCTGGGGCTTCGTCTGACATACTTTGGACATGTTGTAAGGAGAGACAGGTCCTTGGGGAGGGACATCATGCTTGGGAGGGTGGAGGTACAGCGCAGGAGGGGAAGACCCTCTATGAGGTGGATTGATTCAGTGACTGGGGTAATCGGGATGGGTGTGTCAGAGGCAATGCAATTGGCACAGGATAGAGCAGGGTTTAAGGCTGTTGTACATAGGGTCGCTACGAGTTGCAAACGACTCAACGACTCAACGGTACATGATAACAACAACAGGTCTCCTAAGTAAATGTACAATCCAGGAGAGGAGCAGGGACATGAGCTATTAAAGGGCATGGTGCAAAGGGAGCTCTGGTGGCCTTAGGGGCAAAGAAGCTGCACTGTAATATTGAAGACTTGTGGTTCAAATCCCCCAGATGCTCTGCTGGAGAAGGAGGGAGGGGGGAGGGACAATCTCCTCCTGGGCCAGTGGGATCTGATTCAAGGGCTCACCACAAGAAAATAAAAAGGAAACAAAAGGGAGGGGCATAGTGTATCCCATCCTGCACTGCTGGGAGGTCGGTGGTTCCAATCACCAGCTTCTCTTAAAGAGCCAGACAGGCAGTTTCCTCCCACAAAGACTCACCTGATGTGCAATCACCACAAGTCAGAATCAACGCGAATAACAATGGGTTTGGGTTTATAAGGCTGTAAGAAGGCCTGGTGGTGCAGTGAGTAAAGAATGAAGGCTTCTAACCACAAGGTTTGAACCTACCAGCTGTTACAGTGATAAATGAAGAAATCTGTTTTTGTGAAAATCACAACCTTGGAAAATCTCTCTGCCCTACACTGTTCTGTGAGTCAGAATCGATTTGATGGCAATGAGGTTTTGGGATTTGTGGGGTTATTTTTGGGTGTTTTAGGGGGTATAGGTTGCTGTGTCTTCAAAACAGATGTCCTACTCACTCATACACCTGGGTGGGGGCTTCTGACTAGACTTGTGGTGCTCTCGGCAAAGCACTCAGCTTCACCCCGCCCCCAGGGCCCCCAGTGGAACCTGGAGTTTAGACATATGGTCCCCTGGGATCCACCCAAACTGCCACCCAGCTGTCTTGAAATGTCTCCAGAGCAGAGCAGGAAGTCACATTCCCAAACACCCGTCCCCAGAGGGAATTGCCAAGGTTATCAACCATGCCAGCCAGGCCTCCAGGGAGCTGGTTCTGTCACCGTCAGGTATCCGGTGTCTGACCTGCCATTTGCCCGGGGCTGTGGCCACCCTGCTGTAGTGTTTTACGCATGGTCCATCCACTTCCTGTTGTTCTGAGAAGCCCTGACCTGAGAAGTGCAGGGGGCTGAGGTCTCTCGGCTCTGTGTCCCAGTGAGGAGCCCAAGGGGGGTCCTGGGTGGGGGTCACCCACCGGGGGAGGGGCATGTCCTGGTGGAAGGGTCTCATCTGTCTCATGGACTTGAGTTGTGGATGACACTTTTAAGACACCTGGCATCATTCCTGCTAGGCCGCTCCCCTGCCCTCTGTGATGTCCACCTGAGACTGGACATGGGCACCAAGTGGAGATGACTTCTTATCCTCACATGGGGGTCAGATCTAGGGGTCCAGGGAAGGGGCTGCTGGTACCTGTTCCCACCAGCTTATGGGGGTCAGATGCCCCCCGGCTCCACATTGGGCAAACGTCAGTCACTGTCTGCTCACAGCCTCAGAGTGCTGTCACCGATGTGTGTGTGTGTGTGGGTGTGTGCGTGTGGGGCTACATTTACAGCGGTGCCCCCCCCAACACCTGCACACCCTGCCAGCCCCTTTCTGTAACCTTGGTGTCCTGTTCCCGTGTCGTTTGATGATTTACATGCTAGTCTTTCTGCTAAATGTCAGGGACAAGGTCTGATTCATTCCAAGCCTCCCACACTGCACATGGGGTAAAACTCAGACACACTTGCCCGGCTGCGTAGAATTCATTTCCCCTTGAGAACTGCTGTACGCACAGCTTCCTTCCTCTCCGCACCCAGGGTGAGCGCTCAAGTTATGCCAACCTGCCCCTTCTACCCAGCGGCTGTTGACCCTGTTTCCACTCAAAGTGACCCTCAAGTGCATGTCCGAGGTGGCCAGTCTTTGTGGGAGGAGGCTACACCCATCTTTCTCCCAAGGAGCAGCTGGTGGGTTTGAACCACTGGCCTTCCCACTAGCAGCCCTATACATTATGCACTGTTATCACCAGAGTTCCTTCCTTCCTTTATACCTCCATGCGCAAAGCAGGAGACCCAGTCCCATCACCAGAGGGTGCCACGGACCTGCCCATCTCTAGACCTCAGTGTCCCCGCCTGTGAAATGGGCACCATCCCTTCTGAGGCCAAGATCCATCCAGGGCAAACTGCCCTGGTCCAGGTTGGGGTGAGGAGCAGTTCTTTGTCTCAGTAACACAAAGCCCTGTTTGTGATGTTGGTGAGCAAGATTCTGGGCAGGGAGCCACGTGGCACAGGAGGCCACAGAGGGAGAGCCAGGCAGGGCTTCCCACAGCCCCCCAGGGGGCTCGCTGCCAGGGACCCCGGCCTAACACGTCCCCTCCTCCTGGGGCTGGGGAAGAAAGCAGGTGTCCTTCTGTCAGTCGACACCCCTACTTCTTCCTCCCTCAGCCCGACTCCCCTAGGTGATCGCCCCGCCGCCTCCTTGGAATGGAGAAGTAGGAAGAGGGAAGTTGTTGGGGCGTGAGATATGAAGGGTGGAGAGAGTGGATATTTCCAGAAGCTGTGGGTTTGTGGCCAAGGGCAAGGCCAGGAAAGAAGCTGTGTCCCTCTGTCATCAGCAGCCAACCCAGAGCACCGTCAGGAGGCTGAGCTAGCGGCCAGGGAGGCCCCTAGAGGACAGAGTGGGGACAACAGCCCATTTAAGAGAAGGAAAAACTGAGGTCTTTGGGATGAAAACGCTAAGACCGTAGCTCCCAACTTCCTGAGCCAGTGTAGGGACCTTCTCCTCTAAGTTTGCAGGGGTTCCCAGGGCTCATTGCTGTGTCGTGTACAAACACCAGGCCCTCTAACTTCTCAGCCAGTATTCTTGGGAAGTTACTTAACTCTGTCACTTGTAGCACAAACCCAACCCTTCCTGGCCCCATTTAGCCTCGACATGGCCCAGCTGTCTTTGAATTCTGTACACAGACTTCCAGGCATTTGAGTGTACGAAGTGTTGCCCTGCTAACCCAATGGTCAGTGGTTCAAATCTACCAGCCATTCCTTGGGAGAAAGACAAGCCATCTCCTCCCTTAACGATTTGCCCCCTTGGAAACCAATAGAGGGTTGGTAGGAGTTAGAATCCACTTGGCCAAGGGGATGGTTTTTGGTTGATGAGGGAACCACATTCTTCTGCCCCTGGGCCTTTGCACATGCTATTACCGTCCAGGTGGAAGACCCAGGTGTGCTTGTTATATCATCCTGAGAATTTGTCCCTAAAAGCTCCCCCTGCTGGGCTATTCCCAGGATTACACTGGAGACAATGTCCACAGTTTCCCTCCAATCTCCCCCATGCACGCCCCTCATCCAGACCCAGATCCCCTGTCCCTTTCACATCAACTTCCTTCAGGTGGAAAGAGGGGACCCTTGCACGTGCTGTAACTAGGCTTTGCGTCCTGTGAGATGAATCCAAGACAGGCCCCAGTGCAGACACAGACCTCAAAGTGCTGAGAGAATGTGGCGGACCTTTCCTGAGAGTGACAGCCAAGGACCAGCCCAGGTGTGGAGCACCCAGAGAGGCAATGATTAGCCAAGGGACCCCCATCGTCTTCACTGCACCCCAGTTCTGATTCAGGATCCAAACCAGCACTCCCCTCCCGGTGGCCCCTCCCTCTCCCTAAGCCAGGAAGCGGAAGGTTGTGTTGGTGGTTGCCCTGGCAACCGGCTCAGGCTTGGTTGCATACAGAGATCACTGAGCACGCTGCTACTCCCTGCCCCCCATCAGAGCCCCCAGGCCCTCCTAACCCCCAAGTGTGTGCGGAGGCTCCCCCAGTGGAGAAGGGTATGGCTGTGTCCTGGGAGGAGTATTTCCGACTGGCCTTACAGGAGAAGGTGAAGCGGTGAGTGGCCGTGCGGTGGCAGAGAGAGCTGGAGGAAGAAGGGCAGGAGAAAGTGGGGAGGCCCAGCCCCTTCCTGCCCCTCTCCCCAAGTCCTGTCTTCCTCCGAGCATTCTGGTTTCCGTGAATTATTGTCCCACTTCATAAAGAGGTTCTGGTGGAGTGGTGTGTGAGGTAGTGGGCTGCAAACTGGAAGAACAACAGGTCCAGTAAACCTTGGGAAACACATGGGCAGTTGCCACCCATGAAGATTTACAGCCTCAGAAAGCTGAGGGAGGTTTCTCGACGCTCCTGGGCTTCAGTGGGTCCCAAAGAAGACACTGAGGGTCAGAGAGGACCTCGGACTTTCTCAACTGAGTTAGAAAGGAGCTGGACCCATACCGCAGGTCTCTAACCTGCTCCTGCGCCCAGCTGACTTCCAGCTGAGGTGAAGTCATTCGCACCAACGTGGGAAGGACTCCTGGCAGCCTGCTGGCCACCTCTGCCTGCCTCCCTCACCTCCCCCTCCTTCTCGTGCTGCCCTGCAGGGAGAGACCGGAGCAGACCATGCCCCCCTGCCCCGCTGTGCTGCAGCTACTGGAGAAGAAGCAGGAACTGGAGGATGCGGACAGGGACCTGCAGGCCCAGAAGGAGGTGACCAGAACGAATAAAATAGGAATAGGGGACTGAGCAATGAGAGAATGCCTGGAGCCTTGGTTTCCTCGCCTGTAGAATGGGAATCAAGTGAGACTCGCCGTTGATCCACATAAGCATGCATGGAGCACCCACTGTATACTGGGCACTGCAGACAGGACTGGGCAGGAACTGTGGGAGTCCAGAGGAAAGCTCGAGAACTCCACATGGGAGTAGTCAAGGAGGGCTTCCGGGAGGAAGTGATGTTCTGTAAGGATTGCTGACTGACAAGATAGCTTATCTAGCAGAATGGTCAAGTCAAAGCAAAGAGGGTAAGGTGAGCCCCCCCAAAGGAAGGGCAGGGACCCTGGAAGGCCGGAGCCACAGGAGGTACTTGGGCGTCATCCTGATGACTGTGGACTTGGGTAGGTTTAACCAGGGGAGCAGCTGGCAAGTTCAAGTTCAATAGGTTTGTTGTTACTGTGTACCACAGCGTCAGAACCAACCTATAGCTGACCCTCCGCGGGTTTTCAGAGACTGAAGACCACAAGAGAGTTGAGTGCCCACCTTTCTCCTATGGAGCAGCTAGTGGATTCGAACCGTATACCTTTGAGATTGCAGCCCAATTCCTTACTGCTAAGCCACCAGAGCACCCCAGTACAAGAAGGACAAACTTAAGTGGCAAACCTCAGTCCCTCCCTCAAACTTAGCTTAAACCTCTCAAAAAAAAAAAAAAAAAGACGCCCCTCTTCCCACACCCAGGTGTTCCAGGCCAGGATGGTAGCCCTGCAGCAGCGCCGGGAACAGCTGGAACAGAAGAAGGGGGAGCTAAAGGGGTCCTTCTCCCGCTTTGACAAGTTCTTGCAGGTAGGCAGCAACCGGTGGAGGGCAAATGGGTGAAGAGGAACACAAGCCTAGAAATCTATTACAGGCTAGACCAAAACAGAGATCACCCTTCTTTCTCCCCTGGAGGGGCTACTAGATTGGAACTGCCCAATTCCGTCAACACCTAAAACCCTCAGCCCAAACCTAAAAGGTCATATAAATAAAAGAAGTGGGCTAAGGAGTGCAAAAGAGAGTGGCGTGAAGTACCCACAGCATTCCCTGCAGCATTTAAAAGGAGTGACGGTGGCATGGAGATACTCCTGGCTGAATCTGGCCGCACAGTGACCATGGTAAGAGTGCCAGTGTTGGGGAGGCCCCGCCCCTGAGGTCCGCTGTCTCCTTCTCCGGCCTGCACTCCAGGACTCGGAGGCCCGGCGCAGCCGCGTGCTTCGCAGGGCGGAAGAGGAGCGGCACCGCGCGGACCGCCAAGAGGCCGAGGCGCAGCGGCTGTGCGCGCAACTGGAGGCGCTGAGGGAGGAGCGCGCAAGGCTGCAGCGCGCACTGGAGCGCCTGGCGCCCTGCGCTCACCTACTCGCACAGGTTCTGGAGCGACTTCCAGAGGTGAGCGCAGGCCAGGAGGCATTGGGGTTCAAAGCTACAAGGTGCAGTTGTGGATGGCTTGGGGCAGGCGCACTCCTAGAGTGCTTACTAACCCGCGTGCCATCGAAGGTGACTGATTCTTAGGGACCCGATGAACAGCAGATCTGAACCTGAACCTTGCCCTATCCTGCACCGTTCTTACCATATACTTGAGCCTATTGTTACAGTTACTGTCAGCCCACCTCCTCAAGGACCTTCCTCTCATTATCTGACACCCCCCCACCTTTCCCTGCGTGATGTCGTCTTTATCCATGGTCTGACCTCTCCTGACCACATGCCCAAAGTATGTGAAATGATGTTGACTATCCTTACCTCTAAGGGGCACCCCCAGCTGTACTTTCTCCAAGACAAACTTGTTAGGTTTTTTGGTGGTCCACGGGGTGCTCAGTACTCTTCTCCAGCACCGCAATTCAAACACATTAATTCTGTTTTGTTTTGGTTTTTTTTGTTTTTTTGTTTGTTTTACATTAATTCTTCTTTTATCAAACTTACCTATTGCATAAGACGTAATTGAAGAGATTATGGTGTGAATCAGGTGCACCTTAATCTTCAAACTAACGTCATTACTCTTTAGAATTTTGGAGAGGTCTTTGACAGTGTATTTTCCCCAGTACAACAACATACCTTTTCATTTCTTTTCTTTCCTTTTTTTTTTTGGTTTTGTTTTGTTTTTGTTGTTTTGGGTTTTTTTTACCTTTTCATTTCTTGACTGCAGCTACCATAAGTGTTGATTGCCGATCTAAGTAGGATAAAATAATTGACAATTTTTATCTTTTCTCCATCTATTAATTACTATGTTGCCTATTGGTCCACTGGTGAGAATGTTAGCTTTCTTGATGCTGTGATGTAATCCATATTGAAATCTGTTGTCTTTGATCATCTGCAACAGTGTTTCAAAGTCCCCTTCACATTCAGCAAGCAAAATTGTATCATCTGAATAATACAGATAGTTGATGAGTCTTCCTCTGATCCTTGCAGAAGACTCACTGTTTGAAGCCTAACTATATACTTAGAACACTATGTTCTGGATTCTTTCCTATAGACTAGTGAAGTGTCCTTGTTATTGTCAAGTTCATTTCACAGAAGGGGAAATCGAGGTTCAGAAATCTAATTCTTTTTTTTTAATTGTTATTTTATTATTTTGTGTGTGTGACTGGTATAGGAGGAGATTGCCCCTCCTTCTCCAGCAGAGCATCTGGTGGATTCAAACCACATACCTTTGGGATTGCAGTGCAGCCACCGGAGCTCCCTAGAAATCTAATTCTTACACAAAGTCACCTCATCACACAAATGGGGGAGGTGGACCCAGTTGTCTGAAAAATATTGGTTAAATGACTCAAGGGTGGATGTTAATGGCAAGTGGTGAATGGAATCTCATCTCAGATCTGTTCCCACTTGCGGGGCAGGGGCTGTGTAATGAATGCTCCCATTTTACAGCTAAAAACTGAGGTGGTGCTGGGAGAGCAAAGCAGGCCAGGAGACAGGAGGAGGGCAGCGGACTGCTGCCCCATGTGAGCTCCCCTGGCATCCCTACCACCCCCAGTTCCAGGAGGTGTCTGAGCTGGTGGCGCGCTTTGATGGCCTGGCCAACACCCTGGTGGCGCAGAGACGCACGGAGCGCGACCAGCGGGCGGAGCTGGAGGCGGCACGGGCGCGGCTGCAGCAGCTGCGGAACACCTGGCAGGACGAGGTGCTCCAGCGAGCACAGGAGTGCGCGCAGCTGCAGGAGCGCCTGGAGGAGGCCCGCGAACGCAGGCTGCGCTGGGTAGGGGATGCGCTGGGAAAGGCTGCGCTGGGGAGGTGCTGCGCGGGGTAGGGAATACACTGGGTATGGTCTCCAGGGGGCGGTGGGGGTCCCAAAGCCTCGCTCTGAACGAGCAAGTGCCAGGGGTGATGAGGGCTGAGCGAAATGCTCACCAAAGAGGGCAGCACATGGGATACAGAGGGTCGGTCCTCCCCAAAACCCGATGGCACACCTGCCCTTGACTGGGGGGTAGTGGATGCGGACAAGGTGAGAGATCT
>NW_006400054.1:2024156-2034048 GCF_000299155.1 Elephantulus edwardii
GGGTGCTGTTTCACCAGGAATCCAAGTGGATTCAGATCCAGAACACAGCGGCAGCCAAGACCCTGCTCCTGGGGCGCACGAGGATGGCAGCCCTCAACCTGTTCCAGGTCGTGTGCCAGCATCTGAGGCAGCCGCCCGCCTTGGTCCTGGAGGACACAGAGGGGCAGCTGGAGCAGGTGAGGGGCTCTGGATGCCACTGCCTGGGCCCCCATGCTGTTCCCTCATCAGAAATGAGGAGAATCCCACCATGGCTGGCAGCTGGGTTAAGCATGGCCACCTGTGGGCAGGACTTGGTGCCCCCCGGCCACAGGACTCCGCCAGATGGTCACTCAGTGACCTGCTCGCTTAAGGAAAGTGAAGTCCTCTTCTGCAACTCTTCCCAGTGCCAGACAGTGCTGACGGACTCTACCTTATGCCACGAACCCCCTTTTCCTCTCAGTGTTCAACGGCTCAGCTAAGTAGCCCTGAGAAGAAACTGCAAGGCTTTTAATCCTTGAAATGTTACCAGTAATCCGATTGGACCATGTCCAGTTACTGCCCAGAGTTTCCACTGGCTGTCAGTTGACCACCAGGCCTTTAATCCTAGTCTTAGAGCTCGGTGAACCTGACCACCATGGGTGACCATGCTGCTATTTTAAAATATTGGTGACATAACTGCCCACCGCTATACACAAGGCACCACAGAATCACAAACGGGCAGAGGGGCGGTCAAGTATGCCTTTCATGTTGTTGGCATGCACCATCAAGTCGGAACCAACCCACAGCTGATCCTCCAGCGGGTTTTCAGAAGCAGTAAATCACATGGAAGAAGATTGGCCGTTTTTCTCCCATGGTGCAGCTAGTGGATTCGAACTAGGGGCCTTTGGGTTGGCAGCACAATTCCTTGCCACTTTCATGTTGAGTGCAGTTGATTGCAGTTTACAGTAAGTTGTCCCACAGGGTTTGAGATGTTTTAAGTAAGTGGGCCAACGCAGAGGTGAGAGGTCACAAACCACCTGAGAGTCAAGCCTGCTGGCCTAAAATCCCAGTTGTCTGCAGGACCTGGGCGTGAGGGTTGGACAGCAACGCAGGGGCCAGGATGTGACTGTCTCTTGCTGGGTCCCCAGGTGAAGCTGTTCATCCAAGACCTTTCCAGCACGCTGGCCAGTGTCCATCAGGAGGAAACTTGAACTAGGTAACCAGGGACAGGAGGGCCAGTGGGATTCCCATGCTTCCTGTGGGGGTATGAGCCAACTGACCCTTCCAAAAGCGTTTCCTCAGAGCAGGGGGGGGGGGATGCTTAACGACCCCCAGCAAGTGCTCATTAAACGTGGCTGGCAGATATGGTGATGAGAAGTGGTCTGGGGGTGGTGGTGTTTGGAGGTCTGGGGGGGGGGTGTCAGAAGACCCTGGGGCTGGGCTGGCTGTGACCTGGAGCACAGCAGACATTGTTAATCCCTTCACAGCCAGAGGCAACCCTGTAGCCGCAAGGAAGCAGGGTCTTCCAACCTCACACTCTGCCACCAAGCCCCTCACTCAGCCTGTTTCCTGTTCACACGCTCTGCGGCCCACCCACCTCACCCTCGGCTGGGATTGGATTATGCATCTGTAACTGCTTATAGACTGGTTACAAAAAGGGAGAAGACAACAATGTCCCAAGTGTTTCATCTACTGTACCCCGCCATGATTTCCGACAGCAGCTGTTCCCCCTTTATTCCGTTCCCCTCTCCTCCATGTTTCTTGGGGTCAGTGGTTCACTGGAAGGTCTTAACGGAGAAGCCGTCAGGGAAATGACTCAAGTGACTGTGGGTGATGCAGGCCGGTGGCAGAGACTGGTGAGCCGTGGGCCGGGACCCCGCAGCCTGTCAGGTGTGGTGCAGCTGGGTGCTGTACCCCACGATGGCAAGCACCCCAAAAGAGAGCTAGCCTCAAGTTCTCAGGAAGCTGGGCTGCAATCCGAAAGTCATATGGTTTGAATACACCAGCTGCTCAGGGAAAAATGGGCAGTCTCCTCCCATGTGATTAACGGCCTCTGAAAACCCAGCGGAGGGCAAGCTTTTCCACAGGACACAACGGGCTCATATCCCACCCTAATCCTATCCCCTTAATACAATGAATACTTCACTGAATAAACAGTTCACTGGAGGCTAAGCCAGTTGGAACAATAAACCTTTCGCAGCACATCTTACCTGGGTCTTCCCCTCCCCCCAGCTTCCCAAGTTGATTAGTAACTCCCGTCAAGCAGAGATGTTCAATAAAGACTTATTTATTTTAAAAAAACACATCCCTGGACTGATTCCCAACATACAGTCAAGTGGCCAACTCAAGGCTTGGGCTGCCTGGCTTTGCTGGTGAACTCCTAGGCACCTGTCAAAACCCTGCTGAAACAGCCCTGCGGCCCACAGGAGGGCCCTCCCCTCCAGTGCCCGGCACAGGCCAGGCGTGCAAGCGTCCTCTGCAATGTCCACCTTGGGCCTGGTCCTCACATCCTCTTCCTCATCTTGCCCTTCTTGGAGGGGGCGCCCCGGCCGAAGGCGCCCCGCTGCAGCTCCTGAACCCGGTGGCGGTTGCGGGCTGAGAGCTGCTTGAGGCCTCCCCGCTGCAGGAACCGCATCTTCTGGGTCCGGCGCCGCTGCTTCAGGATCTGCTGCTTTGTCTTCAGCTCCGAGTGTCTGCGGCCCGCGGGGGTAGCAGGGGCGCGGGGCTGGGAGGCGCCTGCAGGGAGGAGGGGGTCTGGGAGCTCAACCCTGGGGTCGACGTCCCTGTGTCTCCTACCACAAGCCCCCAGGACTATCCCCTCACCCCTACATCCACTGCTCTGGCCTCTGTTCCAAGCACAGAGGATACTTAATAAAGGCTAGACAGTCTAGCGTGGACTCACAAATTCTAATTAGGACCCAACTCACTGCCATTGAGTCTGAACCACTCATACCAACCCTTGAGTGAGTTTTCAGAGGCTGGGAACTGCAAGGGAAGGAAACTTCCCATCTTTCTCCCGTTGAGGTGGATTTGACCTGCCTGTCTTTATGTTGGCCTGCCTGGCTTTGCGGGCAAACTTCTAGACACCCTTCAAAACCCTTCTGAAAAGTACAGCTTCTTACCCACCAGAGCTCCCTGAATGAGAAGGACTGGGGTTCAAATCCCAGCTGTGACTTCTTGGAGCCTGGGCCAAACACCTAACTCTCCGTGCCTCGACTTTTCACAGCTGTGAAGTGGGCGTAACCGCACCCACTGCAGCAGGTTCTGCTGAGGCGTGAACGCACGCAAGGTGCTCAGAACAGGGTTGATCCACAGCCGGCACTGCTTCTGCTGCCACCTGGTCTCCTGAGATCCAGTGACCCTGGAGGGCACGGTGGACCTGTCTACAGGGCTTCCAGAGCTGTGACTCATCGTTTCTTGTTTTGCTGTCGCTGGTGGGTTCGAATCGCTGACTTTTGGTTAGTGGGGCCTGCTCCTAGCTCACAAGGCAGAGCGGCAGCCCCGACTAGTTGGACAAGCTCAAGGAAAGCCTGTTCTTCCAGCTCGTAGAAGGGCCACGGCCTCCCTGGCTCCCCCCCAAATCCTGCTTCCTCCTCTGTTCCTCTCTCACGGGGCCCTCCTCACAGCAGTGACCTTTCAGAGCTCAAAGACAGGTGGTCATTAGGGTGGCCCTGATGTTGCCACTGGACAAGGGCTCTTGGCGGGGACCCTGACCTTTAGCGAGGACAGCAGCACACCCCACAGAAAGACAGACAGAACGTTCACATTTAGGACACGGGAGAACACAGACACTCAGAGAAGAGAGGCAGAAACTGATAGCAAGAACCGAGACAAGAAGACAGATGAAGAGGAAGAGACAGAGAGAGACAGGGACACAGAGAGAGAGGGAGAGAGAAAGAGAGAGATACGGACACAGAGAGAGACAGGGACACGGAGCGAGAGAGACAGGGACACAGAGAGAGAGAGAGAGAGGGAGAGAGAGACAGAGGGACACAGAAAGAGAGAGAGAGAAAGACAGGGACATAGAGAGAGAGACAGGGACACAGAGAGAGAGAGACTAAGACAGGGACAGAGAGAGAGACAGGGACACAGAGAGAGAAACGGAAACAGAGAGAGAGAGAGACAGGGACACAGAGAGAGAGGGAGAGAGAAAGAGAGAGAGATATGAACACAGAGAGAGAGACAGGGACACAGAGAGAGAGAAAGAGAGAGATAAGGACTTAAGAGACTTGGACAGGGACAGAGAGAGGGAGATAGTGACACGGAGACACACAGAGAGAGAGAGAGAGATAGGGACATAGAGAGAGACTTGGACAGGGACAGAGAGAGAGAGGGAGACAGTGACACGGAGACCGGGACAGAGACCCAGAGGCAAAGATGAGGGAGATTCTCAGACAGACGAGCTCAGAGCTGGACGAGGACAGAAGGTGGCCCCGACGGCAGTTAGGCAGGCCTGAGGCTGAAGGACACTAGACGCCCCGAGTCACCCAGGGGGACAGATGCCTATGGGATTGTGGGTATTGTTGGTGCTTAGGGGGTCCAAGTACACTGAGGGGGTGCACCCTACACCAGGGCTGTGTGACATTAGTAGCTCCTCTGCCCCGTCCCTCCGTGCCTCAGTTTCCCCACAGCCCACCTGCTCTGCCCACCGTCCCAGCCAGCTCTTACCTCGGCCACGGCCCCACTTCCCACCTCTTCTCTCGGGGCCTCGCCGCTCCCCCGGCCCCTCTTCCTCTGAGTCCCGGTCGTCAATCTTCTGCTTCTGCTTCCACTTCTGGTAGCTGGGAGCCGGTTAAGGAGGGTGCCAGGCTGGAAGTGGGGTCCCCCCCCGCCCCGGGCACGTGACCCCTCTGCCCTCGCCCCAAGGATACAGGTCCCGCTTGTAGGAGCTGTTGATGTAGCGGCCGCTCTCAGTCTTGATCTTCTTCTTCTCCTCCTGCTGCGTCTGCCCCACAAACCGCTTCTTCTTCCGGTCCCTGCGGAGGGGCAGGGAGTTGGGGGGCTGCAGAGGAGGGGCCTGGGCAGCAGCCTCCTCCGGAGCCCCTTCCCATGTTGTTGGGGTGATTAAAGGCAGGTCAGGCACCCAGCAGGTGCTCCCGGGCCTGGAACCTGGCGCACGAGGGACTGCAGGGACCGGGCAGTGGCACCAGCTGGGGGCCTGGGAGGCCTGGTCAGGAGGAGGGGCCTCCTCGGGGCTGCTGCCCAACTGAGCCCTGAAGACAAATCCTGTCACGTGGGCCACTGAGTACTTGCGGGTGCAAAGGGCTGCGGACCCCGCCCGCAAAGACCAAACTCAGGAAGCCCACGGGCGGCGAGGTGATTCTCCCTCACCACGAACCTGCAGGACAGACCCGAACGGCCACCGTGTGGGGTTCCCGGGCTGTGGTCTTCACAGCCTCAAGATGACGAGTGGAGTACCTCGTCTTTCTCGGGGGAGCGGCTGGTGGGTTTGAACCGATAAACCTCGTTTGCTGCTAAGCACTTTAACCACCATGCCACTAGGGCGCCCTCTGTAAAGACCAATCAGCCACAAAGAAGGACCTATGTGGTCAGGATCCCAGACGCCGGGGGTCAAATCGAGAGGCACCGGCCTCCTGTGTGTGACGTCAGGGGAGACAGGATGGGGGACAACACCCTGCTGGGCCTCGGGGACAGGACAGGACAAGCTGGCTCCTGGGGGTACCATCCCCGGCGGGGTCAGCGCCCCGTCTACTCACCACTTGAGCTGCTGCCGACCCCGGTTCATATTCTGGGCTTCGTCCCCCATCAGGTCCAGGACGGCACCGGCCACCTGCTGCTCGAAGGCCCCACTGTCCCCGACGCTCAGGCTGCAGAGGGGGTGGGGGGCCATGATGGGGGGACGGCAGTTGTGCAAACCCAGGACCCAGCCCCACCGTCCCTGATACTACCAGGAGAAGAGGACCCCCATGAGCCTCCTGCCAGCCCTGGGACCGAGACCCATCATTCCTAATTCTCAGGCTTTGGAAGGCACGACGGGGAGCTGAGGGGCCCCCGGAGCCCCCTGCCTGGACCCAGAACCAAGCCCGGGTTCCTGATGCTACAGAGGGCATGAGAGCCATGATGGGGGGATGAGGGTTTCCCCAGAACCCCCAACTTGACCCTGAGACCCGGCCCCACCATCCCTGATACTGTAGCCAGGGTGGGAAGCATGTCGGGGGGCTGAGGACTCCCTGAGGCCCCTCCCTGTCCCTGAGACCCAGCCCACCCCATCCCTGACGCAGAGGCGGTGGGGGTGAGGTGAGGGAGGGGAGGACAGCGAGGAGAGCGCCCCTGGAGCCGCGCCCCACTCACCCTCGCTCGCTGTCGAAGTCCTTGGGCCGGTAGGGCACGTAGAAGTCGCGGTCCCGCTGCTGGGCCTCTGTCCGCCGCTTCTTGGCTGCCCCATCGGGGCCTGGCCGCCGCCGCTTCTGGCCTACAACCTCCATGAAGACGTCCTGGCCCCCGAGGCCCAGGGTCACACTGCAGCCCCGGACAGCCCTCCTAGCCTCTCCACCCACTAGCCCTGGCCAGGCAAGGCGATGGCCGGGGACAGACCCACAGGATGGTGACACGTGGCTGTGATGAGCTGGGGGCCGGGCCTTCTGCTGGACACAGGCTTACCAGGTACGGGACAGGCAGGGATGGGGACCTGTGAGCCCCAGCTCCCTGTCCACACCCATGAGCCCAGCAGGCAGGGTCCTATGAAGAGCCCACCCACGACCTCAGGGTGGTGTCTGTACCTTCACCAGGTCTCCTGTCTCCTCCTCCGCCTGCCGGAGCTGCTCCTCGGCTGGGGCCGGGCTGCTGGGGGCCGGTTCATTCCTGGTGAGGCCGCTGACACCTTCCTGTCCCCTCAGCTGGAAGCTGGCGATGGCTTTGCGGTCCCTCTGCCGCTTGGCACGCATCACCTGGCTGCTCGGGTCCCGGCTGGACGCGTTGATCTCAAAGATGGTCTGTGGGGGGAAACAACCCGAGTGCCCATCAACAAACGAATGGAGAGAGAAGCTGTGGTATATTCACACAATGGAATACTATGCTGCACTGAAAAACAAGGAACTCAAGAAAAATACAGAATGGGTGACCCTGCAGGATATTTTACTGAGTGAAATATCTCAGTCACAAAAAGACAAATATTGCAGAGGGCCGCTATGTGAAATGGGACTGACATCGGGGTTGAGGGAAGACAGAGAAGGAGGGGATAATTGATGTATACTGCATTGAAACAGATGAGGGAGAAAACTGTTCAAAAGGGATATATGATTGGGTATTCTTATCATGACAAGAGCCCAGAACGAACGCTGCATAGTGGAGTGGAGTTGGGGGGAGTGATTGTAGAACAACGAAAGAATTTTTCTTTTACTTTTCAAACAGAAGAGTGAACTGAGGGGGAGGCTGGGCAGGGAGAAAAGTTCAACAATGAACGAATGGAAATCCAAATTCTCTGTAAATTTTCATTAAAAAAAAAAAGATGGTCTGTGGGGGACACAGAGCCCTCAGCCCTCAGGCCCCATGCCCAATCCCACCCACCCTCACCGCTCTGTGAGGCCAGAGCCCATCACCCCACAGGGAAGGCTCGAAGTCCACCTGAAGCTGAGCCCAGCCGCAGCCCCCACCCCCCGCCCCGGACGCTGGCTTGTCTTGGGGCCACTTCCTTCGGTGCCAGATGCACACCAGGGATGCCACAGGGAGGGGGAGGCTGCTGTCAGGCCTCTGCAGGCTCTGGCCCTCACTGTCTATCCATCTGTAAGGTGGAGGTGGTTCCCAGCTGGGGACCAGAGATCAGCAGAGGGAGGTGCAGGGCAAGGATTTTCTAGAGGTGCTGATGGGACCCTAGGGTGCAGATTAGGAAGAGAGACCCTCGGTCCTGCCCCAGGTCAGGGCCACCGTCTTGGTTCCACACTGCAGTCATCACTGTGCCAAGCTCTTCCCGCTTTACCACAGCCCTCACCGCGCCCCAGAACCCTCGCTCCACATTGCGGCTGTCACGGCCCCAGACCCCTCACCCTACACAGTGCCCGTCAGGGTCCACAGTGGCCCCAGGCCCCTCGCTCCACGCCCCAGCCACTACCACACCCTGGGCCCTCACTCACCGCCCGCGAGCGGTACTTCTTGATGCTGTCCACCAGCTGCAGCCGCTGCAATTCATGTTCCTCGAAGCGCGAGCCTGGAGGGGAAGGGCTGTGAGGTCTCTGCAGGGCCCACCCTCGCCCCGCCACGCCCCCCACCTGCACCCCCAGCCGGGACTCACTGAAGAGCGGGTGCAGGCCCAGCCCCGCCAGGTCCAGCGCCTTGGCCCTCTTGATGGACTCGGGCGAGGGCGCCGGCCGGGAGCGCAGGTACTGCTGCTGCGCGTTGTCGGCCACGCGGCCCAGGCCCCGCAGCTCCAGCGACGCCTCCAGGGCGCTCCGCAGCCCGCTGTCCTCGTCGTCCACCACGCTCTGCGGCACCCGGCCCAGCACACCGTCCACGTGGGCTGCGTCTGCTGCCCACACAGAGCCCGTTAGGGTCCGCCTGGCCTGGGCCACCTGCCCGGGCCCCGGCCCTCCCTCAGCCCCTCTGTGCCAGGGCACCCCAAGAAAGAGGAGTCGCCATCATGTGAGTCCCACAGAGGTCAGCTTCCCAGAACACACAAAAAGATACACGGACACTGGACTGTGGTCTCTCAAAAGGCAACGGCTGAACCAAGTTTGACCAAAACGTAACAGAGACAAGTGGGCGTGAGGTCAGAACACTGGTGCCGACAGATTCGCCACGGACGGTCTGACTGCAGAAAAGCCGACACTGACACAGAGCGATGCAGTGCAGTACGTATAGAGAGGTCTGCCCGCGATAAACGCAACACCCTGCTAGTCTATAAGATAAGCACTGTGATGCTCTGATTTTAGAGATGAGAGAGCAATGGTTTAAAAGCTGACTGCTAACTGAAAGGTCAGTGGTTCAAGCCCACCACCTGCCTCCTGGGAGGACGCTGTGGCCCGTCCGTGTCCACAGACTCCCGGCCGTGGGGATCTGGTGGGCAGCTCCCCTCTGCTCTATACGGTGGTTCAGAGTCAGAATCAGCACAACAGCTGCGTGTGTTCAAATCCACCTCCACCTCCTCCCCAAGCCACTCCTGCATGAACTCGATGGGGAACCCCAGCTCCACTTACCCAAGGGCTCTCCGTGGGGGCGGGCAAGGGTGAGGGTCCGGCCCAGGAACAGATGCAGGTCCAGCAGGTAGGGGACCTCGTCTGGGGCAACCAGGGAGTAGGCTGTGCCGCTCCGGCCGGCCCGGGCCACGCGACCTGTGGGACGATACGTAGTCATCATCATCATCGTCATCATCATCAAACCCAAGAAGGGGGCCCACCCTAGGCACGTGGTGCCCTGATGGTGTGCACCAGGGCGGGCCCCTGCTAGCTGACCCAGGACCTCCTGCCCCAGGGCACTCTGGGAAAGCCAGAGAACCAGCACCAGGCGGTGGTCAAGCGGACCAAAAAGGAAAAAAAAAACACCAAGGATGCCCACCGCAGAGCTGACTGCAGGAGCCCCGGATGAGGGGCGATGTCAGGCTGTGCCCGCGGAGGATGGGGTGCGGGCTGGGCGCTTACATCACTGTTGTCAGCTGCCACTGCGTAGGACTCACAGCGACTCCACGGACAACAGACCCGAGCCCTGTCCTGTGCTGTCCTCACTGTCTCTGACACCCTCGAGCCCACTGCTGCTGTCACTGTGTCCGTCCACCCTGTTGTCATTACCACACAGCAAACAAGAAACCAGGCCTGAAGTCAGGACGTGTCACAGAGTGGACTGACCAACGCAGGCGACCCCACGTGTCACAGAAAGGACTGACCAACGCAGGTGACCCCACGTCACAGAGAGGACTGACCAACACAGGCCACCCCACGTGTCACAGAGAGGACTGACCAACGCAGGCCACCCCACGTGTCACAGA
>NW_006400054.1:2034148-2037116 GCF_000299155.1 Elephantulus edwardii
CAGGCCACCCCACGTGTCACAGAGAGGACTGACCAACGCAGGCCACCCCACGTGTCACAGAAAGGACTGACCAACGCAGGCCACCCCACGTGTCACAGAAAGGACTGACCAACACAGGCGACCCCACGTGTCACAGAGAGGATGGATCAACGCAGGCCACCCCACGTGTCACAGAGCAGACTGACCAACGCAGGCCACCCCACGTGTCACAGAGAGGATGGATCAACGCAGGCCACCCCACGTGTCACAGAAAGGACCGACCAACACAGGCCACCCCACGTGTCAGAGTGAAACTGTTCCACGGGGCTGTCTGGCTGGAACCACATGAAGACAGTGCCAGGCCTTTCTTCCACGGTGCCTCTAGGTGAGTCTGGATCAACTGTGCTTCCCAGGACCCTGCCCGTTTTAGATGCCAGGTGAAAGGCTGCAAAGGTACCCGGGGAAGAGCTGACAAGAGAGCCCGAGACTCAAAGAGAGGAGGTGCTGAGGGGTCATTCAGGTGGCCAAGGAACTGAGCAAGAAAGGGACAGGGATGCCCAAACTGAAAAAGAAAACAAAGCCAAAAGCCACACGAGTCTGTTCGGACTCACGGGGGATAGTCCCCCAGGCTCCCGAGGCGGTAAATCTTTACAGAAGCAGACTGTCACATCCTTCTGCAGCGGCTTGGCTCGAACTGCTCCCTCTGCGCTTAGCCCGACTGCTCTAACCACAGCATCCCCGGGGGCCCTGTACACGTGGTGCCTGGGCTGCGCCCCCGGTGTCTCCTGCTCTAGTCCCCTCCCTGGGCCTTGGTCTCCCCGCCTGCGGCAGCCGGATCCTGTGTGCACCTGGGCGACACCAGAAAGCGGGGTGGCCCCGGCACTCACCCACGCGGTGCAGGAAGAGCTTGCTCTTGGCGGGGAAGCTGTAGTTGATGACGTTGTCCAGCAGCGGGATGTCCAGGCCACGGGCGGCCAGGTCAGTCACGATGAGGGCAGAGCACTTGCCGTGCGAGAACTTGGCCAGGTTGATCTTGCGGGCCGTCTGGTCCAGGGCGCTGTAGATGTGGGCACAGCTCACCCCCTGTGTGGTCAGTAGCTGTGTGGGGACAAAACGGGGGGGATGAGAGATAAGGGACAGAGAGGAGGGGGGCTGGCCCTGGTGGCAGACAAGATCAAGGGCCTGGAGCCTGGAACCTTGGCTTTGCACCCCATCTCTGCTAGATGATTCAGGTCAGGGTCCCTGTTAGTACACACCATGCTGATGTTACCTCTCTACGGGGGCCACCTGAGGGACAAGTCTCATCCTGAACAGTCTTGGATTCTAACAGGCTGTGTGACCTTTCACAAGTAACTTAACCTCTCTGTGCTTCCATTTACTTCCTCAAGGGATCCAGGTGAGCTCAAGTACTTTCTGAGTTAATGTTTATCTGGTACTGAGTGCAGGGCCTGGGACATTGGGAAAGTACATACTATCCCTCAAAAAGGCCTGATTCCACCTGATTTGTGGGCGGCCTGAGCAGCTGCCCCACTGAACACATCGAGTGACTGAAGCCCAGTGAGCCGTGTCCACCGATAAAAGCCAGGGCTCAGCAGAGCCGGGTGGAACGGGCAGAGGGCCTGGCAGCCTTCGGGGGCGTGGGACACAGCCACGCCTTAGAGGTGTGCACAGGTACACCAGTGCCTGCGGGGCCACACCTCGGTCAGCCACCGGTCAACAGGTATATTCTTGCTGTTGGACACTGTCGAGTCGGGACCGACTCATCTCTGACCGTCCAGTGAGTTTTCAGAGGCAGTAAATCGCATGGGAAGAGACTGCCCGTCTTTCTCCCATGGAGCAGCTGGTGATTCGAACCGTATACCTTTCTGTTGGCAGCGTAGCTCCTTACCACTAAGCCGCCAGAGCTCCCCACACAGGTGTGGGAGCTGGTAATTGCTGTACCTGGCTAGCAGGAACAGGGTGTGTGTGTGGTGTGGTGTGGTGTGGTGAGGGTGTGATGTCACTTCCTGCACTTCAGTGTAGTTTTGGAGGTGACAGAGCGAGTCACCGTGGGCGTGGGTCTCCCAGTGCTGGTGAAAGGCACTGTGCCGCGACACTGTCATCTTTGACAAAGCGGTCCTGGGGGCATGGTGCACGTGCGCTGGGCAACCAAAACGCTGCTCCTCAAGAAGGACGAGCAGCCTCTCTCTGTAACTGTCCGCAGCTCGGGAAACCCCACAGAGGGTCGCCGACAGCCACAAGCGAGGAGACAGCCATGGCGGGCCATTCAACAATCTACCCAAGTTTGAAAGGCTGAGAAATCCCAGAATCTGACACAGAGACACAAAGCGAGCACATACTGTTGGAAAATTAGTAATTACAGATCTGCCTGATGGAGAGTTCCTGCAAACCTTCAATTTACAAACAATGAATCCTCTGCAAAACGCACTAATAGCAGGCATGTTTGTCAAGAGCTAGGTTCCTGCTGGTGTCTGGTGCTGCCCTCTGGTGGCAGCACACGGGATTGCAGCCTGAGCTCAAGGGAGGCCCCTTGGGTCCCAGCAGGGCCAGGTGGGGGGCCCCCACTCACCTCTGTGAGGTACTCGGCATGGTGCTTCGTGGCCACGAACACCACCGTCTGGTCCTGAGGCCGTACGACATTGCGCAGCAGGTGGAGCAGCACGCCGGGCTTGGTGTCCTCACGCACGTGGAGGAAGGTGGTCTGTGGGGAGAGGGAGGCAGGGTAATGTTAGCTGGCTCTGGGGTCCCAGCTGCGGACGGGGGAGAGAGTGGGACCTGCAGCTGCCTCACCTTGAGCTGCTCATTGAGCTTGGCGTCCACGTCCAGCCGGATGAGCGAGGGCTCCGTGAGGCCTGTGGAGGGCCCAGAGAGGGTCAGCGAGGGGACAGAGGCCCAGGGAGGGTCAGCGGGGGGACGGAGGCCCAGGGAGGATCAGCGAGGGGGACAGAGGGCGGGGAGGGGCAGCGAGGGGACGGAGGGCCGGGGAGGG
>NW_006400054.1:2037216-2040935 GCF_000299155.1 Elephantulus edwardii
GGGGACGGAGGCCTGGGGAGGATCAGCGAGGGGGACAGAGGGCGGGGAGGGGCAGCGAGGGGACGGAGGGCCGGGGAGGGTCAGCGAGGGGGACGGAGGGCCAGGGAGGGTCAGTGAAGGGATGGAGGGCCGGGGAGGGTCAGCGAGGGGGACGGAGGCCCAGGGAGGGTCAGCGAGGGCACCTGGCTCCAGTCCTGGCCCAGCCCGCACCCCAGGCTGGTTTGCTCACTCACCGGCCCGGGCAAACTCCACCAGAAGTTTGGGGAGCGTGGCAGAGAACAGCACCGTCTGCTGACCTCCGGGGAGGCGGCCGATGATCTCCTGCAGCTGTTCTGCAAACCCCATTTCAAAGAGCCTGCAGGGGCAGAGGGCAGAGGGCAAAGGTCAGGATAGGGGCAGGGCAGGGCTCGTCTCCTCATCCTGCATGATTTCTGCCCCAGTACCAATGTCACCCTCAAACACTTTTCCTTCTTCAACTCACTCAACAGACACCTCATCACTCTAAAGCCAGTCAAACCCCGACTCTGAGTGACCCCGTATGTGGCAGAGCAGTGCTGCACACAAGCTTTCAGTGGCTGATTTTCAGGTCTCCAGGCCTTGCTTCTGAAGTGCCTCTGGGTGGATTTGAACCTCCAACCTTGCAGCTGGCAGCCAAGTATGTTCACCAGTCATATCACTCAAAGCAAACCCAAACCCACTGGCCACTGAGTTGATTCTGACTCTTCATGAGGATTCTGAAGCGGTGACCCTTTGTAAAAGGAGAATGCCCATCTCCTGTCTACAGAGAGGCGGGTGGATTCAAACCAACGACCTTTGGGTTGGCAGCCCAGACCGTAACACACTACAGCACCAGGGCTCCTTCTCGTAAGCAGTAACGACCTTGAAACCGAAGTCTATACAGTCTGTTTCCTACAGTTTTGAAGAGTGCCACTGACTCTCTGCCAGACACAGTTCTAAGCGCCTGACGTGTGGACTTATTTCCTCCTAAGGCAGCCCTGCGAGGTATGAGCAATTTAATACCCATTTTACAGCTCAGACAACTGAGTCCTGAGACCTTGACTGACTTCTTCAGAGATGGGGAAGTAGCAAGGCTGGGATTTGAACTCACAACTGTCTGGCTTCAGAATGTCTGTGTTCTAGAGTTTGGTGGAACTCTTGGTCACCCTCCAAGCTTTGAACCAAATCATTCCCCGCTCCTTCTAACCCCCGACTTCTATGGTTCAACTTCCAGCCAGACAGGCCCAGAAGGTGAACAGTAACAGCAGGGACGTGCACACTGCTCTTTGGGCAGTCAGTCGACCTCATGAGATCAAAGGGCAGTATGTGTCCAGGAAGAAAGTACAGAAGGTGAACAGAGGGATGAATGGAAGCGAGAATCACAGGGAGGAAATGGGGAGAGCAGTGTTCTACTGAGGGAAATGACTGCAGCCCATGTTCAGTGAGGTGCATGAACCAGTGAATGAAAAAACAATTCGCTCAGTAACCTTTCACCCAAACCACAAGTTTTTTTTTAAAAAAAAGAAAATTAAAAAATAAAATAAAATTCATGTCTGTGAGTTTCACAGCCCTCTGATCCACCTAAAAATAATGCAAAATTAAAAGATGTCTGTTCAGGGAACCCCAGAGAGACCAGCTTCTGCACCACATCATGTGTGATCTGTGTTCCCCAGCTTGGGGAGACTCTGAGTTTGTTCTCACCTCATAGGTCCCCCTGGCAGAGCTACTTCCTGCGGCAACCCCACCACCTCCCTTTGCTTTCTCAGCCTGGTAACCAATCATGACCCAGATACGCAGGTGTGTGCACAGCCTTACCTGTCAGCCTCATCGAATACCACGTACTCCACGCTCTGCAGCTTCAGGTTCATCTCCACAGCCACGTGCACCAGCCGCCCGGGGGTAGCAATGATTCTGGAAGCAGGGTACACAGGCCAGGTCACTCCGGGGTTCAGGGGCACCACCTCTCACTCCCTGGACACTGGTCACCTTGGCAAGGGACCCCAGAGCGTTAACCCCAACCCATAAACTCACATGTCGGGATTTTCGTGCAGGGCTGCAAACTGGTCTTCCATTCTAGGGAGGAGCAAAAGTGTTAGGGGGGCAGGACAGGTCTATCTCATTCCAGAAACAAATGCACAAGTGAGTCTTGAAATCCCATCCCCATGAAGTGAGACCCTACGCTTACAGCTGAGGAAAGGCTATAGCTGACATATTAGGCAAATGCATTGCCTTCAGAAAAGATACAAATGGCAACTTACAAGGTAATTGGCTACAACAAACAGTTCCCCAAAGAGATGGGCTCTGTCATTAGACCAACGACACGTCCACCTGTCAGAAAGCAGCCAAGCGGCCACCGACCCACAGCGCCACCTAGCAACTAACCCTGAAACTGCTGGCTCCAAGTAGAACTCCTGTTCCCTACATCTCAAAGTGGCTTCCAATTACCCTTGTGGGTGCATTTGCCTAACTTTATCCAACTCTATTGTGTACCACTGAGTCAGAACTTATAGTTGACCCCTCCAGTGGGTTTTCAGAGGCAGTAAATCACACGGGAGGAGACTGTTAATCCTTCTCCTGTAGAGCAGCTGGTGGATTTGAATCAAGTACCTAGGAGTTGGCAGTGCAATTCCTTACCAATAAACCACCAGAGCTCCTTAAGTCACCTACAGTAGTCAGAACTGCAGGTGAGGCATCGCCCAGAGAGACCTGACAATCACAGGCTACAGACATAAGCACCCAAGAAGCAAACACTCCTTGGAACCAAGACTGGTTCTCAACAGTGACATTCAGGAGATTAAGAAAGCGCTCCCCTTCAGGAGGAAAGTGAGGAACTAGGAAGGATGGCAGGAGACCAGATCCTGAGCTTGGCCACTGCAGCCTCACCGTGCCCACTGGTCAGACATGCGTGGCACCTGATACCTTGGCACAAATACATCGGGAAAGAACACACTTTGCAAAGCTGAGCTACTACAGCCAATTCTCAATTCTGGGACACGGCTTTTTAAACAGCTCACAATCAGGCATGGAGAAAAAGATACATCCAGAAAAGAATGTCACGTTCTCACGGACTCCAGAGGCAGGGGAGGTGGAAGGACCCCGAAATCACTGCCTTGAACTCAAATCTGAAACTATGTCCTGAACGCGTTTAAAAACAGACAAGAGCTTAGCTTAACAAGTAAAAGAGGCCAGCTAGAGTATGATGAGTTGTCCACTGGGGGCGGGGGGGTGTGTGTGTCAGTGGACACCAACCAGCAGCAAGTAGAAAAGAGCTGGGAGGAATCTCTGGGGCCTGCACATTTGTGTCCACAAGAGATAACTCAGAAGATGATGGGAACAGGGCATACCTCCAACAACGTCAGTCACTAACTGTCCACAGAGAGGCTGCTCAAGGGGTGTACACTCTGCAGTGTATGGTCTCGACCACAAAATTTAAAAAAATGCGAGAGAGTATGTCCTCATAAACAGAAGCACACCCATACTCTCTAAATCACCACTGTTAAGTGGAACTGACTGGGGCACCATTGTGGCCAGCTTGTTATTGCATGTGTCCCCTTATTAGCTTTGTGTGGAGAGAAGCTATTATGTTGAATAGGTGGTGTGTACTCAAGGGACCTAATATCTGGGGCTCTGTGTGATTGGTGGAGGGGTCTGTGCGATTGGTGGAGACTGTGGCATGGAGGTCTGTGTGATTGGGAGAGACTGTGGCATGGAGGTCTGTGTGA
>NW_006400054.1:2042760-2045632 GCF_000299155.1 Elephantulus edwardii
GAGACTGTGGCATGGAGGTCTGTGTGATTGGGAGAGACTGTGGCACAGGGGAGAAACTTACTTGTCCCCGCCCAAGATCAGGGCGGTCTTAAGGCCTGTGAACTTGCCCAGCTGTGGAGAGAGAGAGAGAGACAGAGGATTAAGGTGGGGATGACACAGTCCAGCCCACCCAAGTCTCCCTGCTCCAGGCCCCCTGGTCGGCCCAAGCGTCCCTCACTCACCTCCTTGGTGAACTTCATGGTCTGCAGGGCCAGCTCGCGGGTGGGGGAGAGGATAAGGGCTCGGGCCCCGGTCTGGGCACTTCGCACCTTGAGCCGCTCGAACATGGGGATGAGGAAGCATGCCGTCTTGCCACTTCCCGTCCGGGCCATGGCCACCACGTCCTTGCCGTCCAGGATCATTGGGATGGCCTGAGAGGGACAAGTGAGGGGGTGGGTGGACAGGGCCAGCTCCTGCACCTAATTCCACATGATCTAGCGTGTCCAGTCCCCAGGGAAAAAGGCCAGGCAGGGATCTGAGTGCAGTCAAGGGACATGCACCCAGCTCTGACCTTATTCTTACAACATTACCTTGTTCGTATACCCACAAGGATGGGCAGTTCACGAGCCCAGGTCTTCCCACCACTGAAACATTTTTCAAATTGAGTACAGACTCTCCCTCCTGGCCTAATCCTTCTGAGATCCCCAGAATAACAGCATCTCCACTCAGCTAAGCGTCTACAAACAGTAACCGTGAGCCTAGGATAAGAAGGGGGTTCCACTACAATCCCAGAGGTGTGCAGTTCTAATCCACCAGATGCTCTGTGGAAGACGGAGGGACAATCTCCTCCTGTACCAGTCAGATCTGATTTGATGGTACACACACACAAAAAATTATAAAAATTAAAAAAAAAAATGGGGTTCCATGAGCTGCCGCGGCAGGGCCTCCACATCAGGCAGCCCTGGAAAGACTAACGGGGTTCCCACTCTGTCCTTTACTGGGTCTGACTTCTTCCATGTGTAACACGGGGTAGCTCAGTGAAGCTTCAGCCAGGCTAAGAGGGCTGACAGCTGGGTCGAGGGGTGGCTGGCCAGCAGCCCCCCAAAGGAGGCCTCCCCATGCTGGACCCCCAGCCACGTACCTTCCTCTGGATGGGCGTCGGCACTTTGTAGCCCTTCTTCATGATGCCTTTGAACACCGCATAGCTCAAGCCTAGGGAGACATAGGAACTGTGAGCCCCTCATTGACGGACACCCTCCACAGACCCGAGTTCGCATCCCAGCTGTGCAGCTCAAGTGGCCCGGCCTGGCCGTGATTCAGCGTACTCACTGTATCTTAGGGACTGTGACGGTGACTGGTTGCCAGGACTGAGGGGGGACATCTGGAGTCAGTCCGGAAGCACAGCATCCACCAATCACCAGCTATTTGTTATTATTGTCCGGTGTCATGTTTGTTTTTTAACTTTACTCCATTGACAGAGCAAAGTGGTTTCCACTGAACCATTCATATGTGTTTTGTTTAGTGAAATTGACGGTTATCCCTGCAATGTAACAGAACCTTTCTCCCTTCCATCCTTTCTATCCCTTCAGGTCTGCGGAGCTTCATTCCCGAGTGTCACCTGCTTTTTTTTTTTTTTTATATATTTTTAGTTGATTTTCATATAATAATATCTTTATCGTATATTTCATGACAGTTGCTTTTGTATACCTACATTAAGGGCAGGAAATGAGGGAATGAACCTGGATCAAGCCCATCCAGCCTCAGGCCATCTGGGGGATTCTGCCCCACCCACCTTCATCTTGGCGCCTTAACCTCAAATCTACTGTCTGCTTATTTATAAATAAAAGTTTAACTGAGGTACAGCCCTGCCCATTCACTTACTATCTGAGGTTACTTTTCCCTACAGTGCTGAAAAGAGTTACCTTCTGTTCCTTCAGAAGAAGACAAAGGAGAAACAGATTAGAAGACACAATAAACTGTGGTGTGTGGAGCTAGTTTTGAGCCTGGGTCGGAACAGCTTGCTCTAAAGGTTTCTGTGGAACACGAGCACCTGGATGGAACTGAGGAGCTGTTTAAGGAGCCCTGGTGGTGCAGTAAATGAAGTGCTCTGCAGCTAATGCCAAGGTCAATGGTTCAAATCCACCAGCTACTCCACAGGAGAAAGATGGAGCAGTCTGCTTTCATAAAGACTTTGGCCTTGAAGTTTATGGGGCAGGTTCCACTCCGCCCTGCTGAGTCACTCTGAATCCGAATTGACTCGACAGCTGTGGGCTTCATTAGTTTTAGGTGGGGAAGGCACTGCATCTTTCACAGGTCGGTATGAAGGGTCTAGGATTCAATGGCAGAAGGGTGAAGACTGTCTTTGGCATCGACCAGGGTATGCATGAGAGAAGGCTGTTAGAGACTTCTGGGCACTCACCACCCTACTGATTTCTGAAGAAGCTTAGGACATTTTTGTTCTATTAACTGACAACCTGGACTCCTTCTGTAAACTACCTATCCCATTTCTCTGTCAGGATCCCTTTCTTTTTTTTTTTTTTATTGATTAGTAAACGCTTTTTTTACATGTATTTTTATACACACATATACATATGCAAAGACGCATGTGCCAAGGGCAGGGACAACATTGACACGAATGATTAATTCCACAATAAGGGATCTATCTTTCACTTTTCTGTAAAACGCTGGTCTGTCTGATACTTCTCTCAATCTGAATATTCAGATTAAGACAGACTAGGAAGGTTTGGCCATCCACGTCTGAAATAGCAGGCCTCCGAAAACCCTATGGACAAACCTGCTTGCTGAAATTGAGGAGGACCTGAAGCGCTTGCTGCAGAGGGTCAAGGACTGCAGCCTACAATATGGATTGAGGCTCAATGTCAAGAAGACAAAG
>NW_006400054.1:2046782-2052362 GCF_000299155.1 Elephantulus edwardii
TATATTGCCTGTCCCAGATTATAATCATGCACTTACTTTAACTTTGGATGTAATGTCTTTTGGCCATAGACAGTCTTAAGTTAAGAAAAAGTATGACTAAGCAGTGCTTGCACTAGAGCCTTATTTTCTTGTCTAGCATTATAAAAATATCCACCCTGACCTTCAAATCTTTGTTCCACCTACTATATTTATAAAAGGCAGGGGAGTAGGGTCAGCTTTACTTCCAGACAGCTAGGAGCCTTGTGTCCTAATACCACTAACTATTCCACTACCTTGTCCCCTGGCTTGAAATGCTATTTTGTGAGGTAGTAAATCCCCCCCCCCCATCTTTGCCTGTTCCTGCACCACCACTGCCTTTTTTGGAGCCCCACTTTTAAGTGTTTTCTTGCGGAGTCTGCCCTGCTGCCTGGACTCCCCCTTTCCCCTCAATGCTGGGCAGACATCAGTAATCGAGTGCAGAGTATGTGATCCCTTCTTATCACTATTTCCCACTATGCCCCCAGATGTCCAGCTCACCCATGGACTGGAAACCCCCTGACTTCTTCTTCTTCTTGTTCTGTGCTCGCACCATCTCCCGAGTGTCCGGCTCCACGTCTGAGGTGCATTCTGCAGTGGGGAAGGAGGGCAGGGGCTTGCCAGGGCCCACCTGGGAGGGGAGAACACAGAGAGGCAACATTACTCTAGACACAATCAGGCCACTTCCATCAACGCCCCACAACTGGAACAGGGCTGGGCCGAGTGGACACATGACGTTCTTTTTTGGCCCTTACTACAGAGCTCAGGCCTCTGTGCTATCCCATGCCTCCTTTATCACGTGCTTCACAATAATTTACGGCGCATCCACTGCGTGCTAGGCACCTGACAGAGATGAGGACACTGGCACATCTAGTCACTGGTCTAAGTCTTCCTCTCTACATGCAAGCTGTAATAGAGCATGTCATTTGATCAATTTCTTTAGTTCCTCCAAAAGCCTCAGTTTACTCATCAAGAAAAGTGGGGATGCCAGGACTGAGCTCACAGAATTGATGTGAGAATTGAGCCATGAACCATAAAACGAAAAAAGCCCAGCAAGGCATGGAGTGGATTCTGACACTATAGGCTGGAGCAGAATTGCCCCAGAGGGCTTCCAAGTCTGCAACTATTTACAACAGCCGATTGCCATATCTTCTTCCCGAGAGGCCTCGGATCACACAGCAGGGCGTTCAACAAGTGTCAAGTTTTACTGATTAGTTTCCCAGGAAGTGTCAGCTTTCCCCTTGACAGCAAGCTTCCACGAAGCCCCAATCTTCACCCTCACTTTTCATTGGACAAATGGAAGCTAAGCCTCGCCCCCAGGGTGCGACGTAGCCAATGAGGGGAGCGGGAGAGACGTCAATCAACTAGCCCCGGAACTTCACGCTGTCTGGATTCTCCAGACCCGAACGACTGGCCCCAGGCACATGAATCCCCCGGACTTGCATCCCCGCCGCCGCGCAGACGCATTGCACCCCACCCCCCGCCGCGTCTACCCTACCCCCAGCGGGGAAACTGAGGCTGCGGCGCTGCCCTGGCGCCCCGATCGCAGACGCGTGTCCCGGCGCCGCGCTCCCACCTTCCGGGCCCGGGCGTCATCCTCCGCCTGGATTTCAAACTTGCCGTCCTCCGAGTCGCTGCTTTGGGCCTGCGAGGCAGCGCCCGGGCGCTTGCGGAACCTTTTCTTCTTCCTCAACTGAGCCATGTTCGTTCGGGACCGGGAGCCGGCCGCGGTGTGAGAGCCTGCCGCCATGCGGGCCCGGAAGTAGGACGCGGAAGGGGGCGGAGCCTGCGGGCCGAACCAACGCGCCGCCGGCGGAGGGGGGGAGGTGGGCCTGGTCCAGGGGCCCCGGCCGCGCCCCGCCCCCCGCCTGCAGACCGGGGGGTCCGAGTCGTGAACCTCTGATGGGCTGAGGGTCTCTTCCCTGTTCTACGAGGCCCCGGGGTGGGGGTGTCAGGAACGGAGCACTCTCCCCACCCCGGGAAGGAATGGTTCGGGCCGCGGCGTCCCCGCTGCGCCCTGGTTGCAGGCTGCACGCGCCGAGCGCGCGTCGCTAGGGCCCCCGCGGTCCCCGGTGAGTGCGGCCCCTGGGCGCTGCGATCACCCCCGGGGGCATCGGAACTGCGATCACTGATGCCCCGTGCACCCTGGGTGTTCGTGCGCCCCGCCAGTGGGGACCCGACCTGGTGGGGAGGGGGCGCGCGAGACGGGATCTAGGGGGTTGGCCTTCAGGCGAGAGAGGAACTCAGTAGTGCGCAGACCCTGTTCTTCCTCTCCTTTTCTGCTGACAGCATGCTGGGAGGTTTGCATTCGCCCCTCTTTTTACCCGTCTTTCTTTTACGTGGCCTTACTTTCACTAGCAATGCCTCTCTCTTATCACCTTAGTACAACCTTTTTCACTTCTTTTTGCTACATTGGGAGGAAAAAAATCGTAGAGACCTGGAGCTTCAAGTGGCGAGCGGTGCGGGGTGCCCCCTATAATAGAATGGCTAGGTGCACAGGCCTCGACTCATACATAAAGAAAAGGGACATATGGATGCAGACTTAACGACAGTCCTAAACCATAGGGGCTTCTTGACAGCGTGGCAGTAGCCGAGTGCCTGGGCTGCCTTTTGCAGTGCCCTGGGTGGGATGCCAACTTTACAGTTAGTGGTCAGGTACAAACCATTGAAAGTACCACCTTCTCTAAACTCTTCAAAGGTTCAAATTCCAACTCCACTGCTTTCTAGGCAATGTGACTACCGATTGAACCGGCTGTGGAATGGACCAAATTCCCAGGGCTGCTGAGAGGATTAAATGAGAGGATGCTTGCCGTCACTCTGCAGGAGGTAAGCCTTGGTACAGCTGTCGTTTGCTCCACCCTTTTAAATGTACATGTGTTCACTCTGTAATTGTTATTCTCAGATGCCATTTAAGTTAGAACTGATGAGGTTGCCCATCTTTTCCCATCAGAGCAGCTAGTAGATTCAAACCGTATGCCTTTGGGTTGGCAGCACACACAACTTCTTCCCATTCGATGACTGGAGTTCCCTCCGCGTTAGAGATCAGAGTAGAAATGCCCACAGGGTTTCCAAATCTCATTTTAACAGGAGCAGACAAACTCATCTTTTTTTTTCCTTTTCAAACTCATCTTTTGCAGAGCGGCTGATGCCTTTGAACTGCTCATCTTTTAGATAGCAGCCCAGCACTTAATCCACTGTGCCACAGTAACCTTTGCCCTCCTGCATGTGTTTCAAATAAGCACGAACTACTTCTTTTCTATCCCCCCGTCATTACATATTCATTGTGCACCTACTATTTGCAGGTAAACTGTCCTCTTCATTAATGCATTCAAGTGCCGCCAGACTGTGACAACTAGGGACATTCTACAGTTGCCAGAGCACCTCCCTTCCCAGGACTCCCCCATGAGGAGTATCTGAAGGGGGTCTAGAACCTTTGGCCTATGGGTCCTGGTCAGGGCAGTGTCTTCCTCACCAGCACTGCCTTTGACTGGACACGCCTCCTTTCCCAGGCAGCCCCTGCAGGGAGTGGACAGACAGAGCATGCCCAGTGTAAGCCATGAGGCTGCCCGTGGAGCTGACCAGCAGTGCGATGCAGACCCTCCATCTCCAGCATCGCTGCCGGGGCGGCTACCGGCGCAAAGCCCGGGCATCTTACGTGGACGAGAGCCTCTTTGGTGACCCTACAAGTCTCCGGCCTGCTCCCCCGGATTTTGACCCTCCCTGGGTGGAAGAGACCAGCAGGACCAGGGGAGTGAGCCCAGGGCCATTGCAGGCCACAAGGGCCACTGAGAACTGTGCGAGCACTCTGCCCAGGGACAGCACCCCAGCTCTCACACCCAGGAAGAAGAACAAGTACAGGTAGGGGTGAAGCCACCCACATTCCTGTCACCACCCTGCCTTTCTCCTGCTCTGTGCCGCCCTCCCCTCTCCCAGCAGAGGTAGAATCCCAGAAAGCATAGCCCTCTTGGATATGAGGATCCTGGTCCTGCTTTAGGTTTGCCTGTGGGATTTGGGGGTCACATGCCTGGAAGTTGGGGCAGGTGGACAGGGGTTTCTGAAGTGCCAGGCTGAGTGGCAGGGACTCCTGGAATCTGCAGGCAGCCCCGCCTGAACTGTGGGTGCTGGGTGTGAAGGTTTTGGGGCCATTTCTCTCCCATCCACTGTCTCTCTACCCTCTGCCAGGTTGATCGGCCATACTCCCTCTTACTGTGACGAGTCGCTCTTTGGCCCCCGACCTGAAGCCGCGGGCTGGGAGTCCCCATGGATGGCAAAGGGCAATGCTGTGAAACTCCATGCTCTCTTCTGGACGCCTCCCGCCACTCCCAGGGGCAGCCAGTCACCCCAGCCCAGGGAGACCCCACTTCGAGCTGTCCACCCTGCTGGCCCTTCGCAGGCAGAGCCTGAGGCGGCTGCTGGCTCCCAGCGGCCGCCTCAGGCTGCATCGGACCCTCCAGTCCCTCTGCCACAGAGGCGTTCCCGGTCCCTTACTCACCTGAACAACTCCCGCACCCCTAACCCACCCTCAGGTGCCCCCCATGCCAACGGGCCCAGGGACCCCAGGCCTTCCCCATTGGGGGTGACCTTCCGGAGCCCCCTGGTGACTCCCAGGGCTCAGTCCATCAGTGTGTCAGTGCCAGCAACCCCTCGATGCAGTAGGGCCCCCCAGAAACCAAAGCCCCCTTGGAAATGACCTACCTGCATTGGCTTTGCTCATGGTGGTGAGAAACATATAGACAGGTATGGTGGCTTCAGAGGACAGCACTAGCAGGGCCTTCTCCTGCTTCAGGGACCCACCAGCCCCTGACCCAGGCACCGGAGCAGTCCCTGGGGACGGCTGGGAGGAAGCAGGTGGTCTGTGCCCGCCTCACCCTGACAATCTGTGGTGGTTTCTTGCTCCCTAGCTCCCTCGTGTGGCCATGGGCTGCTCTTGCTCTATCTGAGCACATGCTCTATCTGAGCACACACCCTTGTCAGTGCCAACCCAGGGCCCCCAGGGAAGGGCCCTCCCCAGCCCCCATCAGTAAACAGTGTAATTGCCAACCTCGACCAAAGGTTCCTTCCCCCAGTGCAAGCTCAGGATCGCTCCCGCTGTGCCCGGAGGCCCCAGACACTCTCTGACCCAGGGTGGACATGGGGATGCAGGGGGAGCTGCAATGGGATACGGGGAGAGTGTATTTTCATTGTATTAAATCTCTTGTCAAATCTGTGATTGCTTCTGATCTATCTCGCTTGAGGCCAGTGTTAGAAATGAGTGGATTTAAGAATGAAGACAGTCAGAGGTGCACAGAAGCAGGAAGTCCACAGCATCAGTGTTTATTGCCATCCTCAGTTTGCAGAACTCTGAGACCAGAAGAACCTAGATGGTGCCTGGCTCCCGCTGCTGACCCCCCGAAAGGTGTTAGCAAAGTCTCAGGTGGAGATGGGAAGAAGTCCTGAACAGTCATCAAAATCACACTAACGTGCAACCACGTGGAAAGCATTGTGGCGCTTTCTCAAAAAGTTGCAAATAAAGATACCATTTGACCCAGCAATTCCACTACTGGGAATATACCCTAAAGAGACCAT
>NW_006400054.1:2052982-2057937 GCF_000299155.1 Elephantulus edwardii
AAAAAAAAATCACACTAACGGTCAGACTTGCTGGCCTGCTGGAGCCCTCGAGACTGTGGCCCTTGGCAGTGCTTTCATCCTGGCCTGAACTCGCCTTTCTGACACAACTTTCAGCCAAGGAATAGATTTGTAAGGTGAACATTCACACTAGGAAGATACTCAACACTAAAAAGAAAGGAAATGAGTGGATGTTAAGTAACAAAGCTAAACAATGATGCCACAAGGATGGAGATAGGACAGGGATTGCAACAGAACAGACAGCAGCAACATTGACCCTGACCTGCCTCTGCCTTCCACCTAATGACTGGCAGGCAGGTCAGTGGCTCCCTCCTGAGTTTGGTTCTGAAATCACAGGCAGACCTTGGGGGTAACGTAACTACAGGCTCAGTTCTAGACAGCAGCAATGAGGGGATTATTACAATGCATTGAACCATGTGGATAATTTACCCAGCGCACACCAAAGTCGTGTATAGACTCTTGTCCGTTAACATGCGCAGTAGCCTGGGAAAGTTTGTAAGAGTGTGAGGATTCCCCAAATGGGACACAGATACAAAGATGTGGTTGGGAAATGGCACCGAGAGGCTTACCGGAGGCTGGACTTAAGATTTGTGAAAAGCACAGTATAAGACGTTCAGAAAAGCCAGTGGTGGAAGAACAAGGTGACAAGGTGTCCCTGTCTCAGGCATGCATGTCCCGCTTTGCCACAGAGCAGCACCTCAGCCCCAGGAGGGATCCGGAGAGCCCCGGAAGTTACCTGTGTGTCTGAGGAGCCCTGGGAAAGAGCCCCACTCCTACTCCAGGACCTGCCGGCCTGCCCCCACCCCCAGCTTTGTTCCTGGTTTTCGAAGCAAGAGAGTTCTTCACTCACAAAGGACAATGAAAGTCTGTATAAATTAACTGGATACCTTTGAGCTGTGGGGTTGGACAATACTGAGTGGCCCATGGACTGACAAAAGAACAAGCAGATCTGTCTTGGAGACGGTGCAGCCAGAATGCTCCTTGGAGGCAAGGATGATAAGACTTGGTCTCACACAGTTTGAGCACATCGTTAGGAGAGGCTGTTCTCCGAAAGGGACATAGAAAGGTTTCAGATCAAAGCCAAGAAACAAACTGAGGTAGAAACATTCCTCAGAGTTTATTTGTGCGCTGGGCTTCTCAGCAAGGGGAGTAGCCTTGGGGTTTGGGCTTGGGGGGGTTGTTTATATGGGGTCTTTATATGGCTCATTGGTGCCTAAAGTTTCTGGTCTTGGGAAACTGGTTCTGGGGAATGTCCTGACATAGGATTTCTGAGTTCTGGTTTCAGAAAAATGTCCTGACAGAGAGTTTTCTATTTTTTTTTTAAATTTTTTTTGTGTGTGTGTGTACCGTCAAATCAGATCTGACTGGTACAGGGGGACATTGTCCCTCCTTTTCCCAGCAGAGCATCTGGTGGATTCGAACCGTGTGCCTCTGGGATTATAGTTGCAGCTCCTTGCCACTAGGCCACCAGAGCTCCCCAGACACTTTTCTAAGTTCTGATTTTTGGGAATGTCCTGACAGAGGATTTTCTGAGTTCTGGTTCTGGAAAATATCCTGACATAGGATTTTTGAGTTGAGCTTCAACCTCCGTTTTTATTTTTAGCCTAACAGAAATCATGTGGAGAGTCAGGGAAAGAGAAGAAGAAGACCCCCAACGACATGTGTCGACACAGTGACTGCGGCAATGGGCTTAAGCATGTCAGATGATGGGGACGGCACAGGATACAACAGGGCTCAGATCTGCTGGTCAGTGTCGCTATGAGGCCTCGTCGACGCCATGGCACCTAATGACAGCATAATTACAGACATTTCTAGCATGCCACAGGCCTGTGACCCCAGACTCGTTCTGGGATTTCCTCTTCTTGGATAAGAAAGACATTCTCAGCAAGTGAAAAATCCCAGAGAGCTCCTGGACTTGTCGGCCTGTCCCCAGGCCCCCTGCAGCCGTTATACTGCCCCCTTCTCACCCCTGACCTGCGCTGGGACAAGGCTGGGGTGGCCCTGACAGTCCTGGTCGCCCACAGTCTCACAAGCCAGACTCTGGGAAGACCCTGAGGCCTGGAGCCCTGGGGACCCTGGGGGAAATCTCCAGCTGCTGCCACGTTGTGGATTCACAGCACATGCAGGGCCCAGGGAACCCTGCACCAGGGCTTGTGAGGCTACCAGTCCTTCCAGCCTCAGCATTCTCTCACAGAGCAGCCAGTGGATTTGAACCACTAACCCTTCACCTAGCAGCTGGATCCTTTAACCATGACACCACCAGGGCTCCTTTAAAGTGAATTTATTCATAGGCAGCACCTCAGGTCAGCCAGAAGCTCAGGCTGCCCCTGCGCCCTGGCCCATCCCCAGTGAGGGCTCACTTCTTGCCCTTGGCCCTGCCCTTGCCGCGCTTCTTCTTCTTCTTCTTCTTGGACTTGAGCATGGAGCGCACCAGGTAGCCCTTCCACATGGCCTGGATGAGTGTGGCCGCCCGCACCATGAGCAGCATCTGCTCCTCGGCCTCCAGCCGCTTCTGGGAGTTGATCTCCTGCTCCGTGCGGATCCGGGAGAACTCCTCCACCAGCACCTCCTGCTTCTTCTTCAGCTCCTCCAGCTGTGCCCTCTCCTCCTTGTGGATGGCGTCCAGCTCCTCCAGCTCCGCCTGCGGGCAGCCACCAGGCCTGCAGCCTCCGCCCACCGGCGCCCACCCGCCCTGGACCCCGTGTGCCCCCAGCCATCCCCACCTCCTCTCCTAGAGGTGATGGGCCTGCCTGAACAGGAATAGGGGTGGGGGAATGGACAACAGAAAGCCCCCAGGGGCTTGTGGATTGGACACCAAGTTCAAATCCACTTGGGAACCTCCACCTCCTAAGACTTGGCTTCTCATCCACCACGGCAGAGGACAGACCCCACTCCTGGCGCTGGCTTGAAGGCCGAATGGCACGATGGGCACATGGACTGTCCAGGATGCCAAGCACATGGCAGGGACACCAGACAGTAAGATGGGGAATGCTGCCACCAGACACCCCAGGGGAAGGGTTCCTCATGGCCACGTGCAGCCTCTTGGGGTTCTCATTCTCCCCTCTCTGCTCCTGCCCTCCTTTCCCTCCCTCCTGCTCTCCCCTCTCTCTCCCTCCTCTTCCCCTCCTTCCTCTCTCCCTCCTCCTCCCTTCCCTCTCTCCCCCTCCACTCTCCCTTCTTCCTGCCCTCCCCTCTCCCTCCCTCCCTCTCCATCCTATCCCTCCACTTTCCTTCCTTCTTCTCTCTCCTCTCTCCCTCCTCTCCCCCTTCCTCCCCTCTCTCTCCCTCTCTCATCTAATACTGACCGGACACCCACCACAGGATAAGCCCTCCCCCCAGAGCTCTGAGTTGAGTCAACAGGCCCCTCCAGCCCCCTCTCACGTGGCCCACCCTGGGTCTCTGTGCACTTGGGGGCTGAGGGCCAGTGCTCCCTGATCTTCTGTCCCTGGTCAAGTCCGGGGCCAGCAAGTTAATGCAGAGATGAGTGGAGGACTTGGGGGTGCCCCAGTTTGTAGGCTGCCTTTCCCTAAGCCAGACCCTGCACTGTGACAGAAGCTTATCGCTTGATGCCCGCCACAATCCAGAGTCATGGTGTCATGGACTCGGCTGACCAGATGGATGCAGGAGTGGGCTCAGGAAGGTCAGATCCCTGCTTAAGGTCACACAGCTGCTATGTGACACTTCCTGTCTTCCCTGCTGCCACCCCAGCACCAGGCACACCCCAGGGGCACCTGCTGAAAAGGCCTCACACCTGAGCCTGAAGAGGCATATCCTAGCTGTGGGAGCCAGGAGGAAGCAGAGGACTATGGGAGTGGACACTAGATGGAGCCAAGCCTGCTGGATGAGTCCAGGCACTTCTCACCATAGGGGCTCAGGGCTTCTGGCCTCTTCTGGCAAACCTCACCCCTCTCCGCCCCAGGCTGGGACCCTGCTGTAGCCTCCTCCTAGGGCCTTTCTGGGGGGCTCTGTGTCTGGTACAAACTGTAGCCAGGTCCCCTTCCCATCCTAGGCTTTGAAAGAGACAGACTCAGAGAGAAATACCTGCTTTTCACTCATCTCCGTATCGTACTTCTGGATCCAGTTCTCTATCTCTGTCTCCACTTTGTATTTCTTCTAAAAAGAGAGTGAGAGGTCACTGTTGGGTGCAGCAGTGTTAACTAGGATCAGCTTTGACACCAGGCTCCGTTGTGGTGTGAGCTCCACCTAGCTTGCCTCACTGAGGCCACACACACCCACACCCACACACGGTCATTTCTATTGTCCCCATTTCACAGATGAGAAAACTGAGGCCCAGACATGTAAGCCATGACTCTAGAACATGTAAGTCTGACTCTAGAACATTCTCTGAGGCTAACTTCAGTGTCCAGCAGATACCTGGCATGAAACAAAATGCTCTACAGATACCAGCTGTTTCATTATTGGCCCCCCACCAATGGCTCAAGTTGTAGGGGGAGCTTCAGGCCTTTGGTTCATAGGGTTGCTACGAGTTGTGCTCGACTGGAAGGCAATCAACAACAACCATGGCTCATGTAGCCATCAGAGAGAGAGAGAGAGAGAGATACTGTGATTATTCCCATTTTACAGATGGGAAAAACAGGCTGGAGGAGGAGAAGCTGGTTGTGCACGGTCTGGGCAGTGAGGGCCACGGGTCCGAGTTCAGCTCTGCGCACCAGGATTGGGGAGCAGCTGCATCTGAGGCTCTCAGTCTGCCCACTTCTGCCAGCTGTTCTGGACCAGAGAGGCCAAGAACCCTCTGCGGCTGGAAGGCTCTGTGCTCCCGTTCGGAGAATAAGGCCTCGTGGGTCTTGAACCACCTTAGAGGCGCCAGACCTTGATGTGAACTCTGTTTTCACAGTAGCCCAACACAAGCCATGGCATTTTCAATCACCTCGTATGCCCTCAAAAGGTGGACAAGGAAGAGATCTGTATTTGTTCCC
>NW_006400054.1:2058227-2066002 GCF_000299155.1 Elephantulus edwardii
AGATTCATCCTGGAGAGGGTTAAACCAGGCTGCTCCTTGGAGGCAAGGATTCTGAAGCTTCGTCTGACATACTTTGGACATGTTCCAAGGAGGGACCAGGAAGGACATCATATTTGGGAGGGTAAAGGAAGGGATGGAACAAGAGAGGAAGACCCTTGATGAGATGGATCAATTCAGTGATTGGGGTAATGGGAGTAGGTGTGTCAGAGAGAGTGAGATTGGCACAGGATAGAGCAGAGTTTAGGGCTCTTGTACATAGGGTCACTATGAGTTGCAAGCGACTCAACGGCACATAACAAGGGCAACATCATTAATATCACTTGCAAGTAAAATCTTGCGATTACCTAAAAACAGCTGGAAGAGTACACCGACAGAGAACTGCCAGAAATTCAGGCTGGATTTAGAAGAAGCCGTAGCACCAGAGATACAATTGCTGATGTCAGATGGATTTTGGCTGAAAGCAGACAACAGTAGAAGGATTGGGTTTTATTGACTACGCAAAGGCTTTTGACCGTGTGGATCATAACAAATTATGACTGACATTGGGAAGAATGGAAATCCCAGAACACTTAATTAATTGTGCTTAAATGCAAAACCTGTATACCTAGAACAAGAAGCTGTTTCCAAACAGATCAAGAGAACACTGCACAGTTCAAAAGGAAGATGTGTGTGACGGTTACATCCTTTCTCTGTATTAATTCAATCTGTATGCAGAGCCAAGCACTTGAAAAGCGAGACTCTATGAAGAGGAATGTGGCATCAGGTTGGGAGGAAGACTCATCAACAACGTGTGTCAAGCAGATGACACAACCCTGCTGGTGGAAAATACAGAGGATTGGAGACTGCAGCCTTTGATGTGTGCCGCACTTCAACATCAAGAAGACAGAAAGCTCACCACTGGGCCAGTAGGAAACATCATGATAGATGGAGAAGAGAGAGAAACTGTCAATGATTGAATCCTGCGCGGATCCACAATCAACACCCTTGACACCAGCAGCCAGGAAATGAAGAGATGCACTGGGAAAGTCTACAATTAAAGCCCTCTCCATGGTGCTGAAAAGCAGTGACGTGTCAGTTTAAAGACTCAGGTGCACCTGATCCAAACCATCTCTTCAGTTCCTTGCTGTATAACTGAGAGATGGCCAACGAATAAGGATGACAGAAGAGGAATCCAGGCCTTTGAGTCGTGATGTTGGAGAACGAACGACCTGTGGACTGCCAAGAGGGAAACCGTGTGTGTCTTGGGAAAAGGTGAGGCCAGGATGCTCCTTGGAGGCGAGGATAGTGCAGCTTCATCTCACATACTTTGGGTGCGTTGTGAGGAGGGCCCAGTGGTAGAAAAACGACAGCATGCTTGGAAAAGTGGAGGGTCAGCGAAGAGAGGAAGATTCTCAATGAGCTGGACCGACACAGCGGGTTCAAGGATGTCAGACTGGTCAGGAGGGCACAGGGTAGGGTGGGGTTCAGAACCATTGTTCAGAGGGTCTCCGTGAGTCGTGCTTGGCTCGACGGCACTTAGCAATAACCATGAGAACGGAAGGTGTTGGGAAGAATACAGAACGTAGCCTGGCCTCCCAGGAGAACCCACACAGCTGTCCGGGCAGGGAGAGCGGCCACAGTGCACCTCAGAAGTGAGGGTGTACTTGGCTCATGTCGTCCGGAAGGACCAGTTCCTGGAGAAGGACAACATCATCATGCTCGGTAAAAAGGGGGATATGGGTCCTCAGTGGGATGGAGGGACACGGGGGGCTGTCACAGTGGGCGTAAGCACGGGAGGGAGGGCCAGGCCAGGCAGGCTCTCTGTTCCTTGTGAATCAAAACGGATTCCATGATGCACACCCATGTTTATCGCGGCTTTATTCACAATAGCAAGGAGTTGGAAACAACCTAAGTGCCCATCAACGAACGAATGGATAGAGAAGCTCTGGTATATTCACACAATGGAATATTACACTGCACTGAAACACAAGGAACTCATGCAATATTACTCAAAATGAGTGACCCTGGAGGACATTATGCTGAGTGAAGTATCTCAGCCACAAAAGGATAAATACTGCATGGTGCCACTGTTGTAAAGCAGGACTGACCTCGGGTGGGGGGAGACTGAGAAGGATGAGTTCAATAATGTATACTGCATTGAAACAGATGAGGGAGAAAACTGTTTAAAGAGGGAAAAGTATTAGGTATTTTTGTCATGACAGGAGTCCAGAGCGAAGGTTGCATAGTGGCGTGGACCTGGGGGAGGGTTTGTAAAACAATGAAAGAATTTTTCTTTTACTTTTCCAAGAGGGTAGTGTACTAGGGGGGAGGTTTGGGAGGGGAGAAAAGTGCAACAATGAATGAAAGGAAATTCAAAGCGGGGGCGCGGGGGGAGCCGGACTCCATAGCATCTAGAGACAACATCCCACAAAGTATGGGGGGGGGTGTCAAGGAGTAGTCTGCTCTATTTTATAAAGAAGAGCAAGAGTATTATCATATTATCAGGACCAGCGTTCAGTGCATACTGTAGGCGCTCACAGGAGTGTTGAAAAAACTCATCCCCCCAGACCTCCAGGTTTCCATTCTAGACATTCATTTTCAGAGCACCCTGCAGGTAAGCCCAGGGTCCTGAGCTGCTCCAAGGGATCATTCTTGGCTTGGGAACCAGAGAGACCTAGGTTCAAATCCCTGCTCCACCCTTTACCAGCCCATTCCCTTATTCTGAGCCTGTCCTGCCATCTGTGAGATAAAGAGTCAGACAACAGCCTTAACCACGATGTTGTTCATGGCCATCGTGTTAAAAGTGACTCCAGTAGGCTTTCCAAGGTGGTCATTTGCACGGGAGGAGATTGCCCAGTTTCTCTTGAGGAGCAGCTGGTGGATTCGAACTGGCTGCCCTTGGGCTGAGAGTGCAATTTCTTACCCACTGGGCCACTAGAACTCCCTAAGATTGTTAATATGATTGAATGAGACTTAAAACGCACAGCGTAACATTTGGGACATGCATCTTCAGAGACTGATGTCCGGGCGTCAGTAGTCAGAACCAAGTCCGGGGCAGGCAGGGAGGTGCTCAGAGCTGCCAGAGCTGTTAAGCCTGCCAGACTTCAGGTTCAGCCTCAGTTTCCCATATTTGTCCATTTGTTCATGCCACTGTTATTTCTTTGAGCTGTTATTGGGATGCCAGACAGAGGGGTTTGGGGACATAGGTCTTTCTGCCCCCAGTCTCCAGATCTATGTGCTGTTTTCCTGCACCCAGGGGGCTATGCCCCAGGCTTCTAGACCTATGGGGAGTGGGGGTGACGGTCCTATCCTAATATCTCCCCACTTCCCTGTCCCGGGCACCTCCTTCAGCACCTGCTCCTGTTCTCAGTACCCCGTTGCCAGATTGTAGGGTTCCCCCTGCCCCGGGCACCTCCCTCAGTGCCTACTCCTGCTCTTCGTTCCCCGTGACAGGTTGTGGGGTCCCCCTGACCCCTCCACCCCGGGGACCTTCCTCAGCACCTGCTCCTGCTTCCCCGTGACCGGGTTGTGGGGTCCCCCTGCCCCCCTCCACCCCAGGCACCTTCCTCAGCGCCTGCTCCTGCTCTTGGTTCCCCGTGAGAGGTTGTGGGGTCCCCCTGCCCCCCCCCGCCCCGGGCACCTTCCTCAGCGCCTGCTCCTGCTCTTGGTTCTCTGTGACCAGGTTATGGGGTCCCCCCGCCCCGGGCACCTTCCTCAGCGCCTGCTCCTGCTCCCGGTTCTCTGTGACCAGGTTGTGGTACTGCATGCGTAGCATGGCCACGTCCTTCTGGATCTTGGCGATGCGTGCCTGCGACGTCCGGAAGTCGGCCTTCTGCTGCTTCTCCGCCTCCTTCTTGGTGCGGAGCAGGCTGCTGTCCGAGAGCTTGAGCACCTGGTGCAGGTGGCTTTTCAGCTCCTGGATCACGAAGTTCTCCTTCTCCACCTGGGCCGGCGAGAAAAGGGTCCCCGCTCACCCCCGTGCAGTGACCAGGAGCAGGCCAGGGTGGTGGGGTGCCCCATAAATGAGGCCAGCACAGGCCCACCTGTGCCCATCCACCGACCTACAGTGACCATGGTCACCGGGTACCCCACCTCTGCATGGGGGTATCGATTTGAAAGGAGGGTTTGATTCTGTAGAAATGTGCTTTGGCACAAGAGTCCACAATTCAGGTTGCATAGTGGAATGTACTTGGGGCGGTGGGAGGGGTGTGGGGGGATTGTGTACCAGGGAAGGAGTGTTTCTTTTACTTTTGAAAGGGAGGAGCGAACTGGGGTGGGGGGTGCTGGGCGGGGAGAGAAGTGCAGCAATGAATGAATGGAAATCCAAAATCTCCGTAAATGCTCATTAAAATTATTTAAAAAAAGAAAAAAGAAATGTTCTTTGGGCCTGGGAGTGACAGAGGCAGCTGTGCTCTGGAGCAGAATCCCTGGGGTGGTGAAGAAATGTCCCCACAGATCAGTAAGGCAGGATGAGTGAATCTGTGCTGACCTCACATGCTGGGTAACCCCACCCTGGCTGCGGCCATCATCACATACTCTCTCAGGACTGGGCATGACACCCACATCATCATCTCAGACAAGGGGGGACGGGACAGTCCACTTTACTGATGGGAAAACCGAGGCTCAAGGAGGATGCATGTTGTGGTGGAGGTTTGGGAGCTGAGCCAGGGCCTCACGTCAAGCGTGTCTGTCCATCCAGTGACCGAGCGCTTGGCCACCACCTGGCAGAGTGAGGGGCACGAGGGGGTGTGTGTGATTAAGGCCACTGGAAGATCTGGGTCAGCCACGTCCCACGTCGGGGACCCAGCAGGGCTGTCCAGGTGGCAGAGAGGTGACCCAGTCCCTCTTTGCATAATTTCTAGGCTTCATCCTCCCGATCCTTTTGGTCTGAGCTCCCCTGTGACGTTCACTACAGCACCCACTCTTACCCTCGGCGTACTCCTCACTGTGCTGGGGAAGCGTGCGCCTAGTGCCAGAGCCTGGCATTAGGAAGTGCTTGTGGAGGACAGGAATGGGGGAAACCCAGGGTAAATCACTAGAGCTCTAGTGGCATAGTGGCTGAGCACTTCAGCTGCTCTGCAAAAGGTTGATGGTTCAAAGCCACCCAGTGGGGAAAAGACCTGCCAATCCACTTTTGGAAAGATTACAGCCTGGGTTGTTCTACTCTGTCGAGAGCACGGAAGGAAGGCCTGACAATCTCCGTCTATCTAGATTACAGCCTAGAAAACTCACTGGGTTGATTCTCTAGCTCATTGAACTAGATGGCACTTAATTTAACAATCAAAAACCAAAACCCATTGTTGTCAGGTTGGAACAACTAAAATCTGACCCTCAAAAAAACCCCAACAAAACCTGACCCTCCAGCCAGTTTTCAGGTTCCGTAAATCACATGGGAAGATAGTGTCATTCTCCTGAAGATTGGAACTTCACACCTTTGTACTGGCAGCACAATTCCCTACCTGTTAGAGCACCAGAGCTCCCTAATGCACCACCCATTGAAATCATTGAAATCTCCTGCAGCTGGGGCCGCCTCCTTCCCCACCGGCCCACCCCCCACCCGGTACCTCCAAATCCTTGCTCTTGAGGCTTTGTTTCAGTTCCTTCTCGAGCGCCCCGACGGCCTCTTGGTTCCTCTGGTTGCGCTTGTTGATGTCCTGTATGAACTGGGCCTTGTCCCTGGCCTCCATGGGGCTGGTGAGCAGCTTCTCGAACAGGAAGCTGCGGAGTTCCACCAGGCAGTCGAGGAACTTCTGCGCTTGCTCGCTGCGGCCCAGCGCCTGGGCCTGCAGGAGGCTGGCGGCCTGCGGGGTCTGGAGCAGGAGCCGCACCACGTTCTTGGTGGAGTCCTTGACCTGCTGCGTCACGGCGGCCAGGCGGTCCTTCTGCTCCTCCATGGCCAGCAGCAGCTCTCTGATCTCCTTCTCATCGGTCAGCTCCTCCAGCTCTCTGCTCTGGTCGTTCAGGCTCTGGACTTGGTCCATGAGCTCCCTGCCCAGGGCCTTGTGATGCCTTATCTCACTCAGGATGTCGTCTCCCAGGAGGCCCTGCAGGATGTCCTGGCTGGCCACCGCGTCGGACAGCAGGGTGACCATCTCCACTTTGCAGATGGCCTCGTCCATGACGGACATGATCCTCTTGGTCTCAATGGTGGTGAGTTTGGTCCTGGCGGGGCCAAAGAATCTGACAGGGGAGGCCGGCTTGCTGCTGGCTGCCTCTGCTGCCATCAGCTTGAGTTTGCTGATGTCGATGCCTTGGTAGAGGGGGACCACGGAGACAACATCCAGGGCCATTTTGGGAGCGGTCTTGGCCTTTGTATGCCGTGCGACAGTGAGATGGAGGTAACCAGCGTGGTTCTTCCACGGTTAGGGTCCCTAGGCACCCCTGGGAAAAGACAGAGGAGGCTGTTAGGAGAGCCGTGAGGCAGCCCCGTGGCTGGTACGGCCACATCTTAGAGGCCTGCATCTTAGGGGCACTGCAGCTTCTGCACAAAAGTTTGAGCTACAAAGCAGTTCTTGTTGTCTTCCTTTAAGGATAGGTGTGTGTCAGAGTAACCTTTCAACATACTCTTGTTGTCAACTTGAAAAAAACACACAATAAACCCAAAACTTTTATTGTGATTTGGGCAACAGTTTACAGAGCAAATTGGTTTTCCACTCAACACTTCATGCACATTTTGATTTGTGACATTGATTGAAACCCCTATCATGTAACAGCACTCTTCCCTATCCCTCCCTGTGACTCTCGTTTCCACTTAAGTCTTCCTTCCTATTCCTTTCTGCCTTTAACCCTGACATGTGCTGCCTTCTTTCAATATTGTATGGATAATTGTTCTGAGGAGTGTGGACCTCTCTGGTGTTATTGTCTTCCTGAGAGGAAAAAGTAGAAAGGCCCTGGAGGATTTCCAAGGCTGTAATCATTAGGGAGGAAGCTCTAGTGGTGTAGCCCATAAGTTGCACTGATGACAGGAAGACAAGGCCTCTTGGGTGTTTCAAATCCACCAGTGGTTCCAGGTGAGGGAGATGGATACTTTGCTCTCGTGTGATTTACAGCCCCCGTGAAGGGTCAGCAGTGAGTTGGTTCTGGCTTGACAGCAATGAGACAGACAGAACTGAGAGAGAGGGAGAGAGAGAGAGAGAGAGAGATGGATGAAGAGAGACAAAGAATCCTTTCGGAGGCAGACTGCCTCATCTTCCTCCTTCAAAATGGCTCATGGATCCAAACCACTGATCTTTTTTTTTGGCTGGCAGCTGGTGTTTTAAGTACTGTGCTGCCAGGGCTCCAGAGATAGACATACTTAGTGCTGGTGGTGAGTCTGCGGTATGTTGTGATCTGTGCTTCTCCCCTAGTTAGAATCCACCAGTGGCTTCGTGGGAGAGAGGTGGGCGGCTCCCCCCAGCGGCTGATCTGGACAGTGAGCGTGTGGAGGCGCCCTGTGAGTTGGAAGTGATGTGATGGTCGTGAGCTTGCGTTTGAACCCTCTCAGCCAAAGATGGCTATAGGAACTGGGAAGTGGGAAGAGAAGTTTTGGGGAGACTTCCCCCTGGCTTCCTGAAACAAATGACAGATCTTTCTGGCTGTTGGCTACACGAGCAGAGAAAGATGAAGATCTCTCAGAGCCCTTGCCCAGGGTTGATGCCCTGAAGGAGACTTGTAGCCTCTTCAAAAGTCAGAAAACACTCTTCATCTCTAAAGCCACACACTTGTAGTATTTCTGTTTGGTGCTACGGTGATTAAAATGCTAATCTGATCATAAGGTCAGCAGTTCAAACCCACCCAGCTGCTGCTGCTATTATTTT